>NW_012267254.1:2849675-2888361 GCF_000151885.1 Dipodomys ordii
CTGTCCCTCAGCTCTTCAGCTCAAGGCAAGCGCTCTACCACTTGAGCTACAGCGCCACTTCCGGTTTTCTGGTGGTTTACTGGAGATAGGAGTCTCAAGGTCTCTCCTGCCCGGGCTGGCTTTCAACCGCGATCCTCAAATCTCAGCCTCCTGAGTAGCTAGGATTACAGGCGTGAGCCACCAGCGCCCGGCTCACAATGAGAATTTCTATTCTGTAGCTAATCTGAGTAACCTACAGTTCTCAAATCTTTCTACTAATCTTCGTGAGCCCAGGCCACTAATATATGCTGACACAGTAGACAGAGGAGTTCAAATATCAGAACTCAGCTGTTGTTAGCTTGTAAATGAAGGTATGGGGACCAGATAAGCTAAGAAAAAAACACCTGGCTAAGGTTTTTGGCCTTTTGTGGTGATCTTATATGAGCAACTGTGAAAAACAGCTATCAGTACACCTGAGAAAAGTAACCAGTTTACACACATAGAGCACAATGGCTGACTGAAGTTGGACGTGATATTTAAACTGTCTATTGATATTATTTATGCCATTTAGAAAGCTGGCTATGCCTCAAAAATACATTCTGGAACTGATTTCCTATTTTAAATGGTGTTCAATATTGCCTTTTCTTAGAGAAACTATTCTCACTTGTAGATTTATAAGGTAATAGAAATAAACATCAAAGAAATAAAAATACTATGATCAACTGAGATGTGGGTTTAAAGACACAAAGGAAAAAAAAGTTCCATCCTTTTATCCTGCCTCAAAATTCTCATGATACTTATGCCATATGCATATGTATAAGTTTATAAAGCCATACAATCATAAAATCACAGACTTTCATGGGAGGGAAATTTAAGATTCAAACACAGCAGAACCATTTCTCCTATGAGATTTTTCTTTTTACTACAGTAAAGATGGCCAAGGACCAACATGAAATGATGAATCACTTTAAGCATTTTGTCATGGTTCTCAGACCTAGACTATGAATCTAATTCTACTTAGTAAATCAGGCTAGCGATAGACAGCGGTGACTTGTCATGCTGAGAAAAGAAAGAAGGCCAAACTCCGAGACCTGAGTCTGCTGGAAGGTTGGAGGATGCATGCCTTTAAGAGAATTCATTTGTTCAACTTGGAATGAGTCATGTACAGATGTGCCCATTTCATGTCATAATTGGCTAATACCTCTGTTCTAAAATGCTTTTTTTTTCAATACAAATGTGTTAAGGCTGATGTTTCTAGCATAACCAAAATTTGTGTAATCTAGAAATGAATTCCATCTGGTGATCCTCATTATGCAATATGGAAATTGCTCTTAAGAGCTTACTGTTTATATCTATAGGGACCCTACATAGATAGGTGTTTATAACCATATTTGTCTCACATCGAACCATAAAATAGATTCCAACATCCATTCAGCACAGAATCATTTAAAACACATTTAATTGCCAACTGTTAACTTTGCTCAGAAAAAAAAAGTCTGGTTTGAGAAAAACGCAGAGTGATGCTTCTAGGCAATTGTAATTAAAGTTGTATCTTTAGTCCAATTAAAATTCCCACAGAAAGTAATGGTAATACACAGAGCTCACAGCAGTGCACTCATCTCTGATAAAAAGGCAAGTCTTGGCTCCAGGTTTTCGGGGAATGGGTAGGATACTTTCTGAAACAGTACCCCCCACCTCATTCTATGCTACCATCCTATAGTTGGTTCTGAAATCTTTCTGATGCTTGACTAGAAGTCATAAAGAAGACAGGACACAGTAGCTTCTAAAGGAATGTGGCTCCAACATGGAAAGTTGATCTGCCTTAGGCAATCGCTAGAAACCATAGTCATGCCTTTGTGATTCGTTTCGTTATAAAATGATTCCTGGCCTTCTTCAATTTTATCCTAGTTTGCCTCTTTCATCTAATCTCTTGCGTCTTCTCACATAGTCTAGCCAAACTCTTTCAGGGATATTTTCCATACTTTTTTTTTTGGCTGTTCCTTCTCTATCTACAATGGATTACCTCAGTCTTCACCTATCCAATCCAATGCATGCTTTCCAACCCACTGTTTATTTGTTTCTGTACAGTTCTGGAGATTGAACTTACAATGTTACACTTGCTAGAAAAGCACTTTCTCTCTCTTTGGAACCACACCCATAGGCCTTTAATGTTTACTTTGTTTTTATTTCATTTCTTTAAATTTTTATTGTAAAGGTGATGTACAGAGAGGTTGCAGTTACATAAGTCATTTCTTTTTGAGTATATTTCTTTTTGAACAGTGTGACCCCTTCCTCATTTTCTACCAGATTTTCCCCTCCCAACCCCCCCAAATTGTATAGCTCATTTTCAACAGAGTGTCTAGTGAATATCACTGCTGCATTCGTTCACCCTTTGTCCCTCCATTTCCGTTTAGTTACTTTTTAAAGGGCCTCTAACCTGGATCCTTCTGCCTCCACCTTCCACACCCAGCCCTCCAGCGCTGCTTGGTTTCTTTCTGCATGAGGTCTTTCTTGATTCTAAAATATCTCTAACCAATCCAAAACTGAAAATATTCCCTCAGTGTAACTGGGAGGATATATTTAGGAAGTGTGTGGAAAAAAAACCCTGGAAGAAGGGAAGAAAGGACAGGGCACTAAGGGATGAAAAGAATTGAGGTATATTTATATTATATACATATTTATATTATATACATATTTATATAATTAATATATTATATACATACTTAAAGTATATATATATATAATATATATATAATATATTTCTATTGTATATTTATATTATTTGGGTATTTATATTATTTTATATGTAATTATATAATATATTTATATTATATTTACATATAATACAAATACAAATATAACTTAATACGTATATAATATATGAATATATAAAATATGACTACATATTATATTTTTATATATTATATTGTATATCATATATGTATATCTAGTTGAATGATGCCATAATGAAATCTACCAGATATTATTTGAAAAAGGTGAGGGGAGGGAAAGGGAGTTAAGGGAATATAATGGAGAGTGAACTTGTTCAAAGGACACTGTTTATATGTTGGTAGAATTCTCACGGTGAAACCCCTTTGTATTATTTTGCGTGCTAATTTCAAAAACAGAAGTGAGCTGGGTTCTGGTGGCTGGTACCTATCACCCTAGCTCCTTCTGAGGCTGAGCCCTGGGAAGCCAATATTAGGTACGGTATTACTATGGAGTCTGGTGAGTCTGTGTGTAGAGCTCTATTGTGCTTAAAATGGAGCTCCATAATACATCTGATGTGGGGGCCTAATTGCTTTATTTAGAAAAAGTACACAGTCACAGCAAGTGCTCCAAGTTCTATCACTTGTGCGCTTTACATGCCTTTCTCATGATTACCATAAATATTTATGGAGGAATCACAAAATACCAGATGTTATGTAAAGAATTTCTCATACATGCTCTCATTTAATTCTCTCCATAAATTGTGGGAGGGGTAATCACATCCGCCTTAGAGATGACAAAAATGGGGTTTAAAGAAGTAAATGACAGAACCAGCATAGAGGTACATGTCTGTAATCCCAGCTATTTGGAAGGCAGAGACAAGAAATCACAGTTTAAGGCCATCCCAGGCCAAAAAAAAACCACAAGCTGCCACAGATGCTAATCTCAGTTACTTGAGAGGTGAAAGTAGGAAAGTTTCAGTCCAAGACCAGGTGAAGCAAAAATGCAAAACCTTATCTGAAAAAACAAGGGGGAAAAAAACCCTGGAAAGCAAAAGGATTGGGGATGTGTCTCAAGTGGAAGACCACCTGCCTAGCCCAAGTGTGTTCAAGCCCAAGGACTACAATTAAAAATAAGACCAAGCCGGGCACCAGTGGCTCACACCTGTAATCCTAGCTACTCAGGAGGCTGAGATCTGAGGCTCATGGTTCAAAGCCAGCCCGGGCATGAAAGTCCTTGAAACTCTTATCCCCAATAAACCACCATAAAACCGGAAGTAGCGCTGTGGCTCAAGTGGCAGAGTGCTAGCCTTGAGCTGAAGAGCTGAGCAACAGCGCCCAGGCCCAGAGTTCAAGGCCCATGACTTACCTAAATAAATAAATAAATAAGCCCAAGTACCACGACTACTAATAACAACAATAATTATAGCAATAATGGAGGAGGAAAGGGAGGGGGGAGGAGGAAGAAGAGAAAGAAAGAGGGAGGAGGAGAAGGAAAAGAAGGAGAGAGAGGAGGGGGGAGGAAGAAGAGGAGGAGGACTTGCCCAAATTTCTACTGCTAACAAGTGGTAGGGTTTGCCTTTGCATTTAGGTCTTTCTCTTCCTCAAGCTCTCCCTATTCTTCTCCCCAGCATCTCCAAAAACAAAAATAAAACAAACAAAAAAAAACTTCTCACCTGATGTTAGTTCTTCCTCAAAGCATGAATCTCTTAAGGACTCCAGACACAAATCTGTCTTTAGGGGTGACCCCTTGACCCACTGATAGTGAAAACCTCCACATTCCTCCATTTCCACTGTGAGCGAAAGTGACCTTATCGAAAGCAGGGATGAAGAGAAGGCAGGTCTAGAAAGCAAGTTCATTCAGTCCAGCCAGGTAGCTCAGCTCAACTCCCAAATATTCACTGAGCAATTCCATTGTGCCTAAGGCAGAGGACATCATGAGGACCAAGACTCTACTCAGGACAGCAGCTGCTATATAGGATGGAAGGAAGACTCAAGAAAAGCAGTGTTGCCGGGTGCTGGTGGCTCACGCCTGTAATCCTAGCTACTCAGGAGGCTGAGATCTGAGGATCGCGGTTGAAAGCCAGCCCAGGCAGGAGAGACCTTGAGACTCCTATCTCCAATAAACCACCAGAAAACCGGAAGTGGCGCTGTAGCTCAAGTGGTAGAGCACTCGCCTTGAGCTGAAGAGCTGAGGGACAGCGCCCAGGCCCAGAGTTCAAGCCCCACAACTGACAAAAGAAAAGAAAAGAAAAGCAGTGTTGAGACTTAATTTCACATGCACAGCAGTGAGGTAGTGTTTACTTCTGAACAGAATTGTGACAACTTCTCCCTAGCTAAGCATTTATTTTTTTCCTCCATGGCTAGTGAAGGGGGTCAGGAGACTCAGGGAGAACACAGAGCAATGAGGATTGAAAAGCCTGACTGGACTAAGATATTAAGATGTGACAGCCAGGTGCCAGTAGCTCATGCCTGTAATCCTAGCTACTCAGGAGGCTGAGATCTGAGGATTGCCGTTCAAAGCCAGCCCAAGCAGGAAAGTTTGTGAGACTTTTATCTCCACTAAACTTCTAAAAAAAAAAAATAGAAACAGAGCTGTGGATCAACTGGTAGAGTGCTACCCTTGAGCAAAAAGAAGTTCAGAGACAGCACCCAAGCCCTGAGTTCAAGCCCCAGGACTGGCACCAAAAAAACCCCAAAACATGAGTTTCTGCATGTACCTCCCGTACATGTGAAATACCACAGTAAAATGGAAAGGATAGAAGCCATCTGTAGCAACATATTTGTTTAAAAAGGAGACACCAGCATGAAGACTTAGCAACTTTGAACCAGTCGAAGCAGAGCATCTGCCTGATATTTTCCTAGTGATTATATTGATTGTTCATCTCCCATTCTTCTTACAGTTTGTGGTACTAGCATATTTGTATTGATTCTGTCAGGCACTTTGTGAGAAACAGGAACTTGGAAATTGTTCCTTTGGAGAGATTAAAATGCATTTAGGAAATTCAACTTGCTTTTTTTTTCTTCTGATTCTCTGGCACACACAATTAAATTCCTTAAGATATTTGAAAGACTTTTTTTTTCTGTCTTGAAGATCAAGACAGGGATTATAAATTCTCCCATACTTGCTAGCTTTTCACAGAGCGCTTCTTTTTATTTATTGATTCATTGTTTGCTTGGTTGATTGGTGCAGGTTCTAGGGTTTGAACTCAGGACCTAGGCATTATCCCTGAGTTTGTTTGTTTGTTTGTTGCTCCAGGCTAGTGCTCTACCACTTGAGGTAATCTTGTTTCATGTATACATGAGGAAAGTGTGGTCCAGAAAAATGATGTAACTTACACCCAAGTCAGTATCAACGAATAATAGAGCCAGTAGTGAGAGCTTCAAGTCTGAGACATTTACCTCACTAATATACTGCCTCCCACTTTAATGTTTCCTTTTTCTAGAAGATACACAGGGGAATCGCTGGAAGAGAATTAAGATTATATGACTTGCTTGTGACCACCTGGGTGTCACTTCAGCTAGACATCTAGCCCTGCAGAACTGGTGTTTGGGACTGAACTTGATGATGTAGAGTATCATTGGGATAATTGGATACTGACTGAGCAGGGCTAGCCCCGTACTGGTCACCTGATCAGCTATGAGACAGGAAGACATCAATAAAGATGTTTGGATGAGGAGAGACTCTAATAGAAATGACAGCAAGAGTACAACAAAGATATACTTGTCCTACTTGGGGTTTTTTTTTTTTTTGGTCCTAGGTAGAAAGGTAGCAATGCCTTTCGATTTCTGAATGGAGATAGATTTCTATCACTTCTGAGTAGAGCCATCTGTCTACTAAAAGGCTGGCTCCGTAAATGGGCTCATACGAAAGTAGTATGACAGGTTACCTCAAAGTCTGCCTAAATCCTAGACTTCATTGTCAGACCCCAATTAAGTTTCTTACCTCTACTCAGTTCTGATTTCATCATATGGAATAGGTCTTACTTCTCTAGCCTCCTGTACAAAGTAAATAAAGATGCAGCCTAGGAAGTAGGAAAGAAAACCTGATGTGAAAGTTTCTCCAGAAATGAAGATCCAACTAACTAGATTAAATTGCTTCAAAAATAGAAAGCAAAGACGGGCATCAGTGGCTCACACCTGTAATTCTAGCTACTCAGGAGACTGAGACCTGTGGATCACAGTTCAAAGGCAGTCCAGGAAGGAAAGTCCATAAGACTTTTATCTCCAATTAACCAACAAAAGAGCCCAAAGTGAAAAGTGGTAGAGTGCTACCTTTGAGCAAAAAGCTCAGACACAGCACCCAAGGCCTGAATTCAAGCCCCAAAACCAGTATGAGAGACAAAGACAGGGGGTGGGAGGGAGAGGGGGAGGGAATATTTACATTTATTCATATGCAACCTGTTGCTTTTGGGTATTCATCAGTCATAAAGTTATAAGGAGCAAAAATTTTACCACCTGAAATCTAGGATCTGATTTTTCAAAATCATTCATAAAACTCCATACAAAAACATTCTTCAAATGTTTACATTTAGCTATTATCTGTAGCCATATCTTTTTAAAGTTATGACAGTTTTGGTTTGCTATAGTACATTCTGAGACTCATTGTATAAATAAAAATGTATGTATATTTTAAATTTTATACATTTGTCCATTTGTGTCTTAAGCATTCTAATTTTCTGTACTGTCTTTTTTTTATATTTCTTTTATTTACGTGGTATGAGGGAACCAAACCCAGGGCTTTATGTATACTAGGCAAGCACTCTATCACTAAGCTATATTACCAGCCCCTTTTGTATTGTCTTTAAATACTGATCGGTTTAAGAGGGTAGCAAACTTTGGAGCACAACAAAAAACTCAGGTTTTCTAGTTCTGGCATTCTGTAACCATCCTTTGTATTTGCACTTTCAAGTAGAATTTGTAAATATTATTTCAATGTTTTTAAATCCTTCCTACACCCACACTGTATGTATGTTCAAACAGTGTAGCTACCTAGATGCAAGTCAGTTGGAGTAATTATCTAAAAGAGAAAGTAAAGCTGGGTACTGGTGATCATTCCATCTCCCTGTTCTAGACCCTATCTTCGCTTTAAGCCATGATCTGGTCCCCCAATTACAAACAATGGCTCATAATGGAATGACTATGCTCACACAACTAGTAGGTGACTTGAGATACTCACTCTGTGGTCCTGTCCCTCCAGATTCTCATAATGGTTCTGTGATGAGAATCTCATATCTTTTTGTTGTTGGTGGTGGTGGTCATGGGACTTGAACTCGGGGCCTGGGCACTGTCCCTGAGCTCTTTTACCCTGCCACTTAGAGCCACAGCTACAATTCCAGTTTTCTGGTGGTTCAATGGAGAAGAGTCCCACAAACTTTCCTACCCAGGCTGGCTTTGAACCTGGATCCTCAGATCTCAGCTTCCTGAGTAGCTAGGATTACAGGTGTGAGCTACCAGCACCTGGCTAAGAATCTCATTTCTAACATCCTGTGAAAACACACTGGCATCTAAACAGAATAGACCTGCCCATGGCAATCCCACCCTAAGTCCTGCTGTCCTACATTAAGTACCTCACAGATAGAGACTGAGGCACAGATATTAATTTATTCTTTCTTTTTTCTTTTATTTTGCTGGCAATTGAACCCAGGGAATCCAGCATGCTAGAGTAACTTATTTTTTATCTTAGGAAAAATGAACAAGGCAATCAGGACAAGAACTTAATACTTCTAAGAGACCTGGCTGCCCCTGGCTTTTAATGCTGCTTGGAAAAATTCTCGTGACTCCTTCGCCTTTTATATTTCACATAAATATTCCAAGATACCCAAATGTTTTTCAGGCACTATTTTCATTTTTCTTTTATTTCTCTTAAAGTTCAAACAGAAAGCCTATGTTGTGTGCATGCACATATTTTAGAACTGTGTCCTTTTTGTACTACGCCTTGAAAGCATTCCATGTTATTTTGATTTAATAAATATTTTCATAATCACCCAAATGGTACAGTTCATACTTTTCTCATCAAACATAAACTAAAATCTCTAATGAAACAATGCACTTGTTCTGGAAAGGTGCCAAAGTTTATCCAAAGAAGATACTTGAAGTTTGCTTCCTAAGAGATCTGTCTTGCTAAATTATCAGGTGTTCAATTAAAACCACAGCTCTGATTTTTTTTTAATTCCTATTGAAATCACTGCAAGTGCTCCACATTCTATTATTTGTGCACTTTCCATGCCTTTCTGGTAATTAACATAAAGAAATTAATGTCTTACAGGCTTGAATATTGGATGCCCATACAAGTTCTGAGGATATTTAAAGAAGAAATGTAAATAGGATGAAATTCTTAAGCAAGATTACTGATATGACAGGACTAAAGAGCTTGGGAGTGTGTGAAAGTGCGTCTTTTCTTCCTTTTAATAAGTCCATTACTTCTACTTGGGCATATGTTAAGGTCCTTTTCATGCTGAATCTAGAGTTGAGCATGCTTTGCATTGCAAGCTTTGTCTAGGAATCAGGAGAAAGCCAAAGTTATTTCTGCTTTAAAATAACAGGAGCCAGGACCAGCTAATCTCTTTTCATTCTGAGTTCCTTACATTATTTTACTGGACAAAGTTTGTGTTGGCTACAAAACAGGCCATTCACAACATCGATGAGAAAGAATTTAGGTAAGAATGAAGAGAGATTGTAGGATGTATAAAGACTCCCTTTCCTGAAGCCTTTAAGAAATTCCAAATTGGCACGGTTTTGAATAGTGACATTGCATTAGCCTTGCTAATTTCAGTCATTCAAGCTGATAGTCTCTGTTTACCAATCTTTTGATGGAGACCTTCCCATCCCTCCAGTGCCCTGTTTCTTAGCTAAGGTGAGTTGATATTTTAAAATAGGTGATGGTGGAGGAGGTAGGGGGACATTATGGAAGTTGAGGACAGCTAGCACAAAGACCTCTCAGTTAGAAACTGTGGAGAAAAATACATGTCTTGCCTTTTCCTGTGATCACAAGAATGAGAATCTGAGACACAGAAAAGTTGTCGGCCCCTGATTTCATTCCATCCCAGCGCTTTGATGATTTCTGTCCAGCTTTTCATTGTGTTCATTGTTATAATTGGGGAAAGCAAAGGAACGCATGCAAGGTTTTCTTTTCATTTTATTTTTACTTGATAAATAAATTTAAAAATATACATATACACATATATATTTATGGGTTACAATGGGATGATGTTTTCTTTTATATTATTACTATGGAATGTTTAAATCAGGATTTTTTTTAAGAATAATGGGACCCCACTTGCTCTTTATTTTACAAGATGTGTTCCCTCCCAAAAAAAAATAATAAAAAAGCTGATAGACAGCTAATGGCAAAAACTGCAGAGGAAAGGGAATTCCTTTTTAAAGGAGTCTGCATTGAAAAGACATTCTCCTAAATCTCTCTTGACTAAATGGCATCTCAC
The DNA here is from genome assembly GCF_000151885.1 of Dipodomys ordii. Taxonomy (NCBI): domain Eukaryota; kingdom Metazoa; phylum Chordata; class Mammalia; order Rodentia; family Heteromyidae; genus Dipodomys; species Dipodomys ordii. Next base: position 2,859,805 of record NW_012267254.1, read on the forward strand.
ATCATGCTGGAAAAATGTGCAGAGGGAATTCTGCAGAGCCTCCCAAGCTGAGAAAGTAGAAAGATTTGCCGAGTATTTGAAAGGGTTTAGGGTTTCATTTGAAGAGCAGCTGCACCCTAGCGTGCCTGTAGTCAGATACACCGAACACCAGCCAGCCAGTCAGGCCCTTGGAATGGCTATAAGGGCAGAGATAGGGTTATTGACTGAGGTTTCCTGTTTATCCATGATTAAAGACAAAGCACAAGATCTTGCCTGAATACCTCAATTCACCAAACAATCGCGAAAAGAGAGAGGGGACCCAAAGGAAATTGAGAAAAAGTATGGGTCCTGGAAAAACATGAGAATTTTTCGTAGATTCCAGAGCAGTGTTTCACTAGAAATATTTCTGGTTCCCCACCCCACCCCCATCCCCAGTCAAAGAGATCGCAAGCCCAGTGCCAGTGGCTCATGCCTGTCATCCTAGCTACTCAGGAGGCTGAGATCTGAGGATCATAGTTCAGAGCCAGCCCCAGCAGGAAAATTTGTGATACTCTTATCTCCAATAAATCACCAGAAAACCAGAAGGGGTGCTATGGTTCAAGTAGTAGAGTGCTAGCCTTGAACAAAAGAAGCTCAGGGACAGTTCCCAGGTCCTGAGTTCAAACCCCATAACCAACAACAACAACAAAAGATCATGACAGCCACGATGGCACAAACCTGTCATTCCATTCCCAGAGAATCATGAGCTCAAGGCCAGCCTGGATTATATAGAGTTTTCCAGTCTGGGTTATATAATGAAAACCTGTCTCAAAGACAACAGCAATCTTGTATTTGTGAAGTACGTGAGGGTTACAAATAATATTTCCAGCTGTTGTCTCGCTTTGATGTGAAATGATAAAGCAATCTCTGCTCTTGCCCATGTAATTGTAACCCCCTCTGTACAGTATTTTCACACACACAAAAAAAAGCAGTCTCTGCATATCGGCAGCAGTACAGGTCATATGTCTGTCTTTCCCACATTTCTCAGGCCCTTCCGTTGACTATCTACCCATGCTCGAAATTTCCAGAACACTTTGTTCATGCCACTCTTGGGTACTTATCACATTCTAACTTGGAGTACAGGATATTTCTGGACTCAAATCATCTGCCTGAAAAAGAGAGAGAGCACCTAGAGACTAAGACTGAGTTTTTCTCAGCTCAGAATCTACCAGGACATCCAGCCCCAAGGCTAGCCCACAGCAGGGGCTCCATTCTTATTCATTGCTACTTGTCTAAACCCCTTGAGGGCCGGGTCCATAGCTTATCCTGCATCCTCAGTGCTTGATTGCCTGGTTCCTAGCACATGCATAAATGTTCCTAGTACTCCATAAATGTTTAATGAATTCATTCATTACATTATAATCAAAAGGCTTTGCTTGCTACACATAGCACTCATGCACTTCGAGAGATCAGTCATGATCACACATTTAAACTGAAATGCTGTCTGTGGTTGTTTTGTTTGCTGTGTTTGCTGGTACCAGGATTTGAACTCAGGGCTTCATGCTTTGTTCAGTTTGCTTGTTCAAGGCTGACATTCTACCTCTTCAGCAATGCTTCCCGTCTGACGATTTGCTGGTTTTTGTTTTCAGGTTTTTAAATACTTATTTATTTATTTACGTTTTTTGAGATAAGCGTTTTAAGTACTTTTCTGCCCAGGATACACTCAAACCATGATCCTTCAGATGGATCTCAGTCTCCTGAGTAGCCAGGATTAGACATAAGCTACTAGTGCCTGGCACCTGGAAGGTTTTATAAGGACTTAGGTCTGTATGATGGTAACAAACCAGGATGCAAGCTTTGTTTTGTTTTTGTTTTTCTTTTAACCCGATTCTCTCCCAAAAGGTATTCCACAAAGAAAATGGCAAAGATTAAAAGAAGCATTAGGAATAAAGGGAAGGGAAAAAAAAAAGTAGTGAGGTAAAGAAGGCAGGCCGAGAAAGGTAGAGTAAGAACGCAGCCCAAGACTGTTTTGAGGGTTCTACAGTGTCTAAATACTGCCTGCCTGGCTGGAAAATAAGAAAGGTGAAACCGAAAAAGAAAAAAAATCCAGTTGAAAAGGAGGCCTCTTTAACTTGGCCTTAGCCTTCATAGTAAAGAAAAAAGATTTGAGGATTACTTACATTGTTGTTAGTCAGAGGGCGTCTTCAGATTTCTACCCTGGGTGACCTAAACTGTAATCTCTCTCTATAGCCCTCTGTTAATACTTCTTCCATTTGTGAGGAAATTATAGTGACTGGAGAGGCTCAGCTTACTTCTTCTAATAACTTAGCAGAGACATTCAAAAGACAATCAGAAACTACTGTCCAACAGGAATTTTGCATACGCCTGGGGAGAACCACTTGGGACAAATCAGTTGAAGAAAACAATCTTTATTTAAAGAGAATGCATCTTTCACAGTAGCAATCCCTTCAGCAAATTGCTTTCTCTAGTGACACTGCATACCTAATTACAGCTTGCTCATTTTCATTTCCCTTATGCAGTTGTGGGATTTGCAAGCCGAGCAATAAACTTATTACTAGCTTTAAACACTCTCTATCAAAAAGTCACGAAATTTGCAGATAAATCAAAGGTCACTGGACAGTTCCATGTTCTTTAGCACTTCCTTAAAAGACCTGTTTTCCGCCAAGCTCTGGTGGCTCATGCCTGTAATCCTAGCTACTCAGGAGGCTGAGATCTGAGGATCACAGTTCAAAATCAGCCCAGGCAGGAAAGCCTGTGAGACTCTTATTTCCAATAAGCCACCAGAAAACCAGACATAGAGCTGTAGCTCAAAGTGGCAGAGCACTAACTTTAAGCACAGAAGCTCAGAGACAGTGTCCAGGCCCTGAGTTCAAGCCCCAGAGTCAGCATATATGAGAGAGAGGAGACTTGTCATCTTCTAATGAGAAGTTGTATGCTAAATTGACTAGAAGTCATTGAGTTGTACATGTGAAACTTACTTGATATGGGTTGATTGTATGATATATAAGTTAAAGGTATTAAAAGTATAAATTAAACAAAAGATACATTGATATTTAGTTTGGGGAATGCTGTGATTCTAAGGATACTTTCCACAATTAATTTCATCTTCCTAATGAGCATAGGAAAAGCCCATGAAAGAAAGTGATAGGAAGAGCTGGGGTCCGGTGGCTCAAGCTTGTAATCCTAGCTACTCAGAAGGCTGAGATCTGAGGATCACGGTTCAGAACCAGCGCAGACAGGAAAGTCTATGAGTCTCCTTACTCTAATTAACCACCAGAAAACCACAAGTAGCACTGTGGCTCAAAAAAATAGAGTACTATCCTGGAGCAAATGAACTGAGAGACAACACTCAGGCCCTGAGTTCAAACCCTAGGACTGAGAAAAAGAAAAAGAAAGTGACAGGAAGTACATAAAGTTATTAATGCTGATCTTTGATCCTTACCCTTGCAATATCAGTACCGAGTTTATGTGCTTGATTTCTAAATAACTACAAATTGGTATTTGTTTGCATTGTTGTTAATATGTGTTTCCAGAAGCTTAGGTTGCAAGCTATAATGCCCCAGGTTTTGTATTGTCCTTGTTGATTGCATTTTAAGGAACTTTTTTTTGGCAGAGTTTGAACTCAGGACCTTGCAATTACTTGTTAAGCACTCTACCACTGAGTCATGCCCCCAGCCCCATTTTAATGTATTTAAGCATTTTTTAGAATTGACAATGTAGTGAGATTGCAGCATGAAATGTTACCATTCATATAATGGTCCCTCTATGGTCCTTATAGCATCATGGTCCTTTTTTATCACATTCTTTCTTAGCCTTACTTAGATCATCACAATGAGCATATTAGATGTACTCTGTAGTTAGGCAACAACAATATGGAAAAGTTCTGTCTCTTCTCACTTATAAGGAACTGGGGTTGCCAGTTGCCACATTGAATTAATTATTCATTTCTTGCCAACTACCTCTTCTTTGTATTTTGGTTCAATATCTTCCTGCTGATTATTTTTTTAATACGCCTTAGGGAGTTTGCTACCATTCCTTGTAGAAGAACTTCAAACTGCCCCCCAACCCCCACCCTGTATGCTTTATAGCTATGGGTTTAGGCCACCTGACGTCTTCCTATCTTTCCTACCCTCATTTGACCCTTGCTTACTTTGTTCAAGTGCCCACAGAACTACTTTTTTTGTTTTTTGTTTTTTGTCAGTGCTAAGGCTTGAAACTCAGGGCCTGGGCACTTTTTACTCAAGGCTAGTGCTCTACCACTTTGAGCCACAGCATCACTTCCAGTTTTCTGGTGGTTCATTGAAGATAAAGAGTCTAACAGACTTTCTTGCTGGGACTGGCTTTGAACCATGATCCTTAGATCTCGCCTCCTGACGAGCTAGGATTATAGGCACCCGGCCTGGAACTATTTGTATAAGGATCATCCAGCTTTTTTTTTCTCCCCTCAGTTGCCTTTTCATTAGCTCCTTCCAAATGATGTCCTAATTCTGTTCTTAAAGTAAATTTCTGTGTCAGATGCCTGTTCTTCTCTTTCTGTGTGTTCTGAGGAAAAACCACTGCATGATTGCTCTGAGTTCATTGCCTACCAACTGGGCATTGCTAATAGTTCCTGTTGAGTCAGAGAAAGTTCAGTATAAACTGTTCCTCAGTTGGTTACTCCATCTTTTACTGTGTTTTTAGAGGCCTGTCCCATACCACATGTGCACATTTCACATTGCCTACTATATACTTATATTATTTTGGTGACTTGAATCTTAGTGGACAGCTTATATCGTTCTTTCTCCCTACTCTGCTAGTGTTATGTGTTGGTTGATATCTCCTTCACACACTAGCCCTTTCTTCTATTCTAGTCATGGTCTCTGAACAACTCTAGTCCCTCTTTTTTGTTGTACCAATCTTCAGCCTAGGCACTGTACCTGAGCTTTTTTACTCAAATCTGGTGCTCTACCACTTGAGCTGTACCTCTACTACCAGGTTTTTGGTGGATAATTGCAGATAAGAGTCTCGTGGACTTTCCTGTCCAAGGTAGCTTTGAACCACCATCCTCAGATCTCAGCCTCCTGAGTAGCTAGGATTACAGGCGTCATGTAGTGGCTCATTGGCTTAGTCCCCCACTTCCCTTTTATTAGAGAGAGAATACAGAGCAGTCTCTTTAGATTCCTTTCTAAACAGTGTCTATGTTACCCTTCCTCCCTACCATGAGGACTCTCGAAACCTGAATGAAATTCTCGAATCCTTAGGCTACAAGAAGCAGCAGAAGCATTTACCTTCATATCCCCCACTAAGTTCCATGCTTGAATCCTTTTATCAGCATCTCTACTTAATGCCTGTCCAAAGTCTCAGGGAACATCTCCAGAGCTGATTGCCTGGAGGAAACTGATACAGAGCAGCATGGGTTCTTGTTCTCTGACCATATAGAAATAGTGCCAAGAACAATGAGGGCAATTATTGAAAGATAACAAAGAGTTTATTAAACAAAGTAGAGAAAGGCCACTCAGAAGAATGAGCAGCATCACCCAGAAACTGGGTGTTTGCTATGTTGTCAAAGACCAGCTATTTTGTGTTGTTCCTATCCCCTTTTCCTCTTTCCTTTAGGCAGTTTGTCAGATTGTGATTGGTTTGTTTGAAACAGGCAAGACCCTCCCCTGGACAGAGCTATAAGACAGTAATGTGCCAGAGGGCTGGCCTGAGTAGTTATAACAGGACCCAAGGCCCTCCCTTGGTGTTACCCACTGGTGGGGGGGCAGAGCAGGGAAGCTGGCATGAACTGATATTTTCCTTCAAAACCTATCCAAATATCAGGTTGTTCTTATTTCTTCTAAGTCTAGTTTTTGTTTTTACATTGAAGTAATGATTTGAAAGTTCTTAATTTTTTTTGTAAGTTCAAATCATTCCCCCCCCCCAAAGATAAGACCATGAAACAGCAGTAACTGAAATGGAATGGGTATGAGGCAAAAAGAATCGATACCCAAGGAAGAGAGAAGGAACATAGCAAAGGTGGAAGGTGAGCAGGTGCTAAGCTCATGTAGCTGAGGACAGAGAAATAGATCTAGAAGGGTAAAAGAGAGGAACCGAGAGGTAAGAAGCAGGAATAGCATTGGGAGATAAATGATTAGAGGAGTGAAATATTGGATATTGAAATCTCTTCCAGAAGAAACAAAATCTAGCTTAGAGAGTTAAACCAAAGTAAAGAGGAACAGAAAAGCATCTTAACAATTGAAAAGCCATCTGAGGAGTCTAGTCTTGCCCTTTGCCAAATGATAGAGGAAAGAGCACTGAAGACAGAGTAGAAAGGTTTAGTAGTGCTATGACTAGACAGAAGAGAACAACTGGACAGAAAAAAATAGCTTATAAAGCAATGGAAAGAGAAAAAGAAGTGAGTAGAGAAATGGAAGCAGAGGGGAATAAAACCGCAGAACTTTCAGGTTAAGGAATTATACTTATTTCTGTGCCAGCACATATTGTATTTTCCTGGCAGCCATCCCACAGCCCTCTGTTCTGGGAAAAGAGGTGTGAGTGTGGGGCTTCAAGTCCTAGCTTTTTACCATGATAGCCAAGGAATGGAGGACTTCATTAGCAATGCCTTTAGTTTAATTCCACTTGGAGAAGCATTGGAAACTCAGTCATCAACAGCACCTCCATTTTGGAATCAATGGTGATGGCAAGGAGGGGGTTTAGGTAGCTTGTGAAACAGGGACAGAGGTCAAAGGTAAGGGGCTACAATCATGAAGATTCTTGAGGATGAACTTGCTCACTAGAAAACCTGTTTCCTGCTCAGCCTGTCACATAGAATGCTGGCACATGTCAGCTGCTCACATAGCAAGGCATCAAGTTCCAGGCAGCAAAAGGGAAGAAGAAAATAATCTTTGTGGATTCCATCCACATTGAGTGCAGTAAGCCGACGCTTTGGGTCATGACCATTGGCCATTGCACAGCAATAGTGTGCTGGAATCCAGAGGTCAGGGTTTGAGCCTTGCCATTTGCTTTCTGAGCCACTCATAGTCTCACCTCTGTCTTGTCTTCATCATGGATCACTGGTAGGTCCTTCTGTTAAGGAATAGACCAATATCACCCATTGACTCAGTAGGCAGCAGATATATTCATTTATCCAGGCAGTCAGTCAACAAACGTGTTGCAAGTGTGTGTGTGTGTGTGAGAGAGAGAGAGAGAGAGAGAGAGGGAGAGGGAGAGAGAGAGAAAGGGAGAGGAGAGGGGGAGGGAGAGGAGGGGAGAAGGGGGGAAGAGAAAGAGAGCTACAAAACAAATGATTAAGATTCACTTCTTCAGGGGACTCCAATATACTTGAGGAAAGCACACAATGGAAATGATTAATTTTACTAGGAGGCAAATGGAAGTTAGTGTTATAATAGAAGGCCAATATGAGAGAGGGAGAGAGAGAGGGAGAGCACATTGCAGGCTGAAAGAACAACATAAAGACATTTCAAAGTCCCTGGCATTTTCAGCATTGGTATGATTTATCATATATGATGCCTGGGAAAATAGATGGATAGTCGAAACTGGGAAGCAAGAAAACCTGAAGCAGTGATGCTCTTGAATTATCTGCTAAGGAATGAAGACATTCTACCACAAGTAAGGAAGGAGTCATCAAAGGGTTTTGAGGAAGAAAGAAATGTGGTTTGACAGGTGCATGAGGAAAAGGGCACTGGCCTATTCCAGCATCTCAGAATAGAACATTCCTTCTTCCTGTACAACAATGGGCCATCAGAAAGGATCAGATATCTTGTGTCACTTGGGCATTGAGGATAGGGCAGGGGCAGGTACCGGAGCAAAGAGGAGAAACGATCAGTGTCCAAAGTAAGAAGGGACAGTACCTGTGCAACCTCACTGTGACTAGTCCCAAAAGTTGGAAAGTAGGAAGACGGAGCCAGGATGCCAGTGCATACTTCCAAATAGAAAGGAAAAATAGTCTTACTGGACACTGGTGGCTCACGCTTGTCATCCTAGCTACTCAGGAGGGTAAGATCTGAGTGTCGTGGTTCAAAGCCAGCCCAGGCAGGAAAGTCCATGAGACTCTTATGGCCAGTAAATTACCCGAAGCTGGAAATGGAGCTGTGGTTGAAGTGATAGAGTGCTAGCTTTGAAGACAAAAGCTCAGAGACAGCATCCAGAGTTCAAGCCTCAGGACTGGCAAGGCCCCCTCCCCCCCAAAAAGGTGTGAATTTCCCAAATCCTGTTGATGATAAGGGAGGAATTCCCCAGTTGTCAAGTGTCTATGGAATACATTGAGATGGAATGGCCTAGAGAGGGTTTTCATCTTGCATCAATGGGGAAACCTGTTGAGGATTTCTTGCCTCCCATGTTCCCATGCCCAGTGTGAGTGTTACTAGGCACTTTGATTGCTCCACTGGCTGTTGGACAAGTACTTTTCCTCACTGTTGGGCATTGTCAGGACATTGCAAGTATTTTGATTCTCAGCTCATTAAAAATAAAAGCCAATGGGGCACGGGTGACTCCTGCCTATCATCCGAACTACTCAGGAGATTGAGATCTGAGGATTGCAGTTCAAAGCCAACCTGGGCAGGAAAGTCCTTGAGACTCTTATCTCCCATTTGCCACTCAAGAACCAGAAGTGGAGCTGTGGCTCAAAGTAGAGTGAGCCTTGAGCAAAAGAGCTAAAGGATAGCATCCAGATCCTGAGTTCAAGCCCCACAACTGACCAAAAAAAATATTCTCAACATGAAATGCCTTAACCATTAAGCAACAGCTTCTCCTCATATCTGGCAATCATTAATATACTTTCTGTCTGTTTACATTTGCCTATACTAGACAGCTCATAAAATCAAATCGTGTATATTAGATGGTTTTAACCAGTTCACTTAGTGTAATAGTTTTTAAGATTTATCTATGCTATACTGTGTCAAAACATACCACATTTTGTACATTCATTTCTCTGTAAATGGGTATTTGAATTGTTTCCATTTGGGGACTATTATGAATGACAGGGCAATGAATATTGGCACACAAGTAGCTGAGAGTTTTAGATTGTTAATGCATCTCCTATGACCATCTCTAACACAACGTGGTTAAACATGCTGGTTAAATGTAGTAGCTCTGATGCCACTGTCACATGCTTTGGGAAGTAAGAGAGAGAATGTGTCATTTCATTTACTCAAATTCTTCCATGAAACCATACCAGCTCCTTTTCTTTCCTCAACTTGGTACTCTCTGACTTTTGGCCTAGTCATCTACCAAAATACCTTTCAAATAGTATCTAGCTATGTACTGGTGACTCACACCTGTAACCTAGCTATTCAGGAAGCTAAGATCTGGAGGAGAATGCCATAAAGTCAGCATAGACAGGAAAGTCTGTGAGACTTCCTATCTAATAAACTAGCTAGAGCTAGGCTAGCAGCATGTGTCAAATGGTAGAGCACCAGCCATGAGCAAGCAAATTGAGCAAGAGGGAAGGGCCCTAAGTTCAAGCTCCAATACTCACAAAAAGAAAAATAAACCTTTTTATTTTCTTGTCAGGCATATGGCTTGAACTCAGGGCCTAAGCGTTATCCCTGAGCTTTTGCACTCAAGACTACCGCTCTACTACTTGAGCCACTGCGCCACTTCTGGCTTTTTCTGATTAGTTTATTGGAGATAAAAATCTCACAGACTCTCCAGCCTAGGCTGGCTTCGAACTGCAATCCTCAGATCTCAGCTACCTGAGTAGGTAGGATTACAGGCATGAGCCACTGGTGCCCAGCACACACAAAATAATCTTTAATATTCTAATTAACATAATTGACGGCTTCTTTTCCCAACTGCTCCATAATATTTGACCATGTTAACACCTCCTTTTTGAAAATGCTCACTTCCAAAATACTAACATTAGCAGTAGCAATAAAAAGTTCAGCAAGCATTGGTACTTAGACGGCTGAGATCTAAGGACCAAGGTTCAAAACCATCTTGGGAAGGAAAGTCCGTAAGACCCTCATCTCCAATTAATTACCAAAAAGCCAGAAGTGGAGCTGTGGCTCAAGTGACAGAGCACCAACCTTGAGCACAAACGCTCAGGGACAGTGCCCAGACTCTTGAGTTAAAGCTCCAGGACCAGCATGTGCACACGTACGCACGCACACACACACACACACACACACACACACACAGAGTTCCGTCAAAAAGAAATCTCTCTTCTCTTGCCTTCTCTAAGCCAATTGGCTCCATCTGTGCCCTTGGGCCTCACCAAATAGTATTTGTGTCCCCACTCGCTCCTCTCCTTCTACTAGCTCTCAGGCCTATCATTTCCATGGGAATGAGCTAAGCTTTCCAGCGGGAAGTAAAGACTTTGATAGGTCACTGCTTCTAGAGCTTCCTACAGCCTTGACTAAGTGGGATAAGAGTGTGGTGACACTCATAAGCAAGGTGGCCACAATGTAGATGAGGGTACTCGTACTGTCCAGGCCTCCAGAATGGAGCTGTTCTGTTTCTAGGAATATGACTTGACTTGTAATATACCCAATCAAGTACAATAAGTGGCCCATGTGATAATAAGATTATACAGTAAAATGATCCATTGTTTTCCAAAGAATTCAGCCGTTTTGATTTATTTCATGATGGTTAAACACAATAGTGAAGCATAGTTAGTGAGATGAAACCCCTGGAAGCAATTTTGTATTAGAAAACAAAGCAGTCTGAGCCCCAATTAGGAGCAATGAATATAGTGTTCTCCCCCTGACAAGGAAGTTGCGATGGAAAACACTGTATTAAATCACTAGCCAGGAATCTCTGAGACACAATATCCAGCACTCTAGTTAAGTCCCAGAGACTCAAATTACCTACTAGTGCTCCTAAGATCTTTCCACCAAAGTCTTGTGTGCATTGGAGACTGAGGGATTTCTGCTCCTGAGGACTTGAGCATAACCTGAAGTGCCTGCTACACCAGAAATGTTCTAGGAAGTCTTTGAGGAGTTCACATGTTGTACATTCCTACTCTACCCTATACACTTGTATGCTTTCATATAAAATGGAATGCTTTTCTGCTGAGCACTAGTGGCTCACGGCTGTAATCCTAGTTACTAGATCTGAGGATCGCAGTTCAAAGCCAGCCCAGGCAGGAAAGTCTGTGACAATCTCATCTCCAATGAACGTCCAGAAAACCAGAAGTGGTATTGTGGTTTAAGTGGTAGATCACTAGCCTTGAGCACAAAAATTCAGGGACACTACACAGGCCCTGCATACACACACACACACACACACACACACACACACACACACAATAGGCTTTTCCTCTACATTCCTGGGAAGAGGCAAGCTAAGGCACCATGTGGCCATGTCCTCTGTATTGTAAGCTAGAAGATTTAAATATCCCAGACTCAGAAACAGGCTATGGTCAAGATGACATTATCTAATTGGAAAAACTGTACTGTGCTTTTCAAATATCTCAATGTTGTAACTGAGCATGCTTTTAGGCTGGAATTAGCCATAAAAAATAAAGTGGGCATCTTATTTCCTGAATCCTCTTCTGGAAGAAGCTGTTGGATCATTCCCAGATTTGACTTATCATTCAATGGATGAATTTGGCAGTCTACTTGTTTGGTAATAAGGTGTATTGTGAAAGGAGCTCAATTAGATCAATTTAAAACTGAAGACCTTGCTAGGTGCTGGTGGTTCATGATTGTAATCCTATCAGCTCAGGAGGCTGAGATCTGAGGATCACAGTAAGAAAACCAGCCTAGGCAGGAAAATCTGTGATACACATATTTTGCAATTAACAACTAAAAAGCCAGAAGTGGAGCTGTGGCTCAAGTAGTATAGCACTAGCCTTGAGCAAAAATGCTAAGGGACAGCACCTGAGTTCAAACACCCTGAGTTCAAATCCCAGGACTGGCACAAAACTAAAACCATGTCTGATATCTGAAGGAAAAAAACAATCTTAGATTCTCAGAGGCCCTAACATCATTTGAAAAGTGACTTTTTTTTTCTATTTTCCATCCAAATAGTCATTTCCCATGTGACGTTCACCAAGGAGGGGTATTAAAATTGACAGGAAGAAGGCTTAGGATGAGGGGTGGACAAGGAAACCAAGAATGTGTTTGGGATTCAGAAGCAAATAGCAGAGCCCATGGGTTTCTGTGAGACTGGGCAGAGAATGAGCAGTATTGCACTGAACATTGTCTCCTTGGAGATTTTTCCCATATTTCATCCTCTGGGGTATGTCAGGCAATGCCCTGAGATCTCACATATTCCAGTCTTAAGGGGCCAACTGTACACAGAAAATGCAAAACATGGAGATAGCAGTGTTGCTCTGTTGCTATATTAGGGCCAGATTGAAGCCATCTGCTCGTACAAGCTTGGCAGGGAAGAAACTCCCATGCTTGGCTCAGCAGTAGCATTCTCTCCCCTGGTATTTTGATGGCAGCTCTTCTTTCAGGCTGCCCTGTGAAGTCTTCCTGTTAGTGTGGAGGAAGCCCCTATAGCAACTCATTGTTTTCCTTGATGCTTGTGCCCTCAAAAGGGTGAACATTTGCTTACTATGACATGCTCAAGACCCAAGTGCCTTTGAGTGCTCTATATAGTTTTGTTTTGTTTTTTGTCGGTTGTGGGGCTTGAACTCTGGGCCTGGGCGTTGTCCCTCAGCTGTTCAACTCAAGGCGAGCGCTCTACCACTTGAGCTACAGCGCCACTTCCCCAAGTGCCTTTGAAAGGGGCCCAAGGCTGCTCCTACTGGCTGCCAGATCCTCCTCAGCTGCCTGTTCAAGTCTGTGCAATACACCCCACATCTAGCAACTTCTTCCCCAAAACTTTTGTGTGTACTGGCTTCAGTGGTTGTCATGATGCCAGAATTAAACAAACAAAAATCTAAACCGACTAGCATGGATTTATTTATCACCAGGATGTCTCATCCAAGATTAGGATGGTTCATGGGAATAAAAGAGAATCCAGGATTTAATAGAAATATCCCAAGAGAAGCAACTGATTGACCCTTCTTGCAATTGGAGGCTCTGTTGGGGGCAACCATCTTGATGGCATCTGTAAATAGAGGAATGATTACAACCTGCAAGCAACTATACCACATCCTAGCTCCAGAGCCTTGAATCAGAGTACTAAAACTAGAGGGAAAGTTTTCAGTTCAGCATTCTGATTTAGAAGATGGGGACACTGAAGCCCCAAGAATGAAAATGACAAGTCAAAGGTGAACTAGTAGGACAGTGATTTGCGCCAGACATGGATCTAGAGTTTGTAATCCCCAACATTGCTGTGGTCACCTTAGGGACTTGCCTAGTACACTTGGAGTAAACAAGGTTGGAGGAGTCTCCACTCTATACTTTTCTCAGTACTGAAACTTGCCAACACACAACACAACGGTGCAAATCGTAATGACTGGCTGGTATTTTAAATGGATCATCTAATCAGTCACACAAAGGGACATGAAAGCAAATGAGAGGCAGGGCTGAGTGTATAATTAGTTCAGATGGTTGGGTCTACCCTCTGGGCATAAACTGATTACAAATAGGAACCTAGTTTTGGATTTCATATGAAAATCTTACTCATCTGCAAGCTTCTCACTGATAATCAACTTCAAGATAGTAACAATTTGTGTGTGTTAGAACATACACCTAACACAACAAGAGCATATTGTAGAAAAAAAATCACTGATTAAAAAATGAATGATTTTAGGGCTGTGAAGGTGGTTCAGTGGTAGAGTGCTTGCCTTGCATGCATGATGCCTTGGGTTCAATTCCTCAGCACCACATAAGCAGGAAAGCCAGAAGTGGTGCTGTGGCTCAAATGGTAGAGCGCTAGCCTTGAGCTGAAGAGCTGAGGGACAGCGCCCAGGCCCAGAGTTCAAGCCCCACGACCAGCAAAAAAAAGAAAGAAAGAAAAAAAGAAAAGAATGAGTTTAAAGAAAATAATTTATAGTGATTCCTATAATAATACATCTGGTCTATAGCAAACAAGTTTATGATTTGGTATAGATTTAACTTCTTCATAGTCCTTCCTTTCATCTTTCTTTCCCCTTCCTTCCTTCTTTCCCTTTCTTCTTTTCTTGTGCTACTGGCTTACCTTCACATCTTGTTCCCACAAGCTTCATGTTTATTCTAAGACAAGGTATCTGACTCGTCCATTAACAATGATCTTCCTAGAAACCCAAATCAAGGCTGTATGCTTTCCTGATTTGGCAACTTTCTCATTGCCTATAATGGGACATTCTTAATCCTTTCTGCCTTACTATGCATCACTACCACATCTTACACACACCCCCAATCCATCCCCATGACAATGTCCATACACTCTGCGGCCCTTGGTACCATGGATACTGCTTCCGCCTACTGAGTTCACCCTCTACGTCTTGGTGATTTGGCTCACCTGAACTATCTGCCTGGACTAATCATGTAGTCAGTCCTACCATAATTCCATCCATACTTCATTATGTACGCTGCATACTTCCTTCTCATTCCAAGAAATCTTCTGAGAAGCTTCCGTTTGAACTTGAATCTCTCTCTACTGTATTCCTGAAGTATTTTGTTAATACTTTCATTTGAGCCCAAATACCTCTTAGTTGGTTGATTTATTTTACCCACTAAAGTGTAGGATTCCTTGAAGCAGATACTCATTCTCCAGCTCTCTAGTTCAGTGTTGGGACATCACAGGTTGGTGTTGTTTGTTGAAGCCAGTTGGATACTTCCTCTATCCAGAAATGTTCATATTTATCTTAGTCCAAAATCCTGTTTCCTCCATCTCTTACCATGCTTCCTTGTATTTACACCATCTTCTTCATCTCTAATCCTCACAATTGGTGGCCCAGACCCAGAGTGGGTTTCTGTGGGATTAGTGACTGTGCATACCAGCAAAAATGTGGCTGTGGGATTCAGAGATAAGGCTGAGCCATCCCTGAACTGAGAACCACAGTTTCAGGAGCACAGGCAAAAGCAGTGTTTGGGAACATTCCTAGGGGTCCTGTGGTGAGAGAAGATGACCTAAGATTTGGGCCTGGTGGGGGGATCGAGGAGTCCTAATGGTTTGGGTCATCATTGTTAGTTTCTTCAGGGAAATAGAACTGATAATAATTCCCACTTGAATGTTAAATCCAAAATGTAAGGAGATCGACAAATAAACAAGACTTGAGAAGCAAAGGACCTCCACTTATCTGGTCGAATCATTACTAAATGACCCCAGGCTGCTGACCACATACATGGTATATATGTGCACATTGGAGGGAAACTAGGAGGAGGACACAGAATCAGAGGGAATCAAGGGGAAACATACAACAGCGGGACCCATCAGCTGCACTGGACATTGATCAAAACGAACTAAGCAACTCAATGGCAGTGATGGGAGGGAGGGAATGAACAGGAAAGAGGGAACAGCTGATGCTATGCTAAAGGAAAGAAATGTACATATCACCTGATGTGGAAGAAATAACTATGTTGTCAAAGAACTCATAAACTTTATGGACCATGATAAAGACAATTTGCTCCATGAAGGTTAGAATGTGTTTTTGACTTTAAGTATCACTATCCCACAATACTGTGAAATTTATGTAATCAGTAATCACAATTACAAAAAATGCTAAAAAATAGCAATAGAGCTAATTAAAGTATATATCCTGAATGTGCAAAGCACCTAATTAATTGCTACTTTCTCCTTTAACAAGCACAGCCAGTCTCCTAGTGAGAAAGAGACCCATAGTTCTGTGTCCCAAGGTCCATACTTCTTATGCACGTGATGATTATTCTATTCAGAAATAATGATATTGTCTGTGGTTGCTTTTTCACCTTTGGAAATTATAGTAAGAATTTAACTGTTCAAGCCCCAGAAATTATAGTAAGAAATTAACTGTTCCCTGTTCATTTTATGAAATAAATAAAGGGAAGAAATTATTACAAAAAAAAATAATTCCCACTTCAGATCCCTACACAGAGATCTTTTTACTATTTCACAAAATTTTCACAAATCTACCTAAATCAAGTAGGTGGTCAGTTTTACATGGAAACACTTAATTTTTCTTGTTTTTTTTTAAGTTCTCTTTTTTTATTTGTGTTAGTTCTGAGGCTTGAACTCAGTGCCTAGGCACTGTCTCTGAGCTTTTGCATTAAAGGCTAGCTCTCTACCACTTATAGCCATAGCGCTACTTCCAGGTTTCTGGTGGTTCACTGGAGGTAAGAGTCTCACTGACTTTCCTGCCCAGGCTGGCTTTGAACCATAACCCTCAGATGTCAGCCTCCTGATTTGCTAAGATTACAGGTATGAGCCACTGGCACTTGGCTGGAAGCTCTATTTACTTATCTATAACTGACAAATTGAGTTTCTTTCAAGTAATCATGTTAACTACTAAAAACTCTGCAGTCTATTTGGTAATATAGAATTTTTCAAGAGGCAACATAGCTTCACAAAAGGTGAAACAGCCCTGGATTCAAATAACCGGTCCACTCTTTCCCAGCTGTGTAAAAAGTGCAGACAAAACAATTAACCTGAGCTTGTGTTTCCTTGTGAGTAAAATGGGAATTCTGTAATCCCTACTTCACAATGCAGTGGAGAGGTGAAACTAAATGAGATAATATAGAGGAATCATGTAACACCATGCCTCGCATAATATGAGGAATAAATATGTAGAAGTCATTATTATCGTTGGGCGCCAGTGGCTCATGCCTGTAACCCTAGCTACTCAGGAGACTAAGATCTGAGGAATATGGTTCAAAGCCAGCCCAATTACTAAAGTCTGTGAGACTCTTATCTCCAATAAAACACTAGAAAACCAGAAGTGGCGCTGTGACTCAAGTGGTAGAGCACTCACCTTGAGATGAAGAGTACGGGGACAGTGCCCAGACCCAGAGTTCAAGCCCCATGACTGACAAAAAAAAGGAGGAAGAGGAGGAAGAGAAGGAGGAGGAGGAAGAAGAGGAGGAAAAGGAAGAAGAAGAAGAAGAAGAAGAAGAAGAAGAAAGAGAAGGAGAAGAAGAAGGAGAAGGAGAAGAAGTAGTCATTATTATCATTTCCAAGCTAAGATCCAAGAAAGAAAATGAAATTTGGGGGGGGCGGATAAAAAGATGAAAAACAATTGCATTTAGCAGAACTCCTGTACCTACCTTTACCGCTCCAGTAAATAAAGACTATTCCATGGGAAATGGATTGTGTGAAGAGAGCAAAATCGAGTAAGAACTGTGTGGTAATGTAATAAGATGTTCTTTCATCTTGATGTTCAGCAAGGGACATCATCCTGAAAAGGTATCTGAAAGCAAGGCTGAGAACAGTCATTCGGGTCAACCCTAAAAATACTCTTCTTAAGTGGAGAAGCTACTGTGACACTCGAAGCTGAGCTTTCAACACACCCAGCCATGTGTGTTTTGCACTTCACTGAAACCTGATCGTGACCCAGGATTGTGCTCGCCTTGCTCTCCTTCCTTTCCTTGCCCACTGACAGCTGACCCCAGCCGCCTTGTAGGCCCTGCATAGTTCACCTTTCAGGGAAAGACATCTGATTCCAACTAGAGCATTGCTCTTTGTTCTTTTTCTCTTTTTTATTTTGTTAGTAGATATGTTCCAAGGTGGAGGGGGGAAGAGGGGAGGCAGCTAGATTGTGGTTTGCTAAATTATTTTTCTCTGGGTCAAAGAAATCCCTGGAAAACCTGCATGGCTATCAGTGCAGAAAGCAAATCTTTCTTCATTTTGAGAAGAGTAAAATGTGATCAGATTCATATGTATGAAATTAGGACATCATTTCTTAGTATATTCAGCAGATAAAAAGAATTAGAGTTAGCTGGGTGCCAGTGGCTCACGCCTATCATCTTAGCTGCTCAGGAGGCTGAGATCTGAGGATCACAGTTCAAAGCCAGCCCAGGCAGGAAGTCCCATGAAATTCTTATCTCCAATTAAGTTCCCCCCACCCCTCACCCCCAAAAATAGTGATGAAAGTGAAGCTGTGGCTCAAGTGGTAGAGTGCTAGCCAAAAAGTTCCAGGATAGCACTCAGCCCCTGAATTCAAACCCCAGGACCGTAAACAAAAAACACATGTAAATTCAAGAAACAAGACATTATCTTAGGATCTAAACATACTCTCCTCTCTCTCCTTCCCTCCGTCTCTCACCCCCCTCCTTTCAACTGGGGCATGATAAAATTAGCTGTATCATTTTGTTGGCAATGCCATTAAAAAATCGTCCCTTTTGAGCCAAGTGCCACTGGCTCATGCCTGTAATCCTAGCTACTCAGGAGGCTGAGATCTGAGGATCATAATTTGAAACCAGCCGAAGCAGGAAAGTCCATGAGACTCCAATAAACTACTCCAAAAAAGCCAAAAGTGACACTGTGGCTCAAGTTGTAGAGTACTAGCCTTGAGCAACAGAAGCTTGGGGACAGTGTTCAGACCCTGAATTCAAGCCCCAGGACCAGTACAACAAACAAACAAAGGTCCCTTTTGGAAAGTAGGATCCAAATCTGAGAAATCAAACCCACTGGGCTGGGAATGTGGCTTAGTGGTAGAGTGCTTGCCTAGCATGCATGAAGCCCTGGGTTCCATTCCTCAGTACCACATACACAGAAAAAGCTGGAAGTAGAGCTGTGGCTCAAGTGCTAGCCTTGAGCAAAAGAAGCTTAGGGACAGTGCCCAGGTCCTGAGTTCAAGCACAATGTCTGAATGAATGAATAAATAAATAAATCAAACCCACTGATTTTAATCATCTTCATGTATTTGCTGTGTGCCTAACCCATGCCAGCTTTAGCTCAGCTTTGGTGCAGGGCCCTATACTACATGCATCCTACACCAGCTTATTTTCTACACTTGCTTCCTGTGGCTTACTGAGTATTTCATGCCCTGTAAGAAGAGCTCCTCCATCCTCTTCCTTCCTTCCCTCCATAGAATCCCACTTATTTCCTCTGGGCCTGTTGCTATGTAGCACAGTGTCCCAGAGGCCGCTTTCCGGATCCCTGGCCACAGGACAGTTGGCTGGCTAGTGACGTTGAGTCACCTCCTATCACCTTCACAAGATATTAAAATAGAAACATTGGCCAGAGAGCCTATCAAAGCCAAAGGGATAGATTCGATCTCTTAAGTTTGGAGAGGTGAATTTGAAAGAAATCATGCTCTCAGCCCAGGCCAAGCAATTTTGAATTTTCTGAGAACCCCCTATCTGCTTATTTCAATCTATCTTCCAGGGGGAGACTTTGATGTGAAGCCACAAAACATCCAATTTCTTTTCAGAATCTAGACTTATATCTTACAAATGGTAGACAGTCAAAGAATGAAAGATTCTTGCCCATCAGCCTCTCACCTTTCCTTCCTCTCAGTTTACCTGCTATCAATTTATAAGGTCATGGGAGAGACAAACAGACCTTATTTTAAAAAAAGAAAAGAAAAAGAAACAAAGAAGGAAAGAAAGAAAAGAAAAGGACTTCTGAGCACCAGTGGCTCACCCGTGTAATCCTAGCTATTCAGGAAGCTGAGATCTGAGGATTGTGATTCAAAGCCAGCCTAGGCAGGAAAGTCTGAGATATTCATCTCCAATAACTACCCAAAAGGCAGGAAATAGAGCTGTGGCTCAAGTGGTAGAGTACTAGCCTTGGGCAAAAAAGAACTCAGGGACAGCACCCAGGCCTGGAGTTCAAGCCCCAGGACCGGCACACACACACACACACACACACACACACACACACACACACAAATCAATAAATGTTAGAAATGTTCAAGCTATGGAGCATGACTGACAGAATCAAACCTAATTTCAAAGTTGAACTAATAAGGCACTTTAGTAAGTATATTCAAATTGGTTTGCGGTTTTTTGGTTGTTTTATATTTGGTTTTGTTGATCGTGGGTTTTGAACTCGGGGTCTAGGTGCTGTCCCTGAGCTGTTTGTGCTCAAGGCTTTTTAAGCCACAGCACCACTTCCAGTTTTCTGGTAGTTAACTGAAGTTAAAGAGTCTCATGGCCTTTCCTGCTTGGGCTGACTTTGAGCCACTATCATGAGATCTCAGCCTCCTGAGTAGCTAGGATTATAGGTATGAGCCTAGATTATAGGCATGAGCACCTAGATTTACAAACTGCTTTTTATCTGCATTAAAAAAAAGACATTGATCCAGATGCACTGTATTCATAACCTGCTTTGTTGAGTGGCTACACCTTTGTACAACTACTTACAGATAATAAAAAAAAATGTTTTGAAAGAAAACAAAGAAGCGAAGCAGGGTCATCATGATAGTACAAAGCACTTGAAGCATGATAGCCTAGGTGTGATCTTGTGCCTCACCCTGTATTTCAAATCCTTCTTGTCTTTTTTGTCCCTTTGGCAGAACTGGCTTATGACCTGGATGTGGACGAAGCTCCTGGGAGCAAGCAACATGTGAATCCGGACAACGAGATCGCATCTTCTTCCCAAAACCTGGGGACAGCGGCCACCCCACTGAAGATCCTGACCAGCCTGGCCATCTCTGTGGCCTGCTTTTCCTTTCTGGTGCACTGATTCCTCGGTGCACCACTACCAGTGCTGCCAACAGCACCATGTGGTCCTCCCCAAAGGGAACCACCTTCTTTTTTTCTATTTTTTTACTTATATACCTCCTCCAGCCATTAAGTAGAAGACTAACCATGTGTTATGTTTTCGAAAATGAAATGGGAGCTTTCTGAGGAAGGTCAATTTTAGTAGTAGTATAGATTTGTCTTTTTTGCAAAAAAGAAAAAGAAAAAAAAAATCAAGTTGTGCCAAATTATTTTCTTATGTTTGGCTGCTAGAACATGCTTGTCATGTTTTGCTCTCTCCCTCTTTCTTTCTCTCTGCATGGATTTCTTTGAAAAAAAATAAATAAATGTTCAAATAAAAAGGCACAGTGTTTCCTCCCTCCACACCCCCCCCCCCGCCCCGTCCCCTGCCCAATTCATTTTTTGTTTAAGACCATCCAAAAAAGCCAAGTCACCTGGCTTTTTTATCACTGGAATTCCATCACAACCCCCAAAGGGACTGAGCACCAGTGGCTCACACATTTAATCCTAGCTTCTCAGGAGGCTGAGATCTGAGTATCATCATTCAAAGCCAGCCTAGCCAGGAAAGTCCATGAGACTCTTTTATCTCTAATGAATTACTCAGAAAAAGCCGGAAGTGGTGCTGTGGTTCAAGTGGTAGAGGGCTAGCCTTGAACACAAAGAGGCCCAAGAACAGCACCCAGGCTCTGAGTTCAAACCCCCAAGACCAGTTTAAAAAAAAAAAAGTATCCACTTTTATGGCTTGCTTGTAGCTTTCCATCTTTGAGTAGTTATGATAGACTTTAAACTTTCTACAACTGAATTGTGTTGACAGTTGTGTATTAGAGGCATGACAGCAGGAAGGTTGTTCCATCTTACTGGAAGTTTGCAGGCCTCGTTCTCAATTAGATGTACATATGAACTTCCACAAGCTCAGAGTTCATAAGTTATGTGACAAAGACTGAATCCTTGGGCTAAATGGGACTCTAGCGCATCACACAGTAGTCAGAGGTTTTTTGTGGGTTTCTTGTTTCCACTTTTGCTTGATTATCTCTGGGTCACTGGATAACCCTACTTTTTCCACAAATTAAATTTGTCCAAAGGAACTAAGTTGTGGAAAATACCTCTGGGAAGTGGTGCTGAGGCTTAAAGTGGTAGAGCGTTAGCCTTGAACAAAAAAAGCTCAGGAACAGCAACTAGTTCCTGAGTTCAAACCCCATGACTGACAAAAAAAAAAGCTAGGATGTTGGTGGTACATAGGAATAAGGACACCAACTTGAACTCAACAAGGCTGTTTACTTCTGCATAAGAGTTGTGCCATCAGGGGCTGGGAAGGTGGCTCAGTGGTACAGCGCTTGCCTTGCATGCCTGAGGCCCTGGGTTCAATTCCTCAGCACCACATAAGGAGAAAAAGCCAGAAGTGGTGCTGTGGCTCAAGTGGTAGAGCACTCGTCTTGAGCTGAAGAGCTGAGGGACAGCGCCCAGGCCCAGAGTTCTGGCCTCACGACTGGACCAAAAAAAAATTAAAAAAAAAAAAAGAGTTGTGCCATCAGCCAGAAATCTAGGAAAAAACCAAGCAAGCGGCTCCATTTTTATACCTAACTCAGCAGGCCCCACCCCTCTGCTCCCATTGGCTGACCTCAGGTTCCTAGTCTGTGGAAGGATGTGATTTAGTAAACAGAATGCAACTGAAATTCAACGAGCTTCTAACAGTATGTCTTAAAGTGCCACCTCTCCAAAGCGGGAACTTTTCAGAAAAACAATTTTTTCAAGATTAACACAAAGGAAGCAAAATGCTTTGATAGAAAAGATGCTTTTCTCGCACTTATTACAAGAGAAATACATATAAGTAAGAACATTGCTAATAATACATCATTATAATTTCATAACCCTTTGTTATCCTATGGATGTTAAATATTCCCAAAAGGCTCATGTGTGAAAGGACTGGTGTCCAGGGTAGAGCTAGGAAAGTGGGAAGTCCTTTGAGAGATGGAGTGTGTGAGGGGGGTGAATCTGTGGGTCACGGGGGACATGCCTCTATGGGGAACTGTGGGACCTCATTCCCGCCAAAAGGCGAGTGGTTTTGCTCCACCACTGACTCCCCGACTACCTTATGCTGCCTTGCCACAAGCCCAAATTAATGGGACTGAACCTCCAAACCACTGAGCCAAAAACCTCTTAGAATTATCTCAAGTGTTTCATTGTCATGATGGAAAGACAGAACACTCAGGGAGATTCAGTATTAATATTTTGGTGTGTTGCTGAGGATGAGACACAGAGCCTTGTACATGCTAAGCAAGTGCTCTACCGCTGAGCCACACACCCCCTTCCTGCCCCTACAGTTAACTATTTGATCCTTCCAAACTGTTTTCCTCCCCGTCACACACATGAGATTATAGTAACACATAGCTCTGTATAAACCAGTTTTTATTAGGTGGGGACTATACCTACCTTCCTTATTTTCCCCCATCTTCCAGCTTCTTCCATAAAAAGCAACATAAAATTAAGAAGAAAGCCAGGCACTAGTGGCTCATGCCTGTAATCCTAGCTACTTAGGAGGCTGAGGTCTGAGGACCACTGTTTGAAGCCAGCCAGGGCAGGAAAGTCCATGAGACTGTTATCTCCAGTTACCCATCAGAAAACCAGAAGTGGAGCTGTGGCCCAAAGTGGTAGAGCACTAGCCTTGAGCAAAAGAGCTCAGAGATAGCACTCGGGCCCTGAGTTCAACTCCTAGGAATGGCATGAAAAAAAAATCCGAGGATTAAAAAGATTTTTATGTGTCTATGTATTGTGCCAGACACTATACATTGTGTGTGTGTGTATGTGTATGTACTGAAAAACATACTTTTTTTCTTGCCAAGATACTACTGTATTTGGAAGTCCTCTTGTAGAATTCCTGCTGAGCCCATTTCTATGCCACATAAGCAAATCAGCTTCATTTCTTTATGCTCACACCTTGCTTGGAATCAACTGGAATATTCTTCAGCTTGATTACCCACCTCCCTCCCTAGCTTGGTTGCCAAGTAGCTTTTAACCATTCCCAAGAGCCAAGCATGTCTTCAAAACATAATCCCCCCCCCAAGAAGATTCCAAAGAATGTTTTAAGGATTGTAGATACTTTTTCTTTCTTTTTTCAAAAAGGAAAGTTCTCTAGAAAACATTTTCCCTAAAAGGACACACTGCCTTGTTTAGCTGTCTGCTAGGTTTACCATAAGGCCAACAAAATAAGCTTAGTGCTTTTTATTCACATATATATTAAGGACCCTGTACAGGAAACATGTACACCACAACGGGGTACGTTATGGTCAGTGGCACTGGGATATACACTCTGAAGAAAGTAGAGAAAGAAAAAAACAGTAGAGGCCACGCACAGTGGCTCTCATCTGTAATCTCAGCTACTTGGGATAAACTGGGCAAAGTAGGAGGATCACAATCCATGGCCAACCCTGGGCAAAAATTGAGACTCATATAAAAAATAACATTTAAAAAGAAGAAGAACCAGGCACCAGTGGCTCATGCCTGTAATCCTAGCTACCCAGAAGTCTGAAGTCTGAGGACCGTGGTTTAACAAAAAATAGAAATAAAAAGGGCAGAAGTGTAGCTCAAATAGTAGAGCAGCTGGCCTAACATGCAGAGGCCCAGTTTTTGTTTTATTTTGTTTTGGTAGGTGGTCGGGCTTGAACTCATGACTTGGGCGCTGTCCCTGAGCTTTTTCTGCTCAAGGCTAGTGCTCTACTACTGTGAGCCAGAGCTCTACTTCCGTTTTTCTGGTGGTTCAGTAGAGATAAGAGATGCTGGACATTGGTGGCTCACACCTATCATCGAAGATACTCAGGAAGCTGAGATTTGAGGATCACGGTTTGAAGCCAGCCCAAGCAGGAAAGTCTGTGAGACTCTTCTCGCCAGAAAACTAGAAGTGGTGCTATGGTTCAAAGTGGTTGAGCACTAGCCTTGTGGGAAAATACTCCAAAACTGACAAAAAAAAGTCTCACAGCCAGGTGCCAGCAACTCACACCTGTAATCCTAGCTACTTAGGAGGCTGAAAGCTGAGGATCACTGTTCAAATCCAGGACAGGCAGGAAAGGCCATGAAACTGTTGTCACTCTTGTCTCCAATAAACCATCAAAAAACCAGAAGTGGTGCTGTGGCTCAAGTGGTAGAGCGCTAGCCTTGAGCTGAAGAGCTGAGGGACAGCGCCCAGGCCTAGAGTTCAGGCCCCATGGCT
Organism: Dipodomys ordii; assembly: GCF_000151885.1. Taxonomy (NCBI): domain Eukaryota; kingdom Metazoa; phylum Chordata; class Mammalia; order Rodentia; family Heteromyidae; genus Dipodomys; species Dipodomys ordii. The sequence continues at coordinate 2,884,408 of NW_012267254.1, forward strand.
GACAAAAAAAAAAAAAGGGGCTCACAAATTTTCCTGCCTAGGCTGGCTTGAACTGTGATCCTCAGATCTCAGCCTCCTGTATAGCTAGGATGACAGGTGTGAGCCACCAGGGCCCAGCTCAGAGGCCCTGGTTTTTAAACCCAGATCTGCCCTTCCCTACCCTCTAGAAAAAGAAGAATAGAAATTATACAGATTATTTTTTAAAAGTACAGAGTATGTGAAGAAAGGACAGAATTTGTCCAAGTTAAAGGGGAGAAGGGAGGGGGGAGAGTGATAGGCAGAACAGTATGACACAGGTACTAGGGGACTAGGCACAAGGCAGCTCATGGTTGCATTATTGCCTGTAGCTAAGGCAGTATAGGATCCCAGAGCCCCCATGGTTGAAGAGAGAATGTGTAGGAACAACACATGAACAAGGAAGCCATGAACCATGTGAACACCCAGCAGCATGGAGACATATTTTTTAAGAAGCATAGTGTGCCAGGCACCGGTGGCTCACGCCTGTAATCCTAGCTACTCAGGAGGCTGAGATCTGAGGATCACGGTTCAAAGTCAGTCCAGGCTGGAAAGTCCATGAGACTCTGATCTCCAATAAACCACTAGAAAACCGGAAGTGGTCCTGTGGCTCAAGCAGTAGAGCGCTGGCCTTGAGCTGAAGAGTGCAGGGACAAGGCCCAGACCCAGAGTTCAAGCTCCACGACTGACAAAAAAAAAAAGCATACTGTGGCTGGGCATGGTAGTGCAAAACTGTAGTCTCAGCAGTGAAGAAGCTGACGCAAAGCAGAACTCTGAGTTTGAGGTCACCCTGGGCTCACGATCTACATGTCACACATGGATGGTGGTTTTATGGGCTGAGGGTAAGAAGCCAAGATTCCTAGAGAGCCCCTGAGGAGGGTTGGCTTTGCAATCTTCCGGGCTTTCCTGGCTGACTCTAGAATGGGGATCAACAAGGATGATTTGGGGCTTAAGAAGCTGCCCGTTGGGTTCCATGATGATTTCCTATGTAGGGCCTCCATCGTCCTACATGCCTCTAGGGAAGTTGCAAAGCACACACTAATAGTTTGTGCAGTGGAATGCCAGCACCATTGGCCTGGCCCTGCTAGGGCTGACAGTTGAAAGGAAGCCGGTCCCATTGTCCAATGTCAAGGAAATGGAGGTCATGCGGGGCTGGTGGATGGTCCATAGGGCAAAGGGAGAAGGGCACAGCATCTTACCTCCATGGCAGGATCTCACAGAATGCTCTGGCAGGGGTTGTACCATAGTCAGGAGCCAGTAATGGCTCACTCACTCTCTCTTTTTTTTTTTTGGCCAGTCATGGGGCTTGAACTCTGGGCCTGGGTGCTGTCCCTCAGCTCTTCAGCTCAAGAGCAGTGCTCTACCGCTTGAGCCACTGCACCACTTCCAGTTTTCTAGTGGTTTATTGAAGAGTCTCATGGACTTTCCTGCCCAGGCTGGCTCTGAACCACAATCCTCAGATCTCAGCCTCCTGAGTAGCTAGGATTACAGGTGTGAGCCACCAGCGCCCAGCTTGCTCTCTTCTTTTCTTTCTTTTTTTTCCTCTTTCTTCTTTCTCTTTCCTTTTTCTTTCCTTCCTTTCTGCTTTTCTTCTTTTTTCTAAATTCTGTTTCTTCTGTCTTTTTCTTTGTTTCTACTCTCTTGCTTTCTTTTTTCTATTTTGTGCTCGTCCTGGGGCTTGAACTTAGGGCTGGGGCACTGTCCTTAACTTTTTTTTTTAAATGTCAGTCGTGGGGCTGAACTCTGGGCCTGGGTGCTGTCCCTCAGCTCTTCAGCTCAAGGCTAGCGCTCTACCACTTGAGCCACAGCACCACTTCCGGCTTTTTTCTTTTTGCTTATGTGGTGCTGAGGAATCAAACCCAGGGCCTCATGCATGCAAGGCACGCGCTCTACCACTGAGCCACCTTCCCAGCCCCAATCATGGCTCTTCTAACCTGGCCTTCTCTTGTCAATGCTTACTTGTCTACCATCCCTGTGTTGCACTCTTTCAGCCCAAGACAGGTTAGTATCTCCGATTTCTCCAAACAGGGAAACAAACTAAAACAGAAAAACTCACCATTACATGGGAGAAAACAAAGACCCTAGATTGGCTATATGGCATTTTCATCATCTGAATGAAAATGACTAAATATATGTTATATATGTACAGACGTTATGCCAGAGGCTCATACCTGTAATCCTAGCTACTTAGAAAGCTAAGATCTGAGCGATTGTGGTTCAAAACCAGTCCAGATGGGGGGAAAAGTCTGCAAAATCATCTCCAGTTAACCAGCCAAATACTGGACTAGAGATGTGATTCAAGTGGTAGAGCACTACTTGTGAGAATATGAGGTTCTGAATTCAAGACACTCTACAAGTACAATAGATAGATGATAGACACACAGACACATGGACAGACAGACACACGGACAGATAGACTCACAGACAGATATAGATAGATAGATAGATAGATAGATAGATAGATAGATAGATAGATAGATAGATAGATAATGTGATTGATTCATTGATTGATCCAGGCATGGTACAAGGTAGTCACTGATGACTAGGATTACAGGCATAAAGCACCAACGTTTTTAGGAGCTACTTCAGACTTGGTAATTACAGCTTTCTTTGGGGTGAAAATCTGCAGTTTTTAGCACTATTGGGTGATGAATTTGTTACATTTAGTTTGCTGTGTTGGGGGCTTCAATATACAAAGGTCAACTAGCAACTCCCACTCTCGTATTTCCTATGTAGCAACTGAGGCTCAGAGAGGTTTAGAGACTTACTTCAAGTCATACAACAAGGTGGGTGCAAAGTCAGGATTGAATTCACCAGAAACTTTTCCATCACATTCTCTCTGTCTTCTTCTCCCTTGGAAGGAACACGATTAACAAATGGTGACCGTGGTCAGCTAGATAAAGGCTGTTTTCTGAAATCTGTGCTATGCAGGCAGAGTTGGTTATGCTGATCTTAATTTTGATCCTAGCGGCAGGTTTTTTTTCTTTATTTGAAAAAAAAAGTCCCTTATCTAACAAAACACATTGCCTTTCCAAATGAATGCCTTCAAGTCAGGGCCTGCTTGGAGCCCTGTTAATGTTGCCCTAACAAATTAGAACCTGGGGTGCGGGAATTCCACCCTCCTGTTGAAGAAACCCTATCACAACAGTGCCATTGTTCTCCTGCCCCTGCAGCTTGCCTTCCTGCCTTTTCTGTAAGATGTTAGGTATTTGTTTTGTTTGCTTGCTGCTTTTAGAATCAGTCTAGACAGGGACCTACAGTGAACCATCCAAGAGGCAGTGCAGACTCCCACAGTGGAATTTAGGTAACTTGCCTTCACCTGAGCACGCAGGGGAAGCTGGGAGGCCACACCCCTCAGCCAAAATGGCCACACGGATGGACAGAATGCCCTACTTGGGAACATATTCTGTCTCTGTAAACAGCCCTCCCAGCCCCATTGTAATTTTGCTTAGTACTTGGAATAATATTGTTACTCGTGATTTTTTTTTGTCTCTTTGAAAAGGAAAACTATCTTCTTTGCATAGATCATGGAGATGCACACCTATGTGTTTCTTTATTCCCCCCAGTCCTGGGACTTGAACTCAGGGCCTGGGCACTGTCCCAGAGTTTCTTTTGCTCAAGGCTAGCACTCTACCACTTGAGACACAGCCCCACTTCTGGCTTTTTCTGTTTGTGTGGTATTGAGGAATGGAACCTAGGGCTTTATGCATGCCAGGCAAGCGCTCTACCACTAAGCCACATTCCCAGCCCCACACCTATGTGTTTCTGCAACTGAGGATCTGTAGATTTTTACTTGGCCCTGAATGAGCAAAAGTATAGCAGGACAAAAAAATACAATAGGGGGGCTGGGAAGGTGGCTCAGTGGTAGAGCGCTTGCCTTGCATGCATGAGGCCCTGGGTTCGATTCCTCAGCACCACATAAGCAAAAAGAAAAAAGCC
>NW_012267254.1:2888411-2905979 GCF_000151885.1 Dipodomys ordii
AGCAAAAAGAAAAAAGCCAGAAGTGGTGCTGTAGCTCAAGTGGTACAGTGCTAGCCTTGAGCTGAAGAGCTGAGGGACAGCGCCCAGGCCCACAGTTCAGGCCCCACCACAGGACCTAAAAAAAAAAAAATACAATAGATTATTTGCATATAATGGTAGTTACTTTTATTTGTTTGCTGGATGCAAATTATTTTGGAATTGTTATACTATCATGGAATAAATAGAAGCATGCTTTAGAATTTATTTGATTGATATTAACTAGGTTTTTTGTTGTTGTTGTAGGTTGTAGGGCTTGAACTCAGGGCCTGGGCGCTGTCCCTCAGCTCTTCAGCTCAAGGCTATAGCTCTACCACTTTGAGCCACAGTGCCACTTCCAGTTTTCTGGTGGTTTATTGGAGATAAGAGTCTCACGGACTTTCCTTCCTGGCCTGGCTTTGAACTGAGATCCTCAGATCGCAGCCTCCTGAGTAGTAGTATTACAAGCATGAGCTACCAGTGTCAAGCTATTAACTAGGTGTTAATCCTTTGGAAGAGTCTGAAACCCTGTGGCTTAGCCAAACTTTTCCCAACGCCACACCTGTGATCAGCGAAACTTCTAGAAAACAGAGAATTGCAAATGAGAAGATGCTTATTGGGTCTCATGTTGATGGAATGAATGGCAATTTGAGGGGCCAAAGTTGTAGTTTACTTTGTCTCGGACAAGCATATGGGAGACTTTCATATTTATATACCGAGTCACCAGTGTCATTGAAACATGAAATTCCATCATATTCTTCAACTCTGACCTGCTTTCTACTGAACCATTCACTTCAACGCATATATTGTTCTCGGCCATTTTACCAGCAAGGTTTTATTCCCTTGGGATTGTTTCCAGCCCTCGTACGTAGCTATAGTTGCCAAACTACAACAGGGCAACAACAACAACAAAATGCCTGGGAACAATAACAAAAATTGTACTGTTTCCAAATGGCTACAGATTATCTAAGCTTCTGAATGAACTTCAGTTAAAAGTCCGAAATCATCATACGAAGATTATGTACTTTCCAATACGCTTTCATTCAGTGGATTTTCTTGCCTTGATGAGTGAAAAAAATCAGTACATTGTGTGTGAAAATATACAAAAAGAAAACAATATATTGATTTTTGCCAAATCTGTGGGAGCAGGTTCACATCGTTGTCAAGTCTTTCCATCTAAAAGATTCTAATTATTACAGATTGTCTTTCTAGGATCATGACTTCTTTTAATACATCCTTAGACTTCCAATGAATCAGTCTATCCCGAACGATTGCCACAAACTCTTTTCTTGAGGCCAATTTCTATCTCTTGAGTTCATTATGTTACTGACAAACAGTATTTTCCTTGCATCAAATAATTATTTCTGGGACTCAGTGGTAGATAACTCGTCCAGCATGCAAGAGGCTCTCACTTTTAATCCCAGCACCATGCCAAAAAAAAAAAGATACTTAGATTTTGTGTGCCAGTCCTGGGGCTTGCAGTAAGGGCCTGGGTGTTGTCCCTGAGCTTTTTTGACAAGGCTAGGGCTCTACCACTTGAGCCACAGCTCCATTTTCAGTTTTGGTGTGTTTAATTGGAGCTAAGAGTCTCATGGACTTTCCTGCCTGGGCTGGCTTTGAACTGGAATCCTCAAATCTCAGCCTCCTGAGTAGCGAGGATTATAGGAGTGAGCCACCAATTCCTGGTAAAAAGGTCATTTTATTAAGGTTGATAGTCTCATTTTCTGTGATGTCAGATTCTCATTTAGTCTTTTGGCATCTGATAATATGAACTTTCTAGACGCTCAACATAACTCCTCCATGATAGTTTTGGAAAACCCTAGAAAGCAAGAGAAATGTAGTTGGCTCTCTAGACTGACTTCCTTTCAGTCAGCTACAGACTAAGAATACTGAGGGTTGAACAGCCACGCTCAGGATGGCGCTCAGGTTCTACTGAGGGAAGGGAGACAAAAATATTGAGGGTTATTATTATTATTATTAGATGGTTTTGAGACAAGTCCATCCCATTCATTCCAGGTTGGCCTGAAACTTGCTATCCTCCTACCTCAGCCTCCGTCACCTCTGCTGCCCTGAAGAAAAGAAGTCCGTGCCAGCGGTGGACCCGCCGGCAGGCGACGCCCCCAGATGCCACTCAGCCAGGCCACGCCTACAGAGCGCAGGCCACACCCCGGGTACCGCTCAGCGTCTCCTAGCCACTCCCCTGCTACTATCACCACGCCCCCTGAGAGCAGGCCGCGCCCCTGGACACTACTCAGCGGAGCCTGGCCACGCCCTCGGCTGCTGTTACCACCCCAGCTCCCTCAGAGTTTCTAAGAAAATAAATACACTTTGGCTCATGCCTCTAATCCTAGCAGGAAAGTTCATGAAACTCTTATCTCCACTAAACTACAAAAAAAAAAAAAAGCCAGAAGTAACTGTGGCTCAAGTGGTAGAGCTGTAGCCTTAATGAGAAATGTTCAGAGACAAGCCAGGCACCCGTGGCTCACACCTATAATCCTAGCTACTCAGGATGCTGAGATCTCAGGATCGCAGTTCGAGGCCAGCCAGGGCAGGAAAGTCCATAAGACTCTCATCTGCAATGAACCACCAGGAAACTGGAAGTGAAGCTGTGGATCAAAGTGGTACAGTGCTAGCTTTGAGAGAAGAAGCTCAGAGATACCAGCCAGGCCCTAAATTCAAGCCCCAGAACCATATGTATACACACACACACAACACACACCGATGACTGCAGAGACCCAAGCACTCTGCTTTCATCTGATATCAAGAATCAATGTTCCTGTGGAAGAGAACATTGTAGAAAATCCACACATAGTGGAGGCCAACAGCCTGCCTACTTGACCACTAAAGAAAATTGTTAGTGGCTTATCCTGCTTTATGTTTGGATTTATTTCTACTGAAAGCATCTTCAGTAATCTGATTCTGCTTAACAAGATACTAAGAATACAGGTCCTGCCCAGTGTTGGTAGCTTATACCTATAATCCTAGCTATTCAGGAAGCTTAGATCTGAGGATCATGGTTTAAAGCCAGTCTGGGCAAGAAACTTTGTTAAACTTGTATCTCGAATGAATTACCAAAAAACTAGAAGTAGAACTGTGACTCAAGTGGTAGAGTACTGGCCTTGAACAAAAGCCATGCAAGCCCCACAACCAAAAAAAAAAAATCTAGGTCTCTTATCTTGGGTACTTGGGACTCAAGTTTCTCCCCAGACACCTCCCCATAGTCTCCTTTGTTAGTCACCATGCTTCATTATGTGGCCAGGACAGGGGGGAAAGCCAATGGGACGGCCCGCCATGACAGTTACTCTCAGCACATACTCAAATCAACTGAACTCACCAGTCAACTGTTAGCCATAATGGACATTTTCCAGATCACCGTGTTCATGGAAAAGCCATCAACAATATGAGGGCGAATATTCCTTACAGCCCAATAGGCTACTGGAAGTGGAATGAAGGGGGGCTCAGAAGGCCATATTTTATATACATACATACACACACACATATATATAACACAGCAATGAAGAAAGCTGACACGTCCCTAGAATTTGAATCAAACAGCTGAGGCCTGTGCTAGGAGCCAGCCTCAGACTCAAGGGAAAAGGTCCTCATGTTCTCCTGGAGCTTTCCAGGCCCATCCACCCAATTCATCTGGATGGAGAGCCTCAGTTTACAGAGTGACTTTCTCCAGCAGTAGGCCAAGCCCCTCCCAACAAAAGCCTGGGCACTCACATAGCTGTGCACGGCTGCCTTTCTTCTTGCCTCAACAGCGTTGCCCCATAGTTTCCCTGGTCTGCTTTACCAGCCCAGCCTAATGTCCTGCTCCTGTTGCTTCAGAAAATACCTTTGGGCCTGCTGGGTGCTGAAGCATGATGAGTCACAGGCCTTCTCCCATTGCCTGACCCAGGCTCTTCCAGAAGTTTACATTTCCAGATAGCGGAGAAGGTTGGCCCAAAGGCCTTTCAAGGGTTCCCTTTTGATTTGGGCCTTTAGTTCTAAAAGGCTTTTTACAGTGGGTGGCTCACGCCTCTAATCCTAGCTATGCAAGAGGCTGAGATCTGAGGATCATGGTTCAAAGCCAGCCCAGGCAGGAAAGGCTGTGAGACTTTTATCTCCAATGAACCACCCGAAAACCAGAAGTGGAGCTGTGGCTCAGAGTGGTAGAGCCCTAGCATTGAGCAAAAGAGCTCAGGACCAGCACCCAGGCCCTGAGTTCAAGCCCCAGGACTAGCACACACACACACACAAAACTAGAAATAAGACAGCCTTTACCAGGCCAGAATCTACAGTTTCAGCATCTTAGAGCCCCTGAGTTCTTATCACTAACTTCCATGGTCACCAGTGTTCATGACAACACTGAGATTGTAAATTGCCTAGAGCCTGGAAGGCAGATGCTGGAATACTTGATGGAGAGCTTGTTAGACTAGGCATTTCCTATGAGTCCTAAAAGCCGTGAATTTTTCTTAGAGAAACAGATGGAGATTCACTTCAAGGGCCATGGAGAAGAAAAAACACATTTGCTCAAACAGCATGGTCTCTTTCTTCTGCAGTAAGTCACACATGGACTCCTGCATCTCCTGGGAGCTCCAGCAATGCATTTATCTGGAGATCTGCCTCTCGCATGTCTGCTGAGCCCTTTATTATAAGGCAGGCAACATTCAAGGGCTGATTCCAGAAACCCTTTTCCAAGCAGAACAGCCTCTCTGGCGCAAGAGCCTATGCTTTTGCACATGGATTTGCTGGCAGAACAAAGAAGATGGCCATTCCCTTTTCCTCATGCCCATCACTTGGGCTTGGCCAAGGCTTATGTCTGAAGTCTCAGTCTAGGAGAGCTTCACACACTCGGTTATTAGAATTAAGACAAACCGTTGACAAAGGCAGGAAGCGTAAGTGAGGAGAAACTAATACACAACTTACAGTAGCAGCTAATTAGAAGTGAAGTATAACTCCAGTAATGAGAAATGCTGGGAACACAAAGACTTAGCCTAATCTGGGCCTTGCTGTGCCTTCCCCAGAGATACTATGTACCTTCTCCTCCTCCTCCTCCTCCTCCCCCTCCTCCTTGATCTTTTCTTCTTTTTTTTTTGTCAGTCGTGAGACTTGAACTCAGAGCCTGGGTGCTGTCCCCCAGCTCCTTTTGCTCAAGGCTAGTGCTCTACCCTTTTGAGCCACAGCATCACTTGCAGTTTTCTGGTGGTTTACTAGAGATAAACTGAGTGGACTTTATTGCTCAGGCTGGCCTTGAACCCCAATCTTCAGATCTCAGCCACCTGAGTTGCTAAGATTACAGGTGTGAGCCAGCCACCAGCACCTAGCTAGTATTTTCTTAAGGGTAGGGAACTCAGAAATTACAGGAAATAGAAGGCACTAGACCTTGTAAAACCCATCTAGACTAGAGCAATCTATACTTGCATCTCACATCTACAGTCACAGAAAACTATGGGATGTTTCTGAAAAGTAGATACTCATGATGGAACATTAGCCATTCACACTATCTAATGGACTTGAAAACAATACAAATATTGAAAAAAATTAATCTTGTGATAGTTTCATTGTTTTCCTTAAATAGAACTTGATTTTTTATCCTTCTCTGGGTCTTGTTCATTTCATCTTTAAAGTTGACATCAAGTGGTTATGCATTACATATTATGAATTGAATTTAAAAAAATAATTCTTCCTGGCTGGGAAGGTGTCTCAGTGGTAGAATGCTTGCCTTGCACGCATGAGGCCTTGGGTTCGATTCCTCAGCACCACATAAGCAGAAAAAGCTGGAAGTGGCACTGTGGCTCAAGTGGTAGAGCACTAGCCTTGAGCTGAAGAGCTGAAGGACAGCACCCAGACCCAGAATTCAGGTCCAATGACTGGAAAAAAAAATTATTCCTTGGTTGGGTATCAGTAGTTCACACCTGAAATCCCAGCTACTCAGGAGGATAAGATCTGAAGCTCCTAGTTTCTAAGTCGGCCCAGGCAGGAAAGTCCAATGATACTCTTATCTCCAATCATCTATAAGAAAATGGAAAGTGGCATTGTGGGTCTACTGATAGAGCACTAACCTTGAGCAAAAAAGCCCAGGGACAGAGTCTAGGCTCTGAGTTCAAGCCCCAGGACAGGCACACTCACAAAAAAATGTTAGAAGGGTTGTAAAATTGTATAGCTGTTTAGAAAATAGTCTGGTAATTGTTAAAAATGTTAAATACAGAGGTCAGAGTTATCAAATGACCCATAGATTTGTTGTAGCATTTATTCCTAATAACTAGAAGCAGAAACAGGTCACGTGTCACCATGAGATGAATGGATAAAGAAATTATGATATATTTATACAATGGAACATTATTCAGCCATAAAAAAGAAATAAAGTAATGATATATACTGCAGTATGAACAAACTGGTGGACATTTTAATAAGTAAAAGAAGCCAGATACAATGGACAAATATTGAGTGATTTCATTTTTGTGAAATATCTATAACAGGCAAATTAATAAAGACAGAAAGCAGGTTAGAGATTGGCAGAAGCTGAAGAAGGGGGCAAAGATTGAGTGCTACATAATTAGCTTTTATTTAAGATGATGAAATATTTTGGAAATAGTGGTGATGGTTGCACAACGTTTTAGAATTAATAAAGTTTTATCATTAAAGGCATTAAAATGGCAAGTTTTAGGTTCTATGTATTTTACCACAATTAAAAAAAAATTAAAAACATGGTGTACTCAAAACCATTGAGTTTTACATTTTCAATTGGTGAATTTTGTGCTGAGGGTATACCTTAGTCATATAGCACTTACCTATCATGTGAAAGGTCGCAAAATCAAGAAAACTGTAAGAGAATAAAATTATAGCCAAGTGCTAGTGGCTCATGCCTGTAATCCTAGCTACTCGGGAGGCAGAGATCTGAGGATCAGGTTCAAAGCCAGCCAAGGCAGGACAGTCTGTGAGATTCTTATTTCCAGTTAACTACCAAAAAGCTAGAAGTAGAACTGTGGCTTAAGTAGTAGACTGTTAGCCTTCAGCACGAAAGCTCAGAGACAGTGCCCAGGCCTTATGTTCAAGCCTTAAGACACGCATACACACACACACACACACACACACACACGTGTGTGTGTGTGAAAATATGATGAAGCCCATTATTTTGTTCAATTAATATGGAAAGGGGAGGGAAAGGGAGGGGAGGGGAGGGAAGTGGAAGGGACGAGAGGGGAGGGTAAGAGAAGAAAAGGGGAAAGGGAAGGGAAAGGACAGGAAGGAAGGGAAGAGAAAAGAGAGGAAAGAAGGGAGAACAGAAGAAAGGACAGAAAAAGGAAGGGAAAGGAAGGGAAGGGAAAGGAGAGGAGAGGAATGGACAGAAAAGAATGGGAAAGGAAGGGGAGGGGGGAAAGGAAAGGGAATGAAGGGAGGAGAGAGGAGGGGATGAGGGGAGCAGAGAAGAGTAGGGAAGAAGAGGAGAGAGGAGGAGGGGAGAGAAGGAGGGGAGGGGAGGAGAGAAGGCCCTAGCAAGTGTTGAGGGCAATCACAGTGACGCACATCACCTCCGTTTCTTCCTGAGCACCATCTGGCAAGGCCAGGCCTCATGATTCAGAGGAGGAAGGGAGTGATGAAGGCAATCAGCGTTACTAAGCATCTATCCAGTATGTGCCCATGCAGAGGCTGTCACATGCCTCATCTCATTTCATCTGGGCTGTGCTTGTGCCCATTTTCCACTGGGGGAATTCACTAGGTCAAAGCCAGATTGGGGCGGGGGGTCATAGAGTAAGGCCTGTAGGCGACTGTCGTGCATCTCCAAGTTCATGCTCACTCCCATCTGTGTTGCTCTAGGAATAGAGCCTCAGCAGAAAGGATAATATCCTTTGTACTGGGTGCCCCCTCGCTCCTTCTTCTATCCAGGAAAGGATTTGAACTCTAGCAGCAGTGGCCAACTCACATGTTCTCTGGGGCCCACCAGGGATGTGAACCCATGGAGGCCAGATGAGAAGACGGTTGTTATAATTGGACAATGTGTCAGTGTGGCTCAAGTTTGTGTGTGTGTGTGTGTGTGTGTGTGTGTGTGTGTGTGTGTAATAGTCTTGGGACCTGAACTCAGGGCCTGGGCACTGTCCCGGAGGTTTTTGGTTTTTGGTAGGCTAGCATTCTACTACTTGAACCACAGCTTCTCCTCCGGTCTTCTGGTGGTTCATTAGAGGTAAGAGTCTCAGGGACTTTCCTTGTAAGCTGGCTTTGAACCGTGATCCTCAGATCTCAGCCTCCTGAGTAGCTAGGATGACAGGTGTGAACCAGCACCTGGGAGGAAATGGATCTTTTGTGTATGTAAAGATACATGGAAGGAGGACCTGCATATTGCTATTAGACAGCCTCACCTTCTGGTAGATAGTCTAGTAGCACCATGGAGAGCCTTACTGGGGCCCTTAGATTGGAAGTAAGCCTGGAGTCTTGGAACTAATATTTATAAGGTGGCATAGGCCCTAGATCAGACAAGGGCAGACATAGCTTTAGCTATCCTGAAAATAAACTGGAGTAGAGCTAGGCGCTGGTGGCTCACAACTATAATCCTAGCTACTCTGGAGGCTGAGATCTAAGGATCACAGTTGGAAGGCAGCCTAGACAGAAAACTCTGTGAGACTCATTGCTATTTAAGTATTCCTCAAAAAAGCCAGAAGTGGTGCTGTGGCTCAAGTGGTAGAGTGCTAGTTTTGAGCACAAAAGCTCAGGCATAGTGCCGAGGCTCTCAGTTCAGGTCCCAGGACTGGCACATGAAGGAAAGAAAGAAAGAAAGAAAGAAAGAAAGAAAGAAAGAAAGAAAGAAAGAAAGAAAGAAAGAAAGAAAGAAAGAAAGAAAGAAAGAAAGAAAGAAAGAGGAAGGAAGGAAGGGAAAGGAATGAAGGGAGGGAAAGAAAGAAAGAGAGAAAGAAAAAAAAGAAAGAGGGAGATAGGGAGGGAGGGAAGAAGAAAGAAATGAAGGGAGAGAAATGAAAAAAACAAAGAGAAAAACAGAAAGAAAGAAGAAAGAAAGAAAAGAAAGAAAAAGAAAGAAAGAAAGAAGAAAGAGGGGGCTAGGAAGGTGGTTCAGCAGTATTCCTCAGCACTACATAAACAGAAAAGGCCAGAAGTGGCACTATGGCTCAAGTGGTAGAACGCTAGCCTTGAGCTGTAGAGCTCAGGGACAGCGCCCAGAGTTAAAGTTCAAGCCCCCAAACCAACAACAAAAAGAACAGAAAAAAAAAGACAGGAAGAAAGGAAGAAAAAGAGGAAGGAAGAGAAAGAGGAAAGAAGGGAGAGAAAGAGAAGACAGAAAGTGAAGATAGAAAGAGGAGAAGGAAGAAATAAAGAAGAGAGAAAGAAAAGAGAGCAGAAAAGGAAAAAAGAAAGAAAAAAGAAGAGCCAAAAAGAAATGTACTCAAGCCGGGCACTGGTGGCTCACACCTGTAATCCTAACTACTCAGGAGGCTGAGATCTGAGAATCATGGTTCAAAGCCAACCCAGCCAGGAAAGTCTGTGAGACTCTCATCTCCAATGAATCACAAGAAAACCAGAAATGGTGCTCTGTCTCAAAGTAATACTTAAGCAGAAAAGTTCAGAGACAGCACCCAGGCCCAGAGTTCAAGCCCCAGACGGGAAAAAAAAAGAAAAAGAAGGAAGGAAGGAAAGAAAAAAAACATAGAAAAAAGGAAAAGTGGGGTAAGATGTCATCAGAGCAATGACTGGCTTCTAGCAGGAAATGTCAACTATTCTTCCTCCCCTGTTGGCAGTTTGCTTCTTAGAATTGCACTGACTATATAGATCTGTGATTAGCCAACACCATTTCCATGAGCTACTCACTGTTTCTATCATATGTTCTGTAGAACCAAGTGTGCAAACTGCTAAAAGTCCAACTGTGCAGGAGACTGGTTTACACCCCTCAGCTCTTTTTACCTGTCCCTACCTGCTTTCACGGTCTTAGTACTACCAGAGGCCTGGTGAGCTGCAAGTACTAGACATAAAGTTACTTCCTGGTTCCTGGACAACCACTGTTTGATAATTGCCTGAGTAACTGCTTTTCCAAGTGTTTTTTTTTTTTTGTTTTGGTTTGGTGCCATTTCTGGGGCTTGAACTCAGGGCCTGGGCACTGTCCCCAAATGTTTCTACTCAAGGCTAGCACTCTACCACTTTAGCCACAGCTCCACTTCTGGCTTTTTTTTTGCGGGGGGGGGGGGGGGGGGGCGGTTCTTAATTGGAGATGAGTATCATAGAGTTTCCTGCCCCTGGCTAGCTTCAAATGGTGATCCTCAGATCTCAGTCTCCTGAGGAGCTAGGATTACAAGTGTGAGCCACCAGCTCCTGGTTCCTTTATCACATATATACATTGGATATGACTGTATTCACCCACCCTTCCTCTCTCCATGCACCTAACTCACTTAAAGTATGGACAGTGTGTCTGAGAAATGTATAACTTTGGGAGTTTCGGTAACATTTAGGAGGGGAGGGAACTGAGACTTCAGGCAGACCTTTTTGAATAAAATAGGACCAAATTTGCACTTTCCTTGTGTGTTTGTGCAGCTACCTAATTCATCATATCAGTCGTGATGGCTTGCCATGGAAAGTGTAACTGCAACAGAACATCTGGGAGCTAAAATAATAATAATAATAATAATAGGTGGGTCTGAGTCAACTCTGGCTAGCCAAGAATAATAAGGTAAAAGTATTCCTCTGAGACAAGGGAGCTTAACTGTCCTGGAATGTGTGGGAAAACAAACCCACTCCAGGCTTCTCCAACTCTAACTTAGGAGAAGAGTTTCAAGGAAGAAGAGTTTCAAGGCTCCCCCTAGGGAACTCAACTCAGGCCAAAGGATCAATAGCTTGGCTCTGAAATTTTTCTAGGAAGGACTACAAGGTGTTTGAAGAGGAAGAAAACTACTAGAATCTGGTCTGGCTCCCATCGGTTCTTGCCTTGGTATGAGCAAATGGTAGCCCACCTTGGGCCAGCACTGTGCTTTGGGGGTGGGGAGGGTCGCGCAATTGAGGGAGAGACAATCTTGCAGGCAGTTTGGGGTGGGGGTGGGGGGGTCTGGACAGAACCTATAAAGCAACTAAGCAGAGCTTAAGAAGCAGTAACAGATTTTTTTGGGGGGGTTACAACTTCCTGGCATTCCCCTCAGTTGAGGAAAGGAGGTTCAGGTTAGAAACAGATGAACAGCTCCTGGCGTGTTTATACAGCTAGTGATTTTCTTGTCTAATCAAATCAGAGTGGATTTTGTTCAAATGTAGATCTTTTGGAAAAGAAACATCTGATCTTATTTCAGGAGAAATCCACTGTTTTCAGCCTATGGGGAATCTTAGTGGAGTTTCTTGATCTCTCTTTAAATATCACATCATATAGACTTTCTTTGGTAATTTTTTATCCTCCACAAAGCAGAATAATAATAATAATAATGAACCACAGCCCCTAACCTAACCTTCTGTAAACTGTTACCCTTTCATAATCGCTGCTGGACCTCATTTGAAGTTTCAGAGATGCATTAGATTTAATCATCATTATTTCTTCTCCTAAAACTGCAGGACTGAAGAACTCAGAATACCCCAGCTTTCTTTAAAATTCAAGAGTATGCACAGGCACAATAAGTCTTTGTAGCCATAACCAATCTTAACAAACTTTTTTAAAATTTTATTTTATTTAGTATTCAAGAAAGAAATGATTTGCTGGGTGATGGTGACTCACGCCTGTAATCCTAGCTACTGAGGAGGCTGAGGTCTGAGAATCACAGCTCAGGCAGGAAGTCTGTGAGACTCTTATCTCTAATGAACTATTCAGAAAAAGCTGGGAGTGGAGCTGTGGTTCAAGTGGTAGAGCACTAGCCTTGACCAAAGAGCTCAGTGGAGCTGTGGTTCAGGAGGTAGAGCACTAGCCTTGAGCAAAAGATCTCAAAAACAAAATCTCAGCCAAGAGTTCTTAGAACCTAAATATAGATGGATGCTTTATTGATTTATGTGGTGGCCATTGAACCCAGACCCTTGTGCAAGCTGAGCATATATTCTATATTTTTAATGTTTTTGTACATTTTAATTCCTAGGCAAATACCTGTAGTACATTTCTAAATAACAGGTAAGCTCTCATCTGAATATGTATGCATTTTAAGTAACAGCCCAAAGACACTTCCAGACAAACATTTTAATGAAGTGAAGGAAGAATTAATGAAGTTTACCAATTAGTAATAAATAGCGCTTCTCACAATGTCACCCTTGACATTTACTACGATGACTTTTTTCCTAGCTCCAGATATTTTTAATTATAAATACAGAACTACCATACATAAACACTCCTCTATCTTTCTCTAAATTTCTTTGTGCTGGTCCTGGGGCTTGAGCTCAGGGGCTGGGCACCTGTCCCTGAGCTTTTTTGCTCAAGGCTAGCACTGCATCTCTTGACTCACAACTATATTGCCAGCGTTTTGGAGCTTAATGGGCAATGAGAGTCTCACAGATTTTCCTGCATAGGCTGTCTTGGAACCCAAGAACCTCAGATCTCAGCCTTCTGAGTAGCTAGGATTATAGGCATGAACCACCGGTGCCCAGTTTGAATAGTCATTGTTGATCCAGAGGCATTTTCCCCATTCTATGACTCACAGCAAATTTCACTATTCTTATTCCTTTAATGTTTTCCCATACATTTACATTCAAATAAGCCCACCAAATAACAGAAATAGTGACAAGAAGAGACATTTCTTTGAAAGTATTTTTCACACGGTGATGGTGATGTTCTAGAAAATGCTAATGTACAATCTCAATCTGCTCATGTACACATTAAACCTAAACTAAAATGAAACTTTGTTCAGCCTCAGAAACCTTAGCCATAAACAAAATGCCTGGCCCAACTACAGTGATCAGAGTTCCAATATACAACCAAGTCATTTCACACCCAAGGGAAGGGTCATTTCTTTAATCCAAGTCTTCCGCCGATGTACACACATGCCATTCTTTCCAATGGATGTAATTAAACAGTTTAACTGCTGTGGCATACACTGTTTATTTTCTCATTAGGTAATGGGGGGATGTTGGCATTAGATGACAAAGACAGAATATATAGGCAGTTGCCAATATGTTTGGTAATCTCCCCCCTACCCCCCCTTCTCTCTCCCTCCCCCCCCTCTCTCTCTCGCTCTCTCTCTGACATGCTTTCCATCCCCTAAGGAATCCAAGAAAAGCTTAGCTCAGAAGTCAAGAGTCAGTCACTTTGAACCTCTTTGCTCGTGATGATTGGCTACTTCTGCTTTACCATTGAGGGCCACTATCCTATGAAAATCAAGGCAGATGTAGGCAGAAGAGTAGGCGGCCTCCTGCTTAGGATCTTATTGGTGGAGCCCAGCTGGGAGGTCCATCACGTGGTAGAGTGGGACAAAGAAGCCTAGGATTGGAAGCTGTTATACCATGTGACCTTGGAGACACTTCCACATCTTTCTGAAGTCTAATTTGGGATTCCTGCTCAGTAAAGGAGAACTCTATATCTGCGTACAAACGAAAACACCAAGAGGTTACATTTAAGGGAATAAGGGGGTGTGGGGGGAGATGGACTGCTGTCAGAGTCCAGTGGCTCACACCTGTCATGCTAGCTACTCAGGAGGCTGAGATCTGAGGATTGTGCTTCAAACCCAGCCCTGACAGGAGAGTTTGTGAGACCCTTATCTCCGATTAACTACCAGAAACCCGGAAGTGGCGCTGTGGCTCCAGTGGTAGAGCACTAGCCTTGAACTGAAGAGCTGAGGGACAGCGCCCAGGCCCAGAGTTCAAGCCCCATGACTGGCCAAAAAAAGAAAAAAAAAAGGTTTTTAGTGTATTGACCATGTGGTATAACTATCAGCATTGTCTAAGTTGTAAACATTTTCAACTATCCCAAAGGGAATTTGGTATCCCTTCTTAGTATTCCCAATTCACCTCTTCCCATCACCTGACAAAGCACCAATCGGATTTATTTTTTGTCTATGGATTTGACTAAGCTGAATACTTTAAATAAATGCAGATGTTTAACACGTGGCTTCTGTGGCTTGGCTATGCTGTTTCCAAAGATCACCTTTATTGTAACAGGCATCAGTATTTCATTCCTTTTCATAACTGAATAATATTCCATTGTGTGAGCATACATTTTGTTTGTTTATTCATCCGTTGCTGGGCTCTGGGATTGTTTCCCACCTTTTGGCTATTGTGCACAGTGATGCGAGGAACATTTGTATAAATATTTTTGTTTGAACATGTTGACATTGTCTTGGGTACATGCCTAAGGGGGAGGAATCCATAGGGTCATTTGGTAATATTGTTTAACTTATTGAGAAGCCACTAAACTGTCTTCTATACTTGGCTACAACAATTTACATTCCCATCAGCCATGGATGAGGCATCTAATTTCTACACATCTCCAGCAACAATGATTATTTTTCATCTTTTTAATTATATCCATCCTTGTGGGTGTGAAGCAGTACCTCATTGTGGTTTTAATTTGCATTTCTTTAATGACTAATGGTGTTGGCCATCTTTTCCTATGATTGGTGTATAGTTTCCTTGGGGTAGACTATTCCCTCATGGAACTTTCTCCTCCTTTTCCAGTTTGTCTCTTGCCCCTTTCTTATCCTCTACTTTTTATTTTTTTTATTTTTTGCCAGTCCTTGGTCCTGGGCACTGTCCCTGGGCTTTTTTGCTCATGGCTAATGCTCTACCACTTGAGCCACAGCACCACTCCTGGCTTCTTCTGTGATTCATTGGAGATGAGAGTCTCAGGGACTTTCCTGCCTGAGCTGGCTTCAAACCATGATCCTCAGATCTCAGCCTCCTGAGTAGCCAGGATTACAGGCGTGAGCCACCGGCACCCAACTTGTCCTCTACTTCTGTTCCTCTTCGTAGTGTCTTTCAAGGATTCTTTTCTGCTGAGCCCCTCATTTAATATTGATCTTCCTAGGGTTCCCCCTGCAGTATATTTTTCTTTTTGGCTGTGGTTGATCATCCTCTATCCGCTGACTTTGAGTGATGTCATCTGCCCCGTGGCTTCACCTCTATCTCCAAGTTGGCAACTGCTAGCTCATCATCTTCAGCCCAGATGGCTGTCCTGGGCTCTAGGCCCATGTATCCAGTTGTCACCCAGATGGCTCTACTGTCTCTCCCAATACCCCACACATTCAACATGCCCAGACAGTGCCTGCCCTCCCGCTGCAAGCCCAAACCCCACCCCCTTCCTCCTCTCCCATGCTTCTCCGGTTCCCAACACATCATAAGCTCAACAAAAGCTATTTACATATTGCATTGCTTTCTGATCTAGCACTCTAGGTAATCAACTAGTCAAAGAGAGCATGCTCATTACTAGCTTTTCAATTGGTCTAAATGTTTGAACTCAATCCTTGAGGAATGGAAGACAAAGATCCTAATTCTGGGTTCAATTTTAGTCTTTTTATGTCTGAAATCACTTCTGGGTCCATGTCCTCATTATCTGTCACCCAGACAAGATTTTCTTTTTTCAAGGCCTGAGCACTGTTATTTAGCTTCTTCATTCAAGGCTGGTGCTCCACCACTTGAACCATATCTCCAGTTTTGGCTAGTTTATATGAGGTAAAAGTCTCATGGACTTTCTTGCCTGGGCTGGCTTTGAATCGAGATCTTCAGATCTCAGTTTCTCTAGTAGCTAGGATTACAGGTGTGAGCCAGAGGTATCTGGCTTTTTTGTCTCTTTTAGTGGCCTTAAACCTCTTCTCAGTCCTAATACCAATCACACAGTTTTGTAAAATCCCAAACTACTTTAAAGTAAGGACTGGGTTCATTCCTCTTTCCATCCCCAGTAACTAGCAAATTAATTTTCCTTTTATTAAAAAGGAACACTACTGGCAGATTGGCTCAAGAAGTAGAGTGCCTGTTTAGCAAGCAGGAGCTCAAACCACAGTGTAACAACAATAATAACAACAAAGCCAGTGCTGGTAGCTCACATGCATAATCCTAAACCACTTAGGAGGCTGAGATCTGAGAATTGCAGTTCGAAGCCAATCCAGGCGGTAAAGTCAATGAGATTAATCTCTACTGAGGTGGCCCAAATGGTAGAACACTAGTCTTGAGCTGAAAAAGCTCAATGACAACACCTAAGCTCTGAGCTCAGGACGGGAGGTGGGGTGGGGGGGACGACAGAGGGGAATAAAAAAGAGACAACAAAACAAACAAAACCTCTGAAGTTGAACTGCCCAGCACATACTGAAGTTTTTTCTTTTCTTTTTGGCCAGTCCTGGGGCTTGAACTCAGGGCCTGGCGCTGTCTCTGAGCTTTTGTGCTCAAGGCCAGTGCTCTACCACTTGAGCCACAGCACCACCTGCAGCTTTTTGGTGGTCCAGACTGGCTTTGAACCACAATCCTCAGATCTCAGCCTCCTGAGTTGCTAGGATTACAGGTGTGAGCCACCAGCGCCTGGCTTGTGGTAAAATTTTTTCACTGCAAATGCATAGATATTAACTCTAGCACTGTAAGGTTTAACATTGGATGAATATACACACCTGTGTAATACAACTCCTATCATGGTGGCAAACTTGAGTTCCTTATTATTATATATTGTTATATAATATTATATTATATATTATTATATTATATATTATATATATATTATTATATATTATTATTCCTCCTCTTGACAAATTCATCATCCTTTTCTAGTGGAGGCCAAGGTGAAATGAAGCAGCCACAGTAGAATAGAAAGGAATTAGTGATCAGCATTGAGCAGAAGAGAGTTGAAATGCCTCAAAACAGACAATTTCCTTGGAGTAAAAAGAAAGAACAACACACTTCCAGAACCTTCAGAGGAGGGCAAATTTCAGGTTGGGGGACAGGAGGAGAGTCAGAAGCTGGGGTAATCAGATTGGAACTCCAGCACATGGATCCAAGAGCCATGCATTCCCACTGTGCTAAATCTAGAATCCATGTAATGGTTTCAACTAGCTGGGAATACGTTGACCTTTGGACCCTCCATGGGAAAGACAAGGAGGGAGCAGCAAGTGTATTCATGGCATAGGTCCCCAAGAGGCAGGACTCTAGTCTGGAGACATTCCTGGTCTTCTAACCACTCCTTCCTACTGCTGCTCACCACAGAGTTTGTCCCCACTCTCAAATCTACCCTTACTGATCAGCATATCTCTCTCTGTCCCTCTCTGTCTCTCTGTCTCTGTCTGTCTGGTCTGTCTGTCTGTCTCTGTCTCTCTCTCTCTCTCTCTGCAAGTCCTGGAACTTGAACTCAGGGCCTGGGCACTCACTATCCCCAGAGCTTTTATTCTCAAGGCTAGCACTCCTCCACTTGAGCCACAGCTGCACTTCCAGCTTTTTGGTGGCTCATTGGAGATAAGAGTCTCAAGGCCTTTACTGCTTAGGCTAACTTGGAACTGCAATCATCAAATCTCAGCCTCCTAAGTAGCAAGAATTATAAGCATGAGCCACAGACACCTGGTGAGAAAATCTTTTTAAAAACTATCTGAAATTCGGGTTTTACACCAAGTCCAAATGTCCTTCCTACCCAGTTCCAGGATGTTCCTTTTCTTTCCTTCCTTCCTTCCTTCCTTCCTTCCTTCCTTCCTTCCTTCCTTCCTT
>NW_012267254.1:2906029-2910048 GCF_000151885.1 Dipodomys ordii
CTTCCTTCCTTCCTTCCTTCCTTCCTTCCTTCCTTCCTTCCTTCCTTCCTTCCTTTCTCTCTTTTTTGTTTTTTTTCCATCATTCATGGGGCTTGAACTCAGGTCTTGGGCACTATCCCTGAGTTCTTTTGCTCAAGGCTACCACTTTATCACTTGACCCACAGCACCACTTCTGTTTTTTTTTTCTGAGTAGTTTATTGGAGATAAGAGTCTCACAGACTTTCCTGCCCAGGTTGTCTTTGAGCTGCGATTCTCAAATCTCAGCCTCCTGAGTAACTAGGATTACAGGCGTGACCCACCAGCTTCTGGCTAAGGTGGGAGTTCTGATACCTAGAAAATTACATAAGGGCTTCTGTCTTGGAAAACTGCGGGCTGAAATGTGTGGAAGGGCAGTGCTTGCTCATAGTCTGAGCTCACCAAGTGGGTCAGATGCCACAACCAAAGGCAGGGCACCTCCCCTCCATGGAGGCAAATAACCCATAAATCAAATGTCAAGTATAGGTCATACACAATTATTAAAAGTGACTTCTATGCCAGGCACCGGTGGTTCACGCCTGTAATTCTATCTACTCAGGAGGCTGAAATGTGAGTAAGGGAGATCAAAGCTAGCCCAGGTGGGAAAGTCTATGAGACTGTTATCTCCAATTACTACAAAAAGGCTGGAAGTGGAGCAGTGGTGGCTGAAGTGGTAGAGTGCTAGTCTTCAACACAAAAGATCGAGGACAGCACCAAGGCCCTGAGTTGAAGCCCCAGGATCAGCACACACACTAAAGTGACTTCTGTTGGCAAAGATTGCTTCCTGCCTGCAAGAATGCAACGCCAGATAATTTTTTAAAGTGAATCATAACAGTTGAGTGGCAATAAAATTATTGATAGGAAGACAACTAGGAGGGACAAGACAGAAGATGATTTAAAAAAGATGGAGGTGGAAGAAAGACAGAAGTGACATAATATGAGAGAAATCAAGAAATCAAAATGGGCTGGGTGCTAGTGAGTCACACCTGTGATCCTAGCCACTCAGGAGGCTGACATCTGCAGATCTTGGTTCAAAGCCAGCTTGGGCAAGAAAGTTCTTGAGACTCTAATCTCCAATTAACCACAAGAAAACTGGAAGTAGAGCTGTGGCTCAAAGTGGTAGAGCACTAGTCTTGAGCAAAAGAATCTCAGAGACCAGCGCCCAGGCCCTGAGTTCAAGCCCCATGACAGACAAAAACATAAATAAATAAACCAAGAAACAAAAATGAAAGATGGAAAGGTAAATGCAAGCTGGGTGCTGGTGGCTCACGTCTGTAATCCTAGCTACTCAGGAGGCTGAGATCTGAGGATCCAGGCTTAAAGCCAGACTCGTATCTCCAATAAACTACTAAAAAAAAAAAGCCAGAAAGTGGCACTGTGGCCTAAGTGGTAGAAAGCTCGCCTTGAGCACAAAAAGGCCCAGAGTCTGCACCTAGGCCCTGAGTTCAAGCTCCAGGACAGGCAAAAAAAAAAAAAAGGTAAATGTATATAGTAAGGATCTTGGAGACCATAAAGTGTAAAAGGGAAGAGAGACTGAAACAACAAAATCAGAGTATCACCTGGGCAAACATACTGTTTTGCCAGGAAGACTGAGGCTTAGAGAATGACAATGATTTGACCAACATTTTGCTATTGGTTAATGCTTGAGCTAAAGCTGAGACTTAAGTTTCTAGATGCTCAAGCTAGAAGAATGACACACCTAATACAGGAAGCCTCCATTCCAGACTTTCTGCCAAGGCTGGACATCGTTTATGCAGGCCTGAAGTTACATAATGAAGCTGAAATTAGGAAACAAGAATTTCTCAAGGCCAACTCAGAACAAGTCCAGGCAGTTGAGAGAGAGAGAGCATAATTGGAACCACAAGCTTCAGATCCATGAGGTTCTAAAGAATGATGGAGTACCTCACAGGGGCTTACTGCGGTCTTGGGCAGGATAGTCAGTGAGGCTCTTATCTCCACGGAACCACCAGAAAACCGGAAGTGGCGCTGTGGCTCAAGTGGTAGAGCGCTCGCCTTGAGTGAAAAGAAGCGCAGGGCCAGCGGTGAGGTCCTGAGTTCAAGCCCCAGGACTGGCACCAAATAAAAACTTAGAAAACACAAGGAAGGTGAGCTAAATCTCCCCCACCTCAGGTTGACCTGTGGCTTTCTCTTGCCTGGGCTGTCGGCCAGCTCTCAACAGTGATGCAGGCCAAGTTGAGAGTTTGCCTTTCTGTCAGGGCCCTTCAAGTTCTAGAAAATACTTCATGCCCAACACACTTGGCAATTCACTCAAAAAAAAAATCCTACAAAAAAACTGAGCCTAACCTATGTCCCTCCAGCAGACTGAAGGCAGAAAAAACAAACAAAAAACAAAAAAAAACTTTTGACTGAACTTTGCCAGGACGAGATATAATTAGGTGCTAAACTGAAGACTGCTGCAAGCCTGCCATATGTCTCCACATATATACCCACGCGTGTGTGGAGAAAATGCTTTTGATCCGGGAATCTGATAGAGAAAAGCTGCTTATAGAGAAATTTCTTTAAAACCCCTCTTCTAAGAGGCATTTCTCTTCTTCAGGGGGAAATCTGGATTGAATTCCCACCCAGCCTCATCAAATTGTCTAAGTAAGTTTCTTCAGCCTCCTTTCGTTCTGGCCTCAGAGCATTTTCGGTCTTCCTTTCCATCCATTCCAACACCGGATCTTACAAGTGGAGAATACTGGGAGACAGTGATGGATGTGTGCTACAAGAGCCCTGAGACAAAAATCCTGTGAAAGGGGTTTGAAGAGCACTTGTCTGGCAAGTGAAGGCCCTGAGTTCAGTCCTTAGCTCTGCCAAGGGAAGAAAGAAGGAAAGAAGGAAAGAAAGAAAGAAAGAAGAAAGAAAGAAAGAAAGAAAGAGAGAAAGAAAGAAAGAAAGAAAGGAAAGAAAGAAAAGAAAAGAAAGAGATATAGCTAGAGGGTGGGAAGGTGGCTCAGTGGTAGAGCACTTGCTTTGCATGCTCGAGGCCCTGGGTTCGATTCCTCAGCGCCACATAAGAAAAAAGCTGGAAGTGGCTCTGTGGCTCAAGTGGTAGAGTGCTAGCCTTGAGCTGAAGAGCTGAGGGACAGCGCCCAGGCCCAGAGTTCAATCCCCATGACCAACAAAAAAAGAAAAAGAAAGAAAATGAAACAAGCTTTTGCTGAATTACAGAGCTGGTAAGTGAACTTTGATTAGATAAATTATAGGCCTCAAAGAATAATTTATAAAGATGGTTAAGCCATTGACTAGGTTCTTTTTTTTTTTCTTTTGTCAGGCACAGGGCATGAACTCTGGGCCTGGACACTGTCCCTCAGCTCTTCAGCTCAAGGCGAGCACTCTACCACTTGAGCCACAGCGCCACTTCCAGTTTTCTGGTGGTTCATTGGAAATAAGAGTCTCAGGGACTTTCCTGCCCAGGCTGCCTTTGAACCGCGATCCTCAGATCTCAGCCTCCTGAGTAGCTAAGATTAGAGGCCTGAGCTACCAGTGCTTGGCTTGACTAGGTTCTTTAAGTCCAGATTCCTACATAGTCTCTACATAGTGGGGAGAAATGCAAATTCTTTTGTAGTATATTTAACTTTCTACTGGTTTCATTTATTTATTTTTGGTCACAGTATTTTTTAAAGGGAAAAATTGTAGAGTAGATCACACTCAATTTAGTGTCTATTTAAAACCAACAATATAACAAATAATAAGTGTTTGGACAAAATTATAGAAGAGATCCTTTTTAGTGTACCTCACCCCAAGTATCTCTTCTGTGCTTTATTTATCCTTGATCTTCTTTATTATTACATTCTTATTAGCATACATTAGTTATACAAGGAGGGCTTTATTGTCAGTGTATACACATGTTTACACTACATGCCTATTACCCTCATCTCTACCAGTCTCCTTTAGCCCCTCTCCCCCTTTTTTATTTTTAGTGTCATTCCTGGGGCTTGAATCAGGGCACAGCACTGTCCCTGAGATATATATATATATATATATATATATATATATATATA
>NW_012267254.1:2910098-2918164 GCF_000151885.1 Dipodomys ordii
GGGGGGGGGGGCGGGGGGAACACCCTGAAATCTACATTCACATGTGGGTGCTTGTTTTCCAACCATTTCCTGGTGAAATACTGTCATTTTGGGAAACAATTCTGTCATGAAGTCATTTCAGGCAAAAATCAAATGCACAGCACTCCACACAAATAACAGCCTGTGAAACTCTTCCGTGGGACTCCAAGAATTGCCATTTGGAAGGGAGGTCAGGAAGTAGAGCATAAACATCTGGTGTTGTAAAGGGCTGGCCCGGGGCTGTGTGCAGATGTGAGAAGCCTTGGGCTCAGCAGCCTGGCCCCTGAGTGCCTTTTCTCTACTTTTTCTCAGGACCGATTTTTTTTCCCTCCTTTGGCCATCAGGGCACTGAGTGATCCAGTCCTCAATTAACACTGGAACTGCTACTCAAACACATGGACTATTTCTGAAGGTAATGGACTATTTTCACTGACTTCATCTTCTCACCTCAATTCTTCTTTTGCTTTTAAATGAGCCCAAGTTCTCCTTTGCTTAGCTTCTTGGCATCATCGGTGCTGGGAAGTCTTTGATTTCTTTACAAGGGCTCTGTTTTTCAAAACACAACTTTCCCAAGTCACACCAGCTTCGTGGGTGCTTCTGACAAACAAGGTCCACAGAAAGGGCTCAGCAGGGTTTACAAAAATGGACTACTTCACATCTCCAGCACACACCTGCATCCTGAAGGCAGTCAGCACATGAATTCTCCCCGGAACGAAGTGGGGTCTACCTAGAGTATTCTCCCATGCACAAGCTATAATTGCTGGAGTTGCAAGTTGATGGACAGCTTTTGGTTACCATCCAAGATTTTTATTAACACTGTAATAAGATCTTCTTTGGATATTCCATTGGATCCCACTCTCCTCTATTTCCCCATCTAATTGCTTGTTGGTCTGTGTTTCTCTGTCGTGTGTGTGTGTGTGTGTGTGTGTGTGTGTGTGTGTGTGTGTGCTGCTCCTGAGGCTTGAACTTATGGCATGAGCTTTTGTGCTCCAGGTTAGTGCTCTACCACATGAGCCACAGCTTCATTTCTGGCCTTTTGGTGGGTTGTTGGGATAAGGGTCTCATGGATTTTCCTGCCCTGGCTGGCTTTCAATCAGGATCTTCAGATCTCAGCTTTCTGAGCAGCTAGGATCACAGGTGTGAGCTATCAGCACCTGGCAGCCTGTGTTTAAGTGTAATCTAGGATCTATATAAGGTACCGTCCTTTTCCCACTGGGTGGTTTAAAATGTGAGAAGAGTGCTGATGGCTCAGTGTAGCTTCCAGCCAGCCAAGGAAGTTGACAAAAGCTTAGAGCAAAGGCTAACTGTAATTATTCTGATTGGTCTGTGAAAACATTCCTTAGACATTCGTTAAGACACCTGGCAGGTCTCCTGAACCACTGCTGCCACCAGCCTGGATGAAGATGGTCAATACCAGTGGCTCACGCCTGTAATCTTAGCTACTGAAGAGACTGAGGCCTGAGGATCATGGTTGGAAGCCAACCTGGGCTGGAAAGTTCATGAGACTCTTATCTCCAATGAACCAACAAGTGGTGCCGTGCCTCAAGTGATAGAGGTGTTAGCCTTGAGGAAAAAAATTAAAAAGCTCAGGAATACTGCCTACCCCCGAGTTCAAGCCCCAGGACTGGCACCAAAAACCAACAATAACAACAACAACAACAAAGAGTGAAATTTTTGTCATTTTCAAGAAAATCGATGGAATTGAGG
Organism: Dipodomys ordii; assembly: GCF_000151885.1. NCBI lineage: Eukaryota > Metazoa > Chordata > Mammalia > Rodentia > Heteromyidae > Dipodomys > Dipodomys ordii. The sequence goes on from NW_012267254.1 coordinate 2,911,824, forward strand.
TCATCATGTTAAATAAAATATGCCAGTCTCACAAAGACAAGTATTGCATGTTTTTTTTCCTCATGTGTAGAAGTGGGGAGCAGGGAACAAAATCAAAATCATGAAAGCAGAGGAGGCTGTTACTAGAGAATTGGAAGGGGACAGGGGCGGGAAAGGGGGAGTAGAAGCAGAATAAAGGAAAGGAATAATGAAGTAAAAAGAGTAAAGCCCATGGTATGCATGTATGTCACCATGTGCACAGTTAATATACAGTAGAAATAAATCAAGCTGGGTGCTATCATCCTAGTTACTCAGGAGGCTGAGATGTGAGGACTGTGGTTCAAAGCCAGCCTGGCCAGGAAAACCCAAGAGACTCTTATCTCCAATGAACCACTAGAAAACCAGAAGTGATGCTGTGGCTCAACATGGTAGACTTTCAGCCATGAGCAGAAAAATCTGAGGGACAGTGCCTAGGCTCTGAGTTCAATCCCCAAGAAGGAAAAAAAAAAAACCAAACAAATAAAAGCACATTCCCTCAACAAAATTACAACTTTGAAGCTCAAGTAGCAGGGGAATTCCTTGGGTGTTGCCCCTGAGGAGTTGCTAGACTTGCATGTTTATTTTAACTTGGCTCTCCCTCTCTAGGAAATCTACACTGACTTATTAGTTGACCTGAGAAATGCTTTAATTTGGCTCCTTCCTCCCTTTCTCCCTCCCTCCCTCCTTCCTTCCTTCTTTCTTTCTTTTCTTTCTTTCTTTCTTTTCTTTCTTTCTTTCTTTCTTTCTTTCTTTCTTTCTTTCTTTCTTTTCTTTCTTTCTTTCTTTCTTTCTTTCTTTCTTTCTTTCTTTCTTTCTTTCTTTCTTTCTTTCTTTCTTTCTTTCTTTCTTCTCCCTCCACTCTTTCTTTCTTTCCCTCTTCTCAACCTAAGCGTTACATCTTATCAAGCTCCCAGCCTGATCTCTGCCTCTCATACAGGTTGGGTTTTTTTTTCCCCTTTGTGCCAATCCTGGGACTTGAACTTAGAGCCTGGTTCTGTTTCTGAAGTTTTTGTGTTCAAGCGCTCTACCACTTGAACCACAACTTTTGTACGTGTGTGTGTGTGTTTGTGTGTGTGTGTGTTTAATTGGAGAGAAGAGTCTCATGGACTTTCCTGCCTGGGCCTGCCTTTGAACTGTGATCCTCAGCTCTCAGCTCTGCTGAGTAGCTAGGATTACAGGTGTGAGCCACTGGTGCCAGGTTATCCCCAGTGTCTTCATGCTCATCCCTCTCCATTTGTGAGAATTGTTCATCATGTCCACCTCTTCTGTGTCCAGCCTTTCACTCACTGCTTTCACCTCCAACCAGTCAGTAATGCCTGTCTCAATTCAGGGCATGCCATCTTCATTCACTTGTCATATGTTTGTTTATTGAGGCTGGGGTAGATGGGACCCAGGGCAGCACCGAGCTTGGCAAAAGTGCTCTACCACTAAGCCACGCCCCAAACCTACCACTTGCCCTTCAAAATAGGGAGTTCCTTTGCTTGCGTATAATCTCCTTGTCCATCTCCCCCATTCCCATTGTTGTGACACCCTCAAACACATGAAATATTCTTGAAATCATATGAGCAGTAAGCTTATCTTACCCAATGCCTACAGATGCTATCTCTACCTCCATGGGCACTCAAGACCCAAGAAGTCAAAAGGGAAGCTATTCTGCCCTCCTTCCACTCTTAACCTGTCTCTTTATCTCTCTTTCCAGTTGATGATAACAGCGTTCACCTAGGCATCTGAGTCCAAAACCTGGAGTCAACTTTGATTGATCCTTTTTTTTTTTTAAGTTGGTTATGGAGCTTGAACTCAGGCCTGGGCACTGTCCCTGAGCATTTTTGCTTTGAACCACAGCTCCACTCTGGTTTTCTGGTGGTTCATTGAAGATAAGAGTCTCATGGACTTTCCTGCCCTGGCTGGCTTTGAACCATGATCCTCAGTCTCAGCCTCCTGAATAGCTAGGATTACAGGCGTGAGCCACCAGCACCAGTTTCTTCTTTATTTTTGCTTTCACTTCTTTCTTTCTTTCTTTTTTTTTTGTTAGTCCTGGAGCTTGAACTCTGGGCCTGGGTGCTGACCCTCAGCTCTTCAGCTCAAGGCGAGTGCTCTACCACTTGAGCCATAGCGCCACTTCTGGCTTTTTCTGTTTATGTGGTGCTGAGGAATCGAATCTAGGGCTTCATGCATGAAAGGCAAGCGCTCTATCACTGAGCCACCTTTCTACATTTCATTAAATGTCTACACATGCCCATTCCACTTAATGTCACTATCTAGTAATCCTATTCTCTTTTCACATGTTAAGACTTGAATTTATCTCAGTCCTATTTGTATAACAAATCTAGTAGCATTCAACTCCTAATTGAACATTCATTTAAATGGTCTCCTGGCTTCGTGGAGGCGGCCCTTAAGGATTTGTTTTCCACATTTGACCCCAAGGAAGCTACTCCTTGCCTTAGACTAATCTATTATCTTCTCTCTACTAGAAATCAATAGTTCTACTATATATTATATGTTGTAATCATCTATGTGAGCTCAGTGAGTCCCCAAAGTGGATTTTGAGTTCCTAGAGGCAGGCCTGGTCTTTTAATTTGATCCACTTTTAATCAAATTAAAGTAAGTACATATGATTCTATTCCATTATGTCTGATAGGAGGACTGTTAAAGGTCATAACTACCATAGCAAACAGAAAGGCCAAAAATTTTGAGAGGCAGACAATATCAAATGTTGGAATGACTGGAATTCTCTTAGAATGCTAAGCAGAAAACTATGTATACATATAGATATACATCTGCTAAGACCAGAAAATTTCACCCCTGGCTTCCTAACATAAATAGATGCATATGTATCCTCAAAAGACATATACAAGAATGTTTGGGCAGCAGTATTCACAACAGTTCCCAAGTGAAAATGTCCCAAGTTTCTACCAATAATAAAATGCCCGAAGCATTGAGAAAGAAAGAAGTATTTCCATCTGTCTGTCTGTCTGTCTGTGAGAAGTCTGGCCTGGCCAAAGTGAAACCATATTGGCTAGGCACATCTGTCTGTCTGTCTATATATAAACAAAAAATATGGCTACAGCTGGGCGCCAGTCGCTCACACCTGTAATCCTAGCTACTCAAGAGGCTGTGGTCTGAGGATCATGGTTCAAAGCCAGCCCGGTAGAAAAGTCCATGAGACTCTCATCTCCAATGAACCACCAGAAAACTGGAAGTGGAGCGTCCAAAATGGTAGCGCACCAGCTTTGAGCAAAAAAAAAAAAAAAGCTTAGGGACAGCATCTAGGCCCTGAGTTCAAGCCCAGTACACACACAAATAGGCTACTCACATTGACACCACACCTGAAATCTGCCAGACAGAAAGTACTTCCCCAGCTAGTTCCCTTGGGGCCCACAGCTGCTGGCCTCTGGGTGGCTATGTGCAGGCCTGAAGAGCAAGTCTGCCTGGGACAATCAGGTGCCCTGACTGTGTGGTGCTTTCAGTTGCCCAGCGGGAAATCCCAACTACAGGCTCTTCCTCCAGCCCACTAAGAGGTAAATAGTTGCTTCTTAAACACCAGGGGCTGCGAAGAGATCAGTAAGGTTTAGATCTGGAGCCACTCATTTTAACGCCTTTGTGCCTGTACCAAACCAAAACCTCCAACTAGCTGCATCCACTCCACCTGAGAAATCTGTAGAAAATACAGACTCTCCCCCACCCCCTCCACCTACTCTTCCACAATTTGCATTTCAATAAGATCCCCCCCCAGGTGATTCGTATATACATTGAAGTCTGGGAGGTATTCCTTAAATATATGCACAGAAGGCTGCCTGCAGAGGTATTCCTTAAAAGCCCAGTGGAATGTGATCCTACATTTACAATGAAAGGACTGGAAACTGCTGCGGGAAAGCTAGGTCTGACCCTGAAAAGCAAAGCTGGGGTGGTTTAAAAGCAAGTTTCCTACTGACAAGCTGCCTCAACCTTCTAAATATCCCAAAGATGGTCGTTTCCAGCTGTGTGCTGGAAAGACTTCGGATTGTACCGAACAACCAGAAATCTGAGAGTGTATGTAAGTATTTGCATGTATCTTCTCATGCCTACTAGACTTTAAGGTTAAAAGATAAGGATGTGTTGCACGTGTTTGAGTGTGTTCTCATAAGATAAAATGGCACAAAATGAATGAGCCCCACTCCAGATCTTTTCTCTGGATAAAGAAACCACTAGAGGCAGGTGCTGGTGGCTCATGCCTGTTAATCCTAGCTATTCAGGAAGCTGAGATGTGAGGACCACAGTGTAAAGCCAGCTTTAGCAAGAGTCTGTGAGACTCCTATGAACTATCACAAAACTGGAAGTGGAGCTGTGGCTCCAAGTGGTAGAAGTGCTAGCCTTGAGCAAAAGAGCTTAGGGACAGTGCCCAAGCCCTGAGTTCAAGCTTCATGAAAAAAGAAACCACAGGAGGTAGATGAACCTCCGTTTCATTTGTGTGAAGAAACTACTCTTCAGTGAAAGCCTTCCTTCCAGGATCATTGCAGGAGCTATGGGTCTGCATGCAAAATATACCTCCTAAATAACAGGAGCTTGAATATCTCCATCCCACTGTCTACCTCCAGCCTAACACATTTTTTCCCCTTATAGACTGAATGAATGCATGCTGGGTCTTTGACCACATACAATTCATTTGAAACACCTAACTTGCTGTGTTCCTAAATATCAGTGCCATCAGTCTCGTTACAGAAATGGTTAGAGAATACACAAAAGTGTAAGGAAAAAACATCTTTAAAAATCTGCTTGAATGGTGCTTCCCCCTTGTAATCCCAGACTTTGCAAGGATTGCAGGTTCTAGAACAGAGTCTGACTCAAAATACAAATTTTCCTTTCAATATCACTCGCTAGGAGCCAAAGGTGTGGATCCTAATGTTTTGATGTATTTCCTTCAATATGTGTGTGTACATATATACACATAATAATTAGCTGTTCTAAGTGTATGTATAGTTACATGTACACAATAATTAGCTCATATTGCTGTGGTTTTTCTTTGAATCTCCAAATGATGCATATTGCATCTCATAAACGGTCAAAGCAGACATCCTATAACAGCGAGCTTAACAAATGAAAAGCATAGCACATATATTGATTTGAGCATCGTTTTATGTGATACAGAGCCTCTAGAACAAAACTCCCCAAACCCAAGGTGAAGTGTTTTATTTTTCTGCTCTGATTTGATGAAGGCTGACCAGCTTTGTGAAAACAAGATTAGACAAAACAGTTGGTTGTAGTGCTGCTAAGAGTGGAGAAATGCAGCAAGGCCTGTCCGGGTTCTTTTTGGTCTCTCTGGGCTTCATTTCTTTCTCTGGGGTCTCATGAGCTCCTAGTAGACAAGGAAGGTCAGCAATTCCTTTATTATTAGCTCTAAGACAAAAAGCAGAGAAAAGCTAAAAGGAGTATTTTAAGGTTTTATAGCTGGCTTTAGGGAAAAGGGGGTATAATTCCTACGATCTGCTTTGAAGAAGAATAATTCTGGTTTTGGTTTTTATCAGTTGTGGGGTTTGAACTCAGGGTCTGAGTGCTGTCCCTGAGTCTCTTTGTGCTCAAGATAAGTGCTCTAACACTTGAGCCACAGCATCACTTCCAGCTTTTGAGTAGTTAATTGGAAATAAGAGTCTCAGCAGAACTTTTCTGCCCCAGCTAGCTTCGAACCACGATCCTCAGGTATCAGCCTCTGAGTAGCTAAGATTACAGGTGTGAGCCACTGGTGCCTGGCTTGAATTCTAGTTTTTTTTATGAACGATTTGGGAGGCTGGGGAGACAAGTCAGGATATTAGAGAGGAACTGGATTTCTGAGGCTGCTCCAGAGGCCTTCACTTTAGGGTTCTGTCTGTTGAGCTCCCATAATCATGTACAGAATACAATAAGGTTATGAAATTGGAACACATTTGAATGAGTGACCAATCAAAAACAACGTATATTTAAACCCAGTGCCTTTGTTTTTGTGCCCATACTAGAGCTTAAACTGACGGTGTGGGGGCACTGCCCCTTAGTTTTTTCACTCAAGTCTATGCTGGTCCTAAGAGGAGTTCGAGGCTAGAGTAGAACTGAGTTCTACCGGCCCAATCTGGCCCACGTGGCTCAGGCCTGTTACCTTAGCTGCTCCGGAGGCTGACATTCAGAGGATCTCAGTTCCAAAGAGCCAGGCCAGGACAGAAAAGCCTGTAAGATTCCCATCTGCAAAGGAATCAACCAAAAACTGGTCTGAAGGCATGGTTCAAGTGGTGCAGTGCAGAGACGAAGGAAGCAAGTGTGAAGCCCTGAATTTTTTTTTTTTTTGGGTCCGGTTGTGGGGCCTGAACTCTGGGCCTGGG
>NW_012267254.1:2918214-2937136 GCF_000151885.1 Dipodomys ordii
GTGGGGCCTGAACTCTGGGCCTGGGCGCTGTCCCTCAGCTCTTCAGCTCAAGGCTAGCGCTCTACCACTTGAGCCACAGCATCACTTCCGGCTTTTTACTTTTTGCTTATGTGGTGCTGAGGAATCAAACCCAAGGCCTCGTACATGCAAGGCAAGTGCTCTACCACTGAGCCACCTTCCCAGCTCATTTCTGGTTTTTTCTGTGTATGTGGTACTGAGGATTAGAACCCAGGGCTTCATGCATGCTAGGGAAGCACTCTACCACTAAGCCACATTCCCAGTCTGGCCTTTTCTCTCAAGGTCAGCATTTCTACTACTTGAGCCATAGCTCCACTTCCAGATTTTTGCTGGTTAACTGGAAATAAAAATCTCAAACACTTTTCTGCCTGGGCTGACTTTGAGCCATGATCCTCAGATCTCATCCTCCTGAGTAGCTAGGATTACAGGCATGAGCCACTGGTGTCTGGTGGTGGCCTTCTGTGGTCCTTTCTGAGTTCGAATCACTAAAGTCAAATGTCCTCAAACTCTTCTAGGCCACAACGCCTACCTCTAAACATTGAATATTGAATTGAAGGCTTTAGCTCAGGACATTTGTTTTGTTTTGTTTTTGGTTCTACCTGATGTATTTTGATTTTGGACAAAAATCGAATCAGGGATCATTTCTATAAACTGCTGGAATTTAGCGGTTTAAAAGATAACATGTGTCTGTGTGCTGGCAAGACGTGTGCCGGGCAATATGTGTTTTATATCCATGAGCTCATTCCTTCTTATAGAGGTAGTGTTATTTTCCCTAGTTTATGCACAAGGACATGGAGACTCAAGAGAGTTCAGTGTTATTAAGGGGGCAGAGGCAGGATTTTAACCCAGGTGTGACTACCCTGAAAGGCCATGTTCGTTCCTTGACACCAGTGATTCCAAACATTGATTGCTCATTAGAATCACCTGGGCAGCTGTGAAGCTTCTCCATGCCCAGGTGCCATGCAGGTCAATGGGAGCAGAGTGCATGGAAGCAGAGAAAAGTCTGTGAGACTCTTGTCTCCCTTGAACCACCAGAAAACCAGAAGTGGGGCTATGGCTCAACATGGGAGAGCGCTAGCCTTGAGCAAAATGCTCAGGGACAGCACCCAGGTACTGAGTTCAAACCCCATGACTGACAAAAATGGGGAAAATAAAAAAGTCCTCTAGTTCATTACCCTCAACCATATGCTTTTCTCTGATTCTCTCCAGTCCCACAAGATCAATGTCATCCATCCCATCATCTGCTGGGAGGTGCAAGGGGGGGCGAGGGGAGGAATGGATTACAGGTTGATTCTAAACACTCTTACCTGTGCTGTCTCTTTTTTTGGTTGGTCATGGAGCTTGAACTTGGGGCCTGGGCGCTGTCCCTGAGCTCTTCAGCTCAAGGCTAGTGCTCTACCTCTTGAACCACAGCGCCTACTTCCAACTTTTTCTGTGTATGTGGTGCTGAGGAATCGAACCCAGGGCCTCATGCATGCAAGGCAAGCGCTCTACCACTGAGCCACCTTCCCAGCCCCACCTGTGCTCTCTTTTTTCTTTGGTCGGTCGTGAGGCTTGAACTCTGGGCTTGGGCGCTGTCCCTGCACTCTTCAGCTCATGGTGAGTGCTCTACTACTTAATCCACAGCACCACTTCTGGTTTTCTGGTGGTTTATTGGAGACAAGAGTCTCTGGGACTTTCCTGCCTGGGCTGGCTATGAACCGAGATCCTCAGATCTCAGCCTCCTGAGTAGCTAGGATTATAGGCGTGAGCCACCGGCACCCAGCTACCTGTGCTCTTTTCGTTTGTTTATTTTTTTGTGTGGTTCTAGAGCTTGAACTCCCTGAGCTTTTTTTTTTCTTCATTTTTTTTTCCTCAAGGCTATCACTCTACCACTTAAGGCACAGTGCCACTTCCGGTTTTTAGGTGGCTGATTGGAGATTCGAGCCTCACAAACTTTTCTGCCAAGGTTGGCTTTCAAACTATGATCCTCAGATCTCAGCCCCCTGAGTCGCTAGGGTTACAGGCGTGAGCCACCAGTGCCTGCTTGGCACCTGTGCTCTTTGGACACAGTATGACCCAAGTGTTTGGATTCATTCCTTAAGAGGAAATTGTCCAAGACGGTATCTATGAAATTGGCCGGCAGAATTGAGAGTCTACATCATTTCCTTCCTGTACTTATGTACAGGCTGGTCCTTCTATGGAAGAGGTCTTTAGAAAATGATGGAAAAAGTCAGGCGCTGATGGCTCATGCCTGTCATCCTATCTACTCAGGAGGCTGAGATGTAAGGATGGTGGTTCAAAGCCAGCCCAGGAAAATCCAGGAGACTCTTATCTCCAATGAACTACCAGAAAACCAGAAGTGGAGCTGTGGTTTCAAGTGGTAGAGTGCTAGCCTTGAGCAAAATGAGCTCAAGGACAGCGCCAAGACCCTGAGTTCAAACCTATTACAGAAAAAGAAAAAGCTGGAAAAATTCAAAATGGATGTGCCACAACTGAGCAAATAAAATGTATATTAAACAAGGTGGGCGAATCTCTCAAGAGCCCATTAGGATGGGGAGAACCAGTCAATGGGAAGTTGTAAAACCTAGCACTCTGAGAACAAAGGATCCTGGGCATATGGAATAGTTTATCAGAAGCCCAGTGATCGAGGCATAGTCTCCACCTCATGAGAACAGCACAGGCTCCAGACAGAGACACCTAGATCTATATTCTAGAAGTCAGGAATTGTTGCTGATGGTGAAGGAGTTGAAAGATGTGATTAAAGCTAATTCTACAAAGCTAGGAAAGCTGGACCATTGGTGGCTCACACCTGTCATCCTAGCTACTCAGAAGGCTGAGATCTGAGGATCACAGTTCAAGGCCAGCTCAGGCAGGAAAGGCCACAAGAGTCTTGCAATGACCCATCAGAAAACCCACAAGTGGCACTGTGGCTCAAAGTGGTAGAGTGTTAGCCTTGAGCAGAAAAGCTCAGGGATAGCACCCAGGCCCCAAGTTCAAGCCCCACAACCCACAGAAAAAAAAAGATAGGAAAGTTAGGCTAAATGATTTCTTCCTGTTCTTCATATGTGTTCTATTTTTCCTCAGGCAAGCCGGGACCACTTTAGGTTCTTTATTGTCCATTACTCCATGTCCTTCCAGAGCATGGAATGGATTCTTTTGTCGGGAAATATCAGACAAATGCTTCTCCTTAAAAACAGTAAGATTATGCACAAAAAGAAACAAACACCCCAGAAAAACAAACATTTAGCTCTTCAAAATCATATATGAAGCCTGGCACTGGGGGCTCATGCCTGTAATCTTAGCTACTCAGGAGGCTGAGATCTGAGGATCTCGGTTCAAAGCCAACCCGGGCAGGAAAGACCGAGAGGCTCTTATCTCCAATAAACCACCCAGAAAACTGAAAGTGGTGCTGTGGCTCAAGTGGTAGAGCACTAGTCTTGAGCTGAAGAGCTGAGGGACAGCGCCCAGGCCCAGAGTTCAAGTCCCATGACTGACAAAAAAAAATCCTGTATGATCTCAGTGTCAAAATGACCCATAATTGTTTTCATAGAGCCTCAACAGTAATAACTGCTAAGGAAAACAATCCTTCACACACAAATCCATGCACCAGCAGCCTTGTGCCATATAAGGAAAAAAAATGGCCAGACACCAGTGGCTTACACCTGTAATTCTAGCTACTCAGGAGGCTGAGATCTGAGGCTCACGATTTGAAGGCAGTTGGGGTAGGAAAGCCCACAAAACTGTTATCTGTGGCTCAAGTGGTAGAGTGTTAGCCTCAGGCAGGAAAACAAGAAAAGCTCAATGACAATGCCTAGGCCCAGAGTTCAATCCCCAGGACTGGCACAAGAAAAAGAAAGGAAGAAAAAAGAAACACGGAACACTGTAAACAAGCTGGCATGGGGCAAAGAAGTTTCTCACATGAGACTGAATCATTTAAGCCCAAGCGCCCTTGAATGGGCCAGCCAGATGAGAGGCAGAATGGAAGCGGGCTTCAGGTACTGCTGGATCAGGGAGGCACTAGCGGGGCGGGCGGGGGGCGGGGGGGGGCTGAAGCAACTGCAGTGTTTATTCAGCTTAGAGCTTTCATTTTTTTCCCCCTAAGTGATTAAAACAAGCTAAAGGAAAAAAAAGCCATTCTACTGGATTGAGTCCATCACTAAATATTTGGGACACACGCTGAAAGGTTAGAAGCAAACTCCTGCAAAGAAATGATTGCTGGAATGAGAGAGTTGGCTACTAGAGGATGCCTGGGATAATGGCCAACAATGGCCCAAGAGAAAATGCAGAACAGTGAAATGATCCATGCAGTTTTTTTGGCATTTTCAAGCACTCCTGGAAAGAGGGAAGCTCATCAACTTCCCTAAACTATCTCCACACAAATAGCTCCACTGTCTCCATGTTTTCCCAGACCTCCGATCTGGGCTGGAAAATGTGACTGAAAGTTACAACATGAATATTTCAAGTCCCAAGTCTGGGGCTTTCTAGTGTGTTTGGGGGCATTTGAGATTCACCTTGTCCTGAACCTCAAGGTTACACAAGTGCCAGGCATTATTTTCGAAGTCAGCTGTTCTGAGCTGAATCTGGACCTAAATTCTCCCTTTTTTTTGCCTCAAAAGAAGAAAAAGAAAGAATCAAGCTGGGTGCTAGTGGCTCACACCTGTAATCGTAGCTACACAGGAGGCTTAGATCTGAGGATCGTGGTTCAAAGAGAGCTAGAACCAGGAAAGTCCATAAGACTCTTATGTCCAATAAACCACTAGAAAACTGGAAGTGGTGCTGTGGCTCAAAGTGGTAGAGTGCTAGCCTTGAGCAAAAGAGCTCAGGGACAGCTCTCAGGCTCTGAGTTCAAGCCCTAGGACTGAACACAAAACAAAAAGAGTCCATTGTCCATTAGACTGCAGCACTCAACAAGAGTTCCCAGGCTTAGAGCTCAGCTAGGGCAATAGGTAAGCAGGTATGGGACTCAGATCCAAGTGCTCATGCAGGATCCAGTACGAGAAGCCAAGGCATGGTTGAACACATGGAACATGTTGGAGGTGGTACAAAACTGAGGAAAAAGCAAGAAAGCAGGACAGATCTGATCTCCCACTGCAAGTCAGAGTAGGGGCCAGAATGTATAGTGGGGCGGGTGCAAGGAAGAAGATGCTGCAGGGGCCTGGCTGCAGGTCAGGCTGTACTTCCAGGGTCTCTTGTCATTACTGGGGATAAAAGAATGATGGGGAAGCTGGGTGTGGTAGCACAGGCCTCTAATCCCTACCACTGGGGAAGCTGAGATAATAGAATCAAGAGTGCCAGGCTGATCTGGGCTCCATAGTATGTTTGAGGCCAGCCTGGGTTTGTCCTTGTTTTGTGCAGGTATGGGGCCTTGAACTTAGGGGCTGGGAGCTGTCTCTGAGCTTCTTTGGAACTATGCTCTACCACTTGAGCCACAGTACCCCTTTTGGAGTTGTTATTGGAGATAAACAGTCTTACAGAGCTTCCTGTCTGGGCTGTCTTTGAACCGCCATCCTCTAATCTTAGTCTCCTCAGTAGCTAGGATTACAAGCATGAGCCACTGGTGCCCGGCTCTATCTTGTGTTAAAACACAATGTAAAAAGGGCTAAGGATGTAGTTCCCTGACAGAATGCTTGCCTAACATGTGCAAGTCCTGGGTTTCATCCCCAGCACCCCCATTCCCCATTATCTCACCTACTAGGGACTCTAAGATGAGGAGGATCAAGAGTGAAGGTCAGCCCAGGCAAAAAACTCCATCCTAACCAATAAGGTTGGGCATACGAGCATGTGCCAATCATCTCAGCTACTGTAGTAGGAAGAAACAGGAGCATTACAGTCCAGCAAGGCAAAAATGTGAGAGTCCCTTCCCCCCATATGAAAAAATAACTAAAGCAAAAAGGGTGAGGAGATTGGCTCAAGTGGTATTGTACCTGCATAGCAAGTGAGAAACCCTGAGTTTGAACCCTGGAATTGCCACCTTCCCCCAAAGAGATCCACTTAGCCTGCACTCTGGTTCAGATAAGGCTATCTCTTGCAAGCATCAGAAAGAGATCAGTTTTTATTGGGCATTGGTGGCTCTTGCCTTTTATCCTAGCTACTCAGGAGACTGAGATCTGAGGATGGCAGTTCAAAGCCAGCCTAGGCAGGAAAGACCATGAGACTCTTCTCTCTAATAAACTCCTCTGAAAAAGCCAGAAGTGATGCTGTGGCTCAAGTGGTAGAGTAAAAGAGATTAGGGACAGCACCCAGATTCTGAGTTTAAGCCCCAGGATGAGAGAGAGACACAGAGAGAGAGACAGAGAGAGATGCACAGAGACAGAAAAAGGCAGAGAGACACAGAGAGAAAGAGAGTGAGAGAACACTTAGGTTTTTTTTTTGGTCAGTCATGAGATTTGAACTCTGGGCCTGGGCACTGTCCCTCAGCTCTTCAACTCAAGGCTAGCGCTCTACCACTTGAGCCACAGCACCACTTCCGGCTTTTTTCTGCTTATGTGGTACTGAGGAATCAAACCCAGGGCCTCATGCATGCAAGGCAAGCGCTCTACCACTGAGCCACCTTCCCAGCCAAGAGATCACTTAGTTTGGCTTGGGAAAATACACCTACCAAAAACCATCTACCAGAAGAGCAAGAACAAAGGCATCACGAACAGGCCAAATACCCGTCAGTTTCTCTTCCAAATCTGTGCTTCAAAGTTTACTTTAAATGTTTTATGATAAGGGTTATAGAGTCTCAGTGCTCTTTCTAAGGATTTCTTCCCGTGAAACAATTTGTAAATGATGTTGAGTGTTAGAAGAAGCTTTACTAAAGAAAATAGGTGTGTGTGTGTGTGTGTGTGTGTGTGTGTGTTCAGTTCCAAGCAGTACACAGTTAATGGGGGCCACTGGATGAATCTGATAAGAAAGGCAAATTGCTTTAATCTTCTATTCTATCCCCAAATGTGGTACTGGGAAATGGGAAAACTTTAACCACCAAGTTTTGTGGGTTGATCTCCAAACACTACAGAGAATAAAACAGCTCACTCAGCCAGGTGCTTTTTCCGCTTATATAGTGCTGAGGAATTGAACCCAGGGCCTCACGCATGCAAGGCAAGCACTCTACCACTGAGCCACTTTCCCAGCGCCACCCCCAAGCCAAGATTCTATACATTTTATAAAATTGTAGATAGCCACTTGGTTGCAGAGTCCTATGGATTCTTCATAGTCCTACTGGAGGCCATCTAGACAGTGGACAGGGGAGAAAAAAGATTGAATTCAAAAATAGGCGAGGTCCAGGTTGGGACATTTGCTTCGGGCTTCCTTTTGGGTGCAGATTGAGTAACTTCCATTCAATGCTAGAGCAAGGCTCAGACTAACAAGACATTCAAGTTCAGGCTTCAGCGCGTGGCAGAGGGGCAAGTTAAGTTCAAAGAGCAGGCATTTGGCTCCCGTTCTTTTTATAAAGACCTCTTAGGAAGAGAACATGAATGTGGGTGACTCCTAAACAGATTTCCCAAACTCCATAAGGTTTTTATGCAATTCGGTCAGAAGCACTTGATGAGAAAATAAATAATCTCATACTTCATACAAATCTACCCACATCCAAGAGATGTGCATGCCACTACAACAGTGTAGGAATATTGTAAGTGGTTGAGGGAAGGAGTGTTTGTTGCTGGTAGCTGATGCCTGTAATCCTAGCTATTCAGAAGGCTGAGATCTGACGATTATGGTTCAAAGCCAGGCTGGATAGGAAAATTCATGAGCTTCTTCTCTCCAATGAACCACCCAAACTGGAAGTGGCACTGTTTCTCAGGGACAGCACCCAGGCCCTGCATTCAAGCCTCAGGAGTGGCACCAAACGAAAAAGAAATCAGAAAGGAAGACTCCGGCAAACATCCAAGAATGTCTTAAGTACTTACACACTATTTGACTTGCCTTCTACGTGTTGCTACAGCATCATAGGAAAAACAAAGTCCTTTCTGCAAACATGAGAAATGTGACTCCAAAGAAGATGCTAATTGTACATATTAGTTCAAAGACCACACTAATTGCCAGATTCCTAGCACTTTATTCTTGTAAGTAGTTTCTGAAGGTGATGCCAATAGTCAGTGACCTTGAAAGCTCTGGGGTTGGCTGTACCCACATTCTGTCCTGTCTAGGAGTCCAGCCTGCTCCCCTATCTCTGCTGCACCTCTCCTAGAACTTCATAAAGTACAGAGGATCTAGGCACCAGTAGCTCACACCTGTAATCCCAGCTACTCAGGAGGCTGACATCTGAGGAGCACAGTTCAAAGCCAGCCCGAGCAGGAAAAGTCTGTGAGACTCGTATCTCCAATGAACCATCAGAAAACCGGAAGTGGCTCTGTGGCTCAAAGTGGTAGAGCACTCGCCTTAGAGTGAAAAAACTCAGCGACAGTGCCCAGGCCCTTAGTTCAAGTCCTATGAGTAACAAAAAAAATTAATTTAATTAAAATTCCAAAAACAGGCTCATGTGCCCCGGGGCCCTACCTTCACAAAAAGACCTGAGCCCTTGGCCTCAGTCAACCAAAGATTATTCAGGCTTGTCCTATTAATGTTGAGCTCATTTCAATTCTTCCACTCAGCTATCAGATACCTCCAAATTAGCATATACAAAACATGACTTGATGATATTTGTCTATCTCCTCCCACCAACCTACCCCCAATCCTCTCAGTCCATCTTAGGGAATCTCTTGTTCCAGACTAGCAGCATCGAAGATGTGGGCCTCAATCTGACTCCCCATCTTCTTGCAAAACTTTCATCCAAGTCCCCAGCAAATACTGGAGGCTCCACCTCTACCCTCTTTCCAGAAGCTGACAATTTCTCACCTCTGGCACCGCTCCCACCCTGGCTTTCTTCTATGTTGGCTTGTGTCAGTAATCCCTCTGTGTTTCCTCCTTTATTCTTCTATACCCTATCCTCAACACAACAGCCAAACAGTCACCTAACTTGTAGGACAAGCAGGCATTGGTGGCTCACCTCTATAATCCCAGCTACTTAGGAGGCTGAGACCTAAAGGCTTATGAACTACCCTGCATGGAAAAATCTGAGACTCGATTTTTAAAACTAGTCATCCAAATGCTGAGCTGGAGGCATGGCTCAGGTGGTAGAACATCAGCAAGCTGAGCAAGAGCATGAGGCCCTGACTTCAAGCCCCCAGTATAAGCATAAGAACAAATACAAACTTGTAGGACAGATAGTGTCACTTCTCTGCTCAGCTCATATCGTGTCTCATGTATTTTATTTTATTGTCTGCCAGAATGTGAACCTCACTAAGGAAGAAATTGTTGTCTGTTTGCTGTGACTGAAGGCAGGTGTTCAGTTATTAGTTGAATGAATAATAAATGAATTAATTAAATGAATAATAAAGCCGGGTGCCGGTGGCTCACACCTAGCTACTCAGGAGGCTGAGATCTGAAAATCCCGGGTCAAAGCCAGCCTAGGCAGCAAAGACCGTGAGACTCTTATCTCCAATGAACCAACAGAAAACCGGAAGTGGCACTGTGGCTCAAAGTGGTAGAACACAGGCCTTGAGCTGAAGAGTTGAGGGACAGCACCCAAGCCCAGAACTCAAGCCCCACAACCGAGAAGAAGAAGAAAAGAAGAAGGAGAAGGAGGAGAAAAAGGAGAAGGAGGAGAAGGAGAAGAAGAAGAGGAAAAAACCTGGTCTCTTCCTCCCCTTCCTGCATCCACAAACCCTTAGGAAGAATAGTCTAGGCCTTGAGATAGAAAGTGGAGACTTCCTTCTCTATGAACAGCATTTCTAGCTATAGGAACAGAAAATACAGGCAAGGCCAGGCACCAGTAGCTCACACCTGTAATCCCAGCTACTTAGGAGGCTGAGATCTGAGGATCTCAGTTCAAAGCCAGCCGGGGCAGCAAAGTCCGTAAGACTCTTATCTCCAATTAACCAACAGAAAACAGGAAGTGGCGCTGTGGCTCAAGCAGTAGAGGGCTAGCCTTGAGCTGAAGAGCTGAGGGACAGCGCCCAGGCCTAGAGTTCAGGCCCCACAACAGACCAAAAAAAGAAAAAAGAAAATACAGGCAAGAAAACCCACTTCTCCCTCTAGAAATAGTCCTCAGTGTCAGAGTCTGTTTGCCTCCTCGGAAAGCCAGCCCCATGAAGAAGTTGGGGAGGGTATTGATTCCAACTATCTGGGATCAATCAATCATATCCAAGAAGAACTGAGTTGAATATATTAAGGGGGTAGTGGCCCATTCAGTGGGTTTTAGCGTTTGAATATGCCAGCTCTGGAATCCAAAATGTCATGTCCAAATCTCCTTTGTGTCTTCTTACCACCAGTCTTGAAATTCTATTTGAGAAGGGTCATTCTCTGTGTCATTCACTATTGAATCATTACAACTTGCAGTAGTGCTCAGGACATGGTTTGTGCTCAGTAAGTATGGATGGATGAACAAGTGAATGAATGAATGCACAGATGGAATGACCATTAGCTCTGTGTGTGTGTGTGTGAAAGAGAGAGAGAGAAATTTGGAGCTTGAACTCAGGGCCTGAGCACTGTCCCTGATCATTTTTGCTCAAAGCTAGCACTTGAGCAAAACTACCAACTTGAGCCACAGCTCCATTTCTGACTTTCTGGTGGTTAGTTGGGATAAGACACTTACAGACGTTCTTGTCCAGGTTGGCTTCAAACCTCAAATTGTGATCCTCAGATCTCAGCCTCCTCAGTAGCTATGATTACAGGCATAAGCCACTGGCACCCGGCTTTCCTCTAATCTCTAGTCCCCTTCCCAAGTACTATCGAGAGCTCCAGTTAAAACATAACTTTTGTTTTTTTGTTTTGTTTTTGGGTCCGGTCATGGGGCCTGAACTCTGGGCCTGGGTGCTGTCCCTCAGCTCTTCAGCTCAAGGCTAGTGCTCTGCCACTTGAGCCACAGCGCCACTTCCAGCTTTTTTTCTTTTTGCTTATGTGGTGCTGAGGAATCGAACCCAGGGCCTCATGCATGCAAGGCAAGCGCTCTACCACTGAGCCAGCCCCCCCCTTTTTTTTGCTGGTCATGGGGCCTGAACTCTGGGCCTGGGTGCTGTCCCTCAGCTCTTCAGCTCAAGGCTAGAGCTCTACCACTTGAGCCACAGCGCCACTTCCGGCCTTTTTTTCTTTTTGCTTATGTGGCGCTGTGGAATCAAACCCAGGGCCTCAGGCATGCAAGCCAAGCGCTCTACCACTGAGCCACCTTCCCAGCCCTGAAGCCCTGAATTTAAATCCCAAGATCAGCAATGGGAGTGAGGGTGAGGGGTGGGAATTGGGTGGCTCTATGGTAGATTATGGGCTGGACATGTGTAAAGCCCTGCATTTCATCCCCAGCATCCTAAGAACAACTAAACTATTTTCATCTGGTTGACGCTACCCCTCTGGTCTTCAACAAGAACAAAAGCAAGGACAAAGGATATTTCAGGCACTGTAAGAGGTGCATCTTTTGGAAAGCATTTAGGCTTGGTTTATTGGCTCATAAACATCTTCCTCCCCATTCAACCCCATATTTCAAGTTCTAGGAGAGGACTTTAAGGAAGTAGAAAGAAATTGGTGCGATAGGCTTTGTTGCTAACATGTATTCATTGTAGTTTTAGTTTTAGCAGTAAATCATTGGAAATCAGTTAAAGGACTGATCACAAGAAAAGGATCACCCCTCTGTACAGTATGTTCACCAATAAAATAAAATTAAATTAAAATAAAGAAAAGGATCAATCAGCATATCCTGAATTGACTCAGTGTGGCATGAAGTATTTGAAATCTCTACACACCTAGCTACTCAGGAGGCTGACATCTGAGGATCCTAATTCAAAGCCAGCCTGGGTAGGAAAAGTCCATGAGACTCTTATTTCCAATTAACTACCACTCCTCCTCTTAACCTCCCCTCCCCCCCCAAAAAAAAAGCCATTAAGTGGAGCTGTGGCTCAAGTGATAGAGCTTAGCCTTGAGCAAAAATATCTGAGATAGTGCCTAGGTTCCGAGTTTAAGCCTCAGGACTAGCCCACAAACAAACAAACAACCCCCCCCAACTCCGAAAGGAATATTTTTGTGAGTACTAGAGATGGAACCAGGTCCCTACTTTTCAGTCCACTACCCCTCTCCTCCAAGCCAGTGACTGGAAGGTGTGCAGACCCCATACCTTCCCAATGGGAAAACACTTGCCATATAGAACACTTGCTAGAAAACATGGGGGGTGGGTGGGAGGGGAGCAGCGCTGCAGCCTGGCGATTCATAGCTAGGAGAAGAAAAGTTTTAGTGGCGATTTGAAAAACTGAAAGAAGCAATTCAGGGGTGTGTGTGTGTGTGTGTGTGTGTGTGTGTGCGCGTGCGTGCGTGTGCTTGGCAGTGATTGAGAAGAAAAGTTTTAGTGGTGATTTGAAAAACTGAAAGAAGCAATTCAGGTGTGTGAGTGTGTGTGTGTATGTGTGTGCTTGGCAGGTGTGTGTGTGTGTGTGTGTGTGTGTGTGTGCTTGGCAGTGATTGGGAATTGGGAGTTTCTCTAAACTGTGGACTGGAATTAGGAGACAAAGGAGCTGGATTGAGTCTCAGGTGTGTGTGTGTGTGTGTGTGTGTGTGTGTGTTTTGCTTTGTCTCTTGATTTCTTTTTTATGTTTGGTTGGTTGCTTGAAGGACAAGAAGAGACTTCCAGGAAGAAAACACAAAAGGAATTAGCAACTTTTTCTCAGCATTACCTACTCAAGACAAGAGAGAGAGAGAGAGAGACTTTCAAAAACATTATCTGCCCTCTCCCCCCTCCCCCTCCCCCTTTCATCCCCAGGGGAGCTCCCACAGGAAAGTATTTTTTTCCCCTTGATTTGCAAAAGGGAGGACACTGAGGCTCAAAGAATAAAGCGTCCAAGGTCATCCAAGGTCATCTGCTGGCTAATGGCAGAGTCAGGAGATGGCCTTGTAGCTGCCTGACCTCCCGTACCCGTGGCCTCTTTCCTGTGGGTCGAGGCCCAAAACCCTTTCTTTTGAACTTGAGGAAGCCCAAAACTGGGGGAAAGGAAGTGATTACACCTTGTACAGCAAGAGGGCAGGCCTTGAAGTCACATCCACTAACTGGCAGTGCCAGTGCACCACTTTTGCCAGGGAGGCGCTTTTGCCTAACCCACTGCATCCATGGAGTTATTTCTGGTTGATTCGAAAGCCTCCATTGGCAATACTTCTCTTCTTTGGGTTGTTTGCCCTTATTTGGTTGTTTGCATTTATTTGTTCTGAGCGGCACTATTATTTTGGATTTCCACCTGATTGGTCACTTCTGTATTTTCTCCCAGGCTGAGAGTATTTGTTGAAAAACATTATCTGTGAAATAAAGACCGTGTAACTGAATACATAAAAGCTGTTTGCCCTGGAGCTTTATATTTGAAACTGAAGTCGACCCAACCATTGAGTGTATTATCTGCAAGATATCTAATACCACCACTTTAGAGTGTGAGAATGAACCCTTTTCTTAAAAGAAAAAAAAAATCAGAAAAGAATATTGACCTTTCCCAGCACAAAGAAATCCATCTAGTGTAGATTCCAAGTCAGAGCCCGACCAATATGTTGATATGCTGGGCTCAGATTTCATTCCTGAAAATCTGGAACCGTACGCTGTATAAATAACAGGATCCTTTCCTTCATTCAAATCAAGGGGAGAAACAATTCCTGGCAGATCTCTGGGGGTTGCCATACCCCTCACTGACCCCAAGAGTCCTAACTTGCTACCCACAAGTCAGGACTCGCATACTTTCATCTGAAGAGTTTTGAAATGTTCTGGAAATCATAGTAGGGGTCAGGGGTCGGGGGAGAACCAAATCCTCCTGAGATTAAGGGAATTAAAAAAAAAAGACAAAACATCTTGTACATCTCATTGTTGCAATGGGTCCACCTGTATCCCTATTTAAATGTTTTGTTTTTTCCCCGGTATTTTCACAATAAAAAAAAGACAAGAAAATACATAAAGGGAAATGGGTTTACATTGAAAACAAAGGGAATTGACAGTAACATTTCTATCATAGCCTTATTCACTATAGCATTGAGCTATACCTATATGGCAGCAGAACAAGTTGTTGGAAAGAGGTTTGAGGCCTGTGCCAGTTTCTATTCTCACCTCTGGACCAGTGAGGAGATCTAAATATCAGATTTGAAGGACTACCAGTGTCTAGATCCTGGATATCATCTCTAGCACTGTTACAAATAAAAGATCATAGGAAAGCTAGGTGCTAGTGGCTCCCGCCTATAATCCTAGCTACTCAGGAGGCTGAGATCTAAGGATCTGAGTTTGAAGCCAGCCCAGGCAGCAAAGTCTGGGAGACTCTTATCTCCAATGATGCACCACCAAAAAGCCAGAAGTGAAACTGTGGCTCAAGGAGTAGAGCACTTGCCAGGGGTAGCACTCAGGCCTTAAGTTCAAGCCCCAGGACTAGCACAAATAAAACCCAAAAACAACTAAGTTGGAAGCTGAGTGATTTTGAATAAGTGAATTGGGAGAAGCAGAGCCCTGCCAATCCATTGACTTTTTCTCTCTAGACTTATTGTACCCTTGCAGTTCACCCTTGACAGTTTTTCTTTCTAGTATATTTATTCCCATTGGTACGATCCATTGCCAGGATGAAGTCCAACATCTTGGGGTTTTCTGGGGGTCCCCCCTTGTTGATCCAATCTCCCAGGTGTTCCCCACTCCTACTTGGGGACCTCTAGTGCTCCAGCTACAGCAAATGGTTTTGCGTGTCTGCTCCTCCTACCAAACACCATGCACCAAGATGCTGGGGTGCTGTGCCTCTTCCTGGAGCCCTGTACTCCGCCCCCCCAGCTCCCTTTGGCTAGCAAACTTCTGGGCATCTTTCATTCAGTTTTTCTGTCTTCTCCAGGAATCTCCCTTGTTTCTGCAGCCTATGCTCCCTGGACCCCCTAAAGCATGTCTCTGCATAATACTTACCACATTGGGTTGAAATAAATTGTTTGCAGACCTGGGGGATGGAGCGCCATGGAGAAGCGTGTGCCCAGCATGTGTGAGCTGCTGCACTTCATCCCAGAATGCAAACCAAGCCAAAGCAACAATCCACAAATGAATTCATTCTATGTCTTGTCATTTGCTGAAGTATGAGCTCCTTGAAGGCAGGGACTGAGTCTAGCTCATTTAGGAACCCAGAGCCTGCTAGAATAGGCTCCTTTACCTACTTTCATTCACATATGTTTGCTTGGTGGGGGGGGGGGAATGTATGCTAGTGGTGGGGCTTGAACTCAGGACCAGGCACTGTCCATGAACTTGTGTGTGTGTGTGTGTGTGTGTGTGTGTGTGTGTGTGTATAACTGGAACTTTGGAACTATGAGTCATGCACTTTTCCTGCTCAAGGCTAGCTTTGAACCATGGTCCTCAGATCTCAGCTTCTTAGGAGCTAGGATTATAGGTGCAAGCCATTGGTGGTGCCCAGATCTCCTAGTTTTGTGGTTTTTGTTTTTGTTTTTTGTTGGTCATGAGGCTTGAACTCAGGGTCTGTGTGCTGTTTCTGACCTCTTTGGTTCAAGGGTAGTGCTCTACCACTTTAAACCACAGCACCACTGTTGGTTTTTGGGTGGTTCATTGGAAATAAGAGTCTCAGGGGGACTTTTCTGCCCAGGCTGGCCAAACCATGATCCTCAGATCTCAGCCTCCTTAGTAGCTAGGATCACAGCCTTGAGCCACCAGTGCCTGGCTCTTAGGGTTTTTTTTTAAATGAGTGAAAGCACAGTATTGGTCCCAGTAAACCTGTTAGAGGAAAAAGGGCCTGGGGACTCCGGGCACCCTCATTTTGGGATTGTCACCAGTGATGAATTCTGGTACATTTCTCCCTACCCTGCCCCGCTTGCTCATAAGGGTCTTGGGTGTTTTGACAAGTCCCAGGATTTTCCTCATCCCCCCTTCCCCATTTTAAACTTTTAATTTGACAGCACTAGACTTTGCGATGACCTTGTATTTGTTAGGCAAGCATTCCATCATTTGATCTTCAAAAGGTCTTTTCAAGGCAACATGTCCCCCCCCCCCAGGAACAGCCAGCACTTCTGGAGGGCTGAGCAGTGGGCAAGCACCATGATGTCCCAATTTCTACTGGCCATTCTCACATCCTGTCTTCCTTTGGAACCTCTTCTCAGGGGGCAAACTCTGGATGTGAGCAGAACAGGCCACCAGGGATGGGCAGAGATAGACACTGGATCCCTGAGTTTTTTTCTTGTTATTCTTGGTCCCAGGGCTTGAACTCAAGGCCTGGGGGCTGTCCTTGAATATTCATATATATTTTTTATTTATATTTTTGGCTCAAGGCTAGTGCTCTAGCATTTTGAGCCACAGTGCCACTTCTAGTTTTCTGGTAGATAATTGTCCAGGCTGGCTTTGAATTGCAATCCTCAGATCTTAGACTCCTGAGTAGCTGGGATTACAAGTGTGAGCCAGCAGCCATTCCTGACTCTAGTTTTTACAGGCACTGGCTCTTTTTTTGTTTTTCCTGTTTTTTTTTGGGGGGGGTTCAGTTTTAGGGCCTGAACTCTGGGCCTGGGTGCTGTCCCTCAGCTCTTCAGCTCAAGGCTAGTGTTCTACCACTTGAGCCATAGCACCACTTCCTGCTTTTTTCTTTTTGCTTATGTGGTGCTGAGGAATCGAACCCAGGGCCTCATGCATGCAAGGCAAGCGCTCTACCACTGAGCCACCTTCCCAGCCCCAATTTTTGTTATTTTTTCTGTAAAATGGCACATAACTTGCTTAGTGGGTGTCTACTGGTGTCAGGGGCCAGTGAGAAACTTCCTCAAGCAGATGGAGTTCATTACCCCCAGTAGAGGGCCCAACTGCTAACTTCCCAGCATGCACTGCACTGGGCACACCTGACCCAAGAACTGAGGCTTGGCCTTTGATGACCAGTTGTAGCTCCTTTTCCCAGAACGTAAACTCTCAAATCACCCCTCTGACAGGCGGTCCCAAGGGACCCGCCACTGCACCCATACATGCTGTGAATATTGGGTCTCAACGCACGCCTTTTAACCTTCTTGCCTGGGAAGCCTTGTGGGAAACATTCAAACCATGCAGCTCTGTTCCTCCCTGAGAAGCAAAGCTGAAGACGTGTCAGTGGGAAAAGATTACTTTTCCGAAAATACATTTGTTCAATGATAGGTAAAACAGCAAACGGATGGGAACCTACAACTGGGAGATATCACAGGAAGAGGGAAATATGATTTTTATTATAAACACATGCATTGTATTATTTCTCCCAGTGAGGATTGAGATTGGGGCTCTACAGCTGCGAAAAGGGCAAGGAGAGAGCAGTATTTTTAGAGCTGTCACTTTAAAATCTCCCTCCTCCCGCTGGGCTGTGGGTTTCTCTAAACAAGGCCTGCACACTTCCAAGATGAATGTCCTTATAAAACAAATGACTAGGGGGTAGCACCTCGAAAATAGAACCTGGCCTGTCACCAGCCCCGCCCAAGCCACTTCCTCCCCTAGTCTTGAACTTTGAAAATCACCACTAACTCTCTCATCTCCCACAATGCTAATCCTATTCCCGGACCAACTCCTATCTTTTTTCTTATTCCAAAAGTTTCTCTTCTTTTCTTTCTTTTTTCTTTTTGTTGGACATGGGGCTTGAACTCAGGGCCTGGGCGCTGTCCCTGAGCTCTTTTGGCTCAAGGCTAGCACTCTACCACTGTGAGCCACAGTGCCACTTCCAGCTTTTTCTGGTGAGTCATTGGATATAAAGAGTCTCACAGGAGGTTTTCTGGCCAAGCTGGCTTTGAACCGTGCGATCCCCAGCTCTCAGCCTCCTGAGTAGCTAGGATTCAGAAGTTGAGTTGACCACCAACGGTAGGAAATCACCATATAGCCAGGCAACTGGTAGCTGATACTTGTAACCCTAGCTACTCAGGAGGCTGAGAGCTGAGGTTCCAAGTTTGAAGCCAGCTGGGCAGGTGCTAGCCTTGAGTGAGAGATTTCATGGACAGTGCCCAAGCCCTAAGTTCAAGCCTCAACTACGCCCAGTAGTTTCAAGGCTGCTTTGACTTGATTGTGTAAAGTGCCTGGCTAACAACTCACTTTTTGAATTTCCCCCAAGGAAAGGAAGTGAAGGAAGGGATATGCTGCTGGCTTTTCAACAACAGACAGAGGCAGGCGTTTCAGGAAAGAGGTTTGGTCTGTTGGTCCCTTTAAGTCAAGCAGTCTCTTCTTCCTTATGCCATCCAGAAGTTGGGCTGGAGCAAGTGGCAGTGACAGGCACTTCATTACCGACATGTCATCGCCTACATTGGGGCTGCTCTGCCAGCCAGAAGGCCATTTCTCCAGCCACTCTGCAAAGAAGGGAAGTCTGGGTTGACTCAATCTTTCTCAGTGCCAAGCTTCAAATTTGCATTCACTTCTCTCATTCCCCTTGGCATGGTTTTCCATACATAGTGCAGCAAAGACTGTCCCAAGCCTTGTATCTGCCCGCTGGCTCTAAAATACACCTTGCTTTTTTTTTCTTTCTTTTATTCTTTTTTCATCATGGGGCTTGAACTCAAGACCTGGGTGCTGTCCCTGAGCTCTTTTGCTCAAGGCTAGCACTCTACCACTTTGAGTCATAGCACCACTTTGGGTTTGCTGGTGGTTCATTGGAAGTAAGTATCTCATGGGGACTTTTCTGCCCAGGCTGGCTATATGAAGTGGGATCCTTAGATCTCACCCTCCTGAGTAGCTAGGATTACAGATATGAGCCAATCAACGCAAACGGCCGGCTTACACCTTGTTTTAAAATGCAGGTACCCACCTTACCCCAGTCAGAATGTCCCACATCCACAAATCAGCCAACGACAAATGCTGGAGGGGATGTGGAGAAAGAGGAACCTATTACAATGCTGGTGGGAATGTACACTTATACAACCACTTTGGAAAGCAGTCTGGAGGGTCCTTAGAAAGCTAAAGATTGACCTCCCTTACGACCCAGTCATACCACTTCTAGGC
>NW_012267254.1:2937186-2967213 GCF_000151885.1 Dipodomys ordii
CTTTTTCTGCTTATGTGGTGCTGAGGAATCGAACCCAGGGCCTCATGCATGCAAGGCAAGCGCTCTACCACTGAGCCACCTTCCCAGTCCTGTGCTCTGGCTCTTTCCATGTCACCATAGATCCTTTAGGCAGCTTTCCAGATACAGGGAGCATAGCCCATTCTTTTACGTGGTGCCCAGTGGCAGGGGAAGGGCAGAAAACAGTACCTTTGTTCTGTTCTACATATTCTCCCTGACCTATTTGCTCAAGAAAACAGGAACCCATGCCCTATAGTTACACATAGCCCAGGCCTTTCTGGAAGCCCAGGACAAGAAACTAGGTTTCCTTTCTTTTTTTTTTTTTTTCAGTCAGCCCTGGGGCTCGAACTGTGGGCCTAGGCACTGTCTCTGAGCTCTTCAGCTCAAGGCCAATGCTCTACCACTTGAGTCACAGGGACACTTCCAGTTTTCTGGTAGTTCATTGGAAATAAGAGTCTCATAGACTTACCTGCGTAGGCTGACTTTGAACCATGATGCTCAGATCTCAGCCTCCTGAGTAGCTAGGATGACAGGTGTGAGCCACCAGCACCTGGCACCAGGTTCCCATTCTTGTTCTCCTGTCTTACCTACCTGCCCTCATAATGAAAGTCCCTGCAATGCCTGTCCCCACCCCCTCCCTTCTTTTGGGGTCTTTTCAGAATGCTCAGGTGGATGGCTTAGGCCCAGATCTGTTACACACAGGAAGAACGATTACCACTCTAAAGGCACAGGTGGCATGCCAAGGGGTTGGGTCACCCTCTTCCAGGAGGCCAGCCCTGGTGTGGGGGTTCTTCTGGCTAGGACAACAGAGCACCACACTCCTCTCTGGAGACCCCCTCCCCTTTCTCAAAGAATCCAAGCTGTCCCTTGGCCACCAGTTATTTGGAAGTGGGGGCCCCCTCTTGCTTACCATCTAAATCCCCCTTTACCCTATTTTGCTCCCAGTACATTTAAACAACTGCCCCCAATGGGTCTAAACTGGCCTTTGTGCTATAATTAGGCTGCAACAAGGCTCACCCCAGGATGAATCTACTGTAAGGGGCGGGCTATAGACTGCTTCCTGCCCCTCAGTGGGAATGAGGCAACCTTTTGAATAGGGGATTAACACATTAGCACATAGATTCTTGCTGCCAGGGGGAAGGTTGGATTCTAGAAGAGCTCCAGTTTGGAGGGGGGGTGAGTGGGGTGGGGATGGGGCAGAACATGCGCAGTAAAGACTTCTGGGCTCTCTGGGGTGGAGGAAGGGTAAATGAGAGAATTCAACAGCAACCTGGGCAGCTCAAGACTGTCCCCAAGCTCCAGGCCCCTGAAAAGAGAGAAAAGCATGCCTTGGGGTTGACAGGGGAGAGATTGAAATTAGATATGCAGCAGTTTTTGGTCAATCCTGGGGCTTGAACTGTGGGCCTGGGTGCTGTCCTTGCGCTCTTTTGCTTAAGGCTAGTGCTCCACAAGTCTGAGTCTCAGCTCCACTTCCAATTTTCTGGTGGTTCTTTAGAGATAAGAGTCTCAGGGAATTTCCTGCCCAGGCTACCTTTGAACCGCGATCCTCAGATCTGAGCCTCCTGAGTAGCTAGGATTACAGGTGTGAGCCACCAGTGTGCTTACCTTTAAACACCAGGTTTTAAGAGGATAAACAGAGGGGAGGGATGAGGCTGTTGGATAAACCCAGGCTGTTGCTGATTGGTTCGTTTGGAAGTCAGTTACAGGAGCCTGTGGCACATAACTCTGTGTGTGTGTGTGTGTTGCTAGTTGTTGGTAGTGGGGCTGGGGATGTAATGATGGAACCCAGGGGTAGGGGCAGTTCTGCCAAGGCTCTACCTGTGAGCTTCAGCAGGCATAGGAAATTTCAGTTTTTTGTTCCCAAAGCACACTGCCTTGATTTAAATCCAGGTTCTTGCAATTTTTGCTTTGCAAATTGTAAATAGATTATCCCTCGCAGGCCATGTAAAATGTATTGCTGAACGTAGGATTGAGAAGCCTTGAATGCTTGCTTTGTAATGAATGCACATTTGAAGGCTGAATCTGTTTAAAACTCGCTGGCTCTCTGGATGGCTGGAAATCCTTCTGAAACTTTACCTCTCCGCATTGTTTCTAGCACACAGGAATGGCTGAAATCTGTTTCGTGACTAGCTATTCTTTTTTTTTTTGGGGGGGAAGGAGGATGATTTGTGTGGGGTCAAAGGTCAAGAATGCTAATTTCATGTCTTTAACTCCCTAGAGTACCTTTAGGGGACTGGCAAGCAAATGAAAAATGGTTTGGAGTTTGAAAACCTTCTGGATTCTTTTTCTTTCCCCACCCAAGCTTGTTTTGGTGGCAGCTGTCCCTTGGGGCAGAGGACCGGAGTAGCCTTGGACAGTCACTGAACAGGTAAGCTTCACCAGCTGCCTGGCCCACAGAAAGCTTTCCAGCAGAAGGAAGGGCCAACACCTGCACTGACTCCCTTGAGGGGATCCCAGTATGAGTACCCTAACTCACCCCAGGAAATGCTGGGAGGAGAGCCCCGCCCCCACCCAGAGAATGGCTGGAAGGTCCCTGCTTTGATTTCTCTCTCTCTCTTTCTCTTCCCTTCTTCTTTCTCTCTTCTTTCTCTAATTCTTTCTACTTTTCTTCCTTCCTTCCTTCCATCCTTTTTCTTTTTTTGTCAGTTGTGGGGTTTGAACTCTGGGCCTGGGCGCTGTCCCTCAGCTCTTCAGCTCAAGGCTAGTGCTCCACCACTTGAGCCACAGCGCCACTTCCCGGGTTTTTCTGCTTATATGGTGCTGAGGAATCGAACCCAGGGCCTCATGCATGTGAGGCAAGCACTCCCAACTTCCCAGCCACTCCTTCCTTCCTTCTTTGCTTCCTCTATTTCATTCCTTTTATCTTTCTCTTTTTCCCTCCCTCCCTCCCTCCCACCCTTCCTTCCTTCTCTTTCTTTCTCTCTCTTTCTTTCTTTCCTTCCTTCCTTCCTTCCTTCCTTCCTTCCTTCCTTCCTTCCTTCCTTCCTTCCTCCTTCCCTCCCTCCCTTCCTTCCTAAGACAGTCCTGGGGACTTGGTCTCAGAGCCTGGGCACTGTTTCTGAACTTTTTTTACTCAAGGCTACTGATCTACCATTTGAGCTACAGCTCCATTTCTGGCCTTTTTTTTTGTATGTAATTGAAGATACAAATCTCACAGACTTTCCTTCCCATTTGGTTTCAAATAACCATCCTCTGATCTCAGCCTTGAGAGTAGCTAGGATTGTAGATTTCTAAGCATAGAAATTTCCATTATTCTCTTTTCTAGTTCTTTTCTCTCTTTTTCCCAGCTCTCTCTCTTTCCCAGCTCTCTCTCTTTTCCAGCTCTCTCTCTTTCCCAGCTCTCTCTCTTTCCAAGCTCTCTTTCCCAGGCCTTTCCCCACTGCGTGGAGGACCAAGATGGCCTGGTGCCAGCCGAAACGATGAATAAACCTACCCCTTATCTGAAAAAAAAAAAAAGAAATTCCCATTATTCTTGTAGGGTGTGTCCAAGGCCAAGAAGGTTAAGTTGCCAGGGTCTCTTGGCCTGTTCTTTTGAGTCTTGGGAGTTTGCAGCTTTGGTTTTCCAAATTTGGGTAGAGAAGCCAGATGAGTGGTTAAGAAGACTAAATCAGACACCTAAACACTTCTCAGCATGGAGAAGTCATTACCTTAGTAGGCAGCCTATTTAAGATTAGAAAGCTCTTCCTTCCACAGAATTAAAATCTGCCTCCTGGTGACTTCTCTCCTTTGCTCCTATTTAGGAAGCTTGTGGATTAAATCTGTTCCGTCTTTTGTCAATGGCCTGAGCCATGGTGTTTCCCATCTTTCAGATGCAGCTGTGCACTTGCTGTAGTGATGTTTAGCCCTTTCCATAAATCATAATAATCCTTTTGTTCCTTAGGATACAATGGGGAGTATTTTTTTGTTGTTGTTTTTGGTACGAGTCATGGGGCTTGAACTCAGTGCCTGGGCACTGGCCCTGAGCTCTACCACTTGAAACACAGTTGTACTTCTGTTTTCTTTTTTTGGAGGGAGGTGGGGGCCCTAGTTAATTAGAGATAAGAGTCTCAGGAATTTACCTGCCTGGGCTAGCATTGAACCCCAATCCTCAGATCTGAGTCTCCTGAGTAGCTAGGATTACAGGCGTGAGCCACTATTACCAGGTTCATGGGGAGGAATTTGCTGCTGAGAAAGGGACTGTGCATCCCTGAGGTACATGGTACCCAATGGCTCCCCTAGATCTTCCTTCTGACTCCCAGAATGCTCTCTGCTCCCTCTCGCACTTGACTAATGTGGGAAATGAGAGAAAGAGAGACAGAGACAGAGACAGAGAGAGACAGAGACAGAGAGAGAGAATGTAATAAATTGTGTGTGTGGTACTGGGGCTTGAACACTCAGCACCGTTTGTACTTTCTCAACTTGCTTGCTCACAACTGGCTCTCTACGACTCTAGCCACATCTCCAGGCTAGCATTTTGCTAGTTAATCGTAGATGAAGGCTTCCAGGAATATTTTCATTCTGGGCTGGCTTCAAACTCTGATTATCAAATCTCAGCTTCCTAAATAACTAGGATTATAAGGCATGAGCCACAAGTGCTCAGTCTCACCCTAAAGGATTTGTGCCTTTGGCTCTAGTAACATCCTTTAAGATGTTCTCCATATTCAATCCATCTTCAAAAGCTTAGACTTCTCAGGATATGGCTCCAATGGCTTCCCTACCATTTCCTCTGAACAGACCGTTTGTTGTCAAAGACTCAATTCCACAGAAGGTAATCAGGACACATACTGCTGAGGTAATTACATCCAATCTACTGGAGAAGATGGGCATGCCACCCTCTGTGCCACCCCCCTCATCCCCCATCTGCTTCCAGCCTGGCTTTCCTCACTCAGCTGCCCCTGGCACACATGGGGCCCTTTGCTCTGTCTGCACCAGCTTGCCAGCCAGCCAGCCAACCACCGTCCTTGGTGAACACCACTTAATGCAACTTCACCAGGGCCTTCTAGAGTCAGTGACTTCAAGTATTGAGGTCTGTCCATGTGCTTACACAGTCTTGTTCTTGTAGCCATGAGACGCAGTGGTAAACAAAAGTCATCAAAGCCCAGGGCCTTGTCTCCCATGGCTTTACAGGCCTAATTAAGAGGTCTCCAAGCATTCCCTTGAGAAAAGACTCAAGGACGTTTAGAAAACCACATAGAAGTGGGTCTGCTAAGGAGGGAGGGCAAGCAGAGATTTGAAAGTTCCTTCAGGGGGAGAGGCCCATTCTTTGTGCCTCAGAGGAAGGGCCTCTTCCACTGTCTCATTAACTTTAGCTTTGCAGCAATTACTTTAGCTTCTTTGCTTGGCCAGCCTGCATTTCTTTCTCTCTTGTGTCAGGCTCAAAGATCAAGTTGACCAATAAGAGTATTTCATTGCCTTTTGACAGGAGAGTTTTCATATCTGCCTCAGCTGACTGACCAGGCCTTGGATGTAGAGTTTCTTTGTTGGGAGCTTAGAATTCTGGACAAGGATCAAACTGGCAAAGCCAACTTTTGAGTATTCCTTCCCCCATCCACCCCTTAACAACTGCTATATAACAGTGATTGAAATGATGCTGGTGACAGCTTGCTTCTAAAAATCAGACACCTCCTGTATGCCAGCCAGCCTCTTTATCTAGTGTATTTCATGTAATACTTTTAGTTATTGCAATTGCAAACACAGGTCCAGGGGCTTGACCTCAGGGCCTAGGTGCTGTCCCCAAGATTTTTTTTTCAAGGCTAGTGTTCTTTAGTGCTCGACCACTTGAGCCACAAGTGGAGCGATGTTCTTTGGCAGTCTCATGGACTTTCTTGCATGAGCTGCCTTTGAACTGCGATCCTCAAATCTTAGCCTCCTGAGTAGCTAGAATTGTAAGTGTGAACCACCAGCACCCAGCTACAAGGAGTACATTTAAGGTACTAAAGAAAGCAGTTGGGACTACTCATTTTTTTATTTATTGAGAATCATTAATTTGCCAAAACAAAGAAATGTTTTATTCAACTGGGCAGAGTTCTAGGTCCAAATTGGAATTCTTCTGAAAGTTGAGGAAAACAAATCTAAATAAGACCCAGAGAAAAACACCTAGGGAATGAAAAGTTCCCAGTCTAGAGGCCAGATCCTGCTGTAGATTTTCCCATTACATTTTTCTTTCTTTATGGCAGAAGGCTAGCAGAATATATAGGTGCTGGTATAGCTATCCTATCTATCATCTATCTATGTATCTATATATCTATAGCGGTTGTAGATCATAGGGCCTGGGTGCTGTCCCTTACCTTTTCTGCTCATGATGGGTGTTCTACCACTTGAGCCACATCTCTATTTCTGGATTTTTGCTAGTTAACTGGAGATGAGTTTCTTGCACTTCCCTACCACCAGTGTCAGGCTTAGAACATTTACGTGAAATATTGGTTAAGCCTAGGACTATAAGCTCATGTCTCTAATCTTAGCTACTCAGGAGGCTGAGAGGGTTCAAAGTCAGCCCAAGCAGCAAAGTCCTTGTCTTATCTCCAAGTAACCACCAGTAAACTGGAAGTGGTGCTGTGGCTCAAAGTAGTAGAGCACTAGCCTTGAGCAAAAGAGCTCAGAGACAGCTCCCAGGCCCCAAGTTCAAGCCCCACAACCCACAAACTCACTAAATATTGTTTAGATCGAAGGATATTGACATAGACTCATGATCCTGAGTATACATATATATATACACACACACACACATATATATATTATATATATTATACTCCTATAATATATATATATATATATTATAGGAGTATAATATTCCTTTTTATTTTATTTTTTGGGTGTGTGTGTGTGTGTGTGTGTGCACATGTGTGTGCTGGTATTAGAACTTGAACTCAGAGCCTGTGTTACTCAGCTCCTTTTCCCCTCATGGCTAGTGCTTACCACTGAGCCACACATTCATGTCTGTATTTTTATTGGTTCATTGGAAATGGATTTCTACAGATTTTTCTGCCCAGGCTGGCACAGAACCACTATCTTCAGATCTCAGCCTCCTAAGTAGCTTAAGATTACAGGTGTATGTCCCTGGCACCCAGTGTTTCTTCCCATTTTCTCCCTAATGACACTGAAGCCTAGAAATATTACTAACTTAAGGTGATAGGTGAACAAAAGGGTACAGCAACGGTTCAAGTGCAAACTGGCCCAGTTGCAAATTGGCATTCAGTCTGCTGTACCGAGTTGCCCTCGGGCATTGATGGGAGTAAGGCAGACCAGGAGATAGTCAGTGCCCAACATAGCAGCCCTGCCCCATGGAAGATGCTCAGGCTCCCTCTGGTCTTGTGGTCAGGGCATTGCTCCTACAGTCCCTGCACAATCGATAGTGTCTTTGGGTCACAGAGTGGTTAGAAGCCTCTCTTCTTTGTGGGGAGCTAGGAAAGTAGTTTCTGCCTGACAAGCTGGGTGAACCCTGGACCAGATTTCCAGCAGGGCTGATGACCTTTATTTATTTATTTATTTGCTTGCATATTTATTTATGTTGTACCAGTCCTAGGACTTGAACCCAGGACCTGAGTTCTGTCCTTGAGCTTTTCTGGTTTAGAGCTAGTGCTCTACCACTTGAGCTACATCCCCACTTCCAGTTTTCTGGTTTTTTGGAAGATAAGAGTCTCACAGAGTTTTCTATCCAACCTGGCCTTAAACCATGATTCTCAGATCTCAGCCTCCTGAGTAGCTGGGATTATAGGCGTGAGTCACCAATGCCCAGTTTGTTTGGGGTTCCTGTTCTAGATCTGCCTAGCAACAGGGGATTGGATGGAGACACTTTCTGAGCCCCTTCCTATGCATGGATCAGACTCCCAGGAAGCCCCATGGTTGTGTGACAACGCATGCTGGCTAGAATCAGACTGGAATCTGAGGCTGAATCATTATTCAGCCTAGGAGGCAGCTATACAAGACGGCACCCTCCCCCCTCTCCCTGAACAGGGGGGCAGGCATCATCTATATTGCTTCACCTTATGCATAATGGATCATAATTACAATACTAGGAATGTATGTGAGGCCTGCTTTCCAGAAGCTCAATGCTCAATAGAGTAGTTTCTCAGGCAGTCTCTTGTACGCAGAGGCAAACACACACATACAGACACACACAGACACACACACACACACACACACATACACACACACATTAAAGAGCAGGCCAAGAAGAGTTATAAATAAAAATTCTAGAACATGAGTGGGAGGAATCAACAGACAAATTTCACTGGAAAGGATTTCATTTTCACTGAAAATGCACCAGCTCCCTATGGACGGCTTAACTGTGACAAGCCACCATTGTGCTACTCATCACAAATGCAATGGCTGTATTGTTGCTTTGCTCAATCTGTGTGGTAAAGATGGTGTAAATTGCAGGGCACTGGTCTCTCTTGCCTGTAATCCTAGCTACTAAAATGGCTGAGATCTGAGAGGATCGTGGTTCAAAGCCAGCCTGGACAGCAAAGTCCATGAGACTCTTATCTTATCTCCAATAAACTACTCAGAAAAGCAAGCAGTGGTGCTGTGGCTCAAGTGGTAGAGTACTAGCCTTGAGGGAAAAAATAGCTCAGGGACAGCAGCTAGGTCCTGAGTTCAAGCCCTATGACTGGGAAAAAAATGGAAATATTGTTGGTTTTCAGGGTAAGACTGAGTCAAAGAAAGAAGATAGCATGCATTGGTTGAATAAAACCATCATCTGAGCTAGGCACTGGTGACTCATGCCTGTTATCCTAGGTATTCAGGTGGCTGAGATCTGTGGATTATAGTTCAAAGCCAGCCCGGGGAGGAAAATCTGAGAGACTCTTACATCCAATGAACCACTAGAAAACTAAAAGTGAATCTGTGGTTCAAAGTGGTAGAGTGCTAGTCTTGGGCAAAAAAGCTCAAGGTCAGCACTCAGGCCCTGAGTTCAAGCCCCAGGACTGACCAAAACAAAAACAAGAAGTAACAACTCGATAAACACATTACCCAACAACCCTCCTTCCAGTCATATCAGATCCCAGGCTGTTGACCTACAGGCATAGCTCACTTCTTCCTTTTTTTCCCCTTTTTTCTGCATCTTGGGATTTGAACTCAGGGCCAGGGTGCTGTCCCTAAGCATTTTTTTTTGTTCCCAAGGCTAGCTCTCTACCACTTGAGCTACATCTCCACTTCTAGCTTTTTTTGGTCCTTTATTGGTGATGGGAGTCTCATGGACTTTTCTGCCCGGGCTGGCTTTGCACTGTGATCCTCAGAACTCAGTCTCCTGCGTAGCTAGGATGATAGGTGTGAGCCGTTGGCATCTGGGTTCACTTGTGCCTTTTTACAACTGTTTCTATTCTGTCTCCAAACTGTGGAGTGCTTCCCACAATCCTCCCTCTACCTGTCCTCAACTATCTCATCTCCTAGGCTCCTCTTATGGACCCAAGCACAAAAGGCCAAGTCAGCTCATCTCTCATCTGATCATGAGGACCGTGGGTATCTAGATCTAACACTCCCTGTCTTGTGAGTTGATGCTTAGTCTTTTACCAACAATGGATGGTCTTGAACATAAGGTCAGGGTGTTCATAATAGATGCTTGATAAGTGACACTTTGCCAACTTCAAAGGCAGGGAATTGTTCCAGACTATCTATGTGATTCTTACAATAATTTCTTTTCCTTTTTTCGTTTTAAATTTTGTGCCGATTCTGGGGCTTGAACTCAAGGCCTGTGCAACTGTCCCTGAGCTTTTGTGCTCAAAGCTAGCACTCTACTATTTGAGACACTGGCTTTTTTGGTGGGTCATTAGAGATAAATGTCTCACAGTCTATCTTGCCCCAGGCTTTGAAGTGTGATCCGCACATTTCAACCTCCTAAGTAGCTAGGATTACAGGCACATTTCAACCTCCTAAGTAGCTAGGATTACAGGCGTGAGCCACTGTGCTCAGCTCCTGTGGTACTTTTTGAATCTTCAACTTCTTAGACCTTTTCCCCCCCTCTTTGACTTAGCATTTAAGTTGGCCAAATGATTTCTGAATTGCAAGCCAAGCTAGTATTTTCTAAAATAACACAAGAGCCGATGCTATAGCTCTAGAACTGCCTTCAGATCTGAAATTCTAGAAGCCCAGGAAAGCCACGTAGAGATGTTGCTAGGAAGTCCAGACACTTTTTGAGAGTAGCTTCCACAAATTAGATATAAAAGAGCCAATGAGAAAACAAGACTGGTTCTGGAAGGCTCTGAAGAGCTCTTAGACAATCTGCTAAATAATATTTTTGTCTGCTGTTTGTAAATGTGACTCGCTTCGAAACCATCTGTCACACAGCATTTTGGCAAGAGCTAGAAGTATTTAAATCTGTGAAAAGTGAGTATATTTTTGTATCTACCACAGCAATGTTTTAATGGGTCCCTGCTACACAGTTTCCAGTGCATTCTTGCAATTGTCAAGTGATATTGCAATGCAAGTCAAAGAGTGGCAAGGCAGGGGGTGGGATAATGTTGTTTAATCCAGGAGGGCTGGGGGTCAGAGTTGCCTTCATTGTAAGAGAGCTGCTCTCTTCCAGGTGGGAGAAGGGCAGGTACAAGGTCTTCCTCCATTCCTAGCAAAGAGCCTGAACTGGCTCTCTATGACGGCTCTGTAATTCCACCTTTACGACGTTTCTCCTCTCGCTCCTGGCTTCCATCCCCATGCGGAATAGCAGCAATGGAACAACACCTAAGACTTTGAACTTATTGCTAATTCACAGCAGTTGCTAAGAGGAAGACATTTAGCTGGGCCTGTAATCCTAGCTTCTCAGCAGGCTGAGATTTAAGGATCAGGGTTCAAAGTCAGCCTGGGCAAGAAAGTCTGTGAGACTCTTATCTCCAATAAAGCACCAAAAAGTTGGACGTAGAGCTATGGCCCAAGAAGTAGAGCACCAGTCTTGAGCGACAAAGGTCAGGGACAAAACTCAGGCTCTGAATTCAAGCTTTAGGACCCCCCCCACCCCCGCCACACACATAGAAAGTATGTCAATAAACCAAAGAACTGAGAATTGGTACTCACAGCAACATAAATCACAATAATTTAAAAGTAGAAATGTATATTGCATGTTTATCCACTGCTGACTAGATGAATCAAACATACAAATCATGGATAGAATATCATGCAGTCATAAAGAGGAGTGGTGATGCACCGGCACATGCTACCACATAGATGGCTCTTCAAATATGATCTCGAGGAAGGAAGTATGTACAGGAAATGTCCAAATAAGCGAATTAATAGCAACAGAAAGTAGATAAGGTTAGGCACTGGTGGCTCACGCCTATAATCCTTAGCTACTCAGAAGGCTGAGATCTGAGGATTGCAGTTCAAAGCCAGCCTGGACAGGAAAGTTTGTGTGACTCTTCAATAAACCACCAGAAAACCAGAAGTGGCGCTGTGGCTCAAAGTGGTAGAATGATAGCATTGAGCAAAAGAGCTCAACCCCCTGAGTTCAAGCCCCATAACCAACAAAAATAAAGTAGACTAAAAGTTACTGAGAGCTATCAGGGATAGGAAATGGGAGTTGTGGTTTTGATTGTGGGGTGTGTGTGTGTGTGTGTGTGTGTGTGTGTGTGTGTGTGTGTGTGTGTGTGTGTGTATTTCTCCTAGGCTTAAACTTATGGCTTGAGTACTGTCTGAACTTTGCTGCTCAAGGATAGCACCCTGGCACTTGAGCCACAGCTCTACCTCTGGCGTCTTTGGTAATTTCTTGGAGATGAGAGGCTCACAGACTTGCCTGCCTGGGCTGGCTTCCAATCACAATCCAAACATCAACCTCCTGGGTAGCTGGATTTACAGGCATGACCCATGGCACCTGACTGGAGTTGTTATTTAGTGGGCATAAAGTCTGCGGAAGGCTTAGAACTAATTAGCCAAAATTATTGTGAGACACTGTCAATGTCCTGATCTTATTGTGTTAAATGAGTTTTGCCTCAATTGAAAAAAAAAGAATGAAACCATTTTAGCACCTTAATTAATGAGGTTAGGCCATGATTGCCTACTTCATTTCCTCCAAAGCGATGGTGATCTCATGGAATTGAAAAGTACAATAGCCCCTGCCTAGTTGAGCAGAAACACTGTAATACAAATACAATGCAGACAATTGAGATGTGAGAAGCACACATGTTACTACCGGGAAGGTAGCTTATACAGCATGGATACTGCATAAAGGGATGATGCAGGGAAGAATGGAGCAGGACAGGAAACGATTTTATGATGTTACTCAGAATGGTCTCCTGAGAATCAATGAAGAAGCTGACAGTAGCCATGGAACTGTTCTATTTTATTGTGAGTTGTTATTAGTCTCTTTCTGTGCCTTATTTATCACTTTTTTTGTTTTATACTAACACTGGGCTGGAACTCAGGGTCTTGAATTCTCACTTGGCTTTTTCACTCCAGGTTGGTGCCCTTGTACTTGAGCCAAACTTCCACTTCTGACCTTTTGCCTGTTCATTGGAAATAAGAGTCTCACAGGCTTTCCTGTCCAGGCTGGCTTTGAACTGTACTCCTCAGATCTCAGCCTCCTGAGGAGCTAGGATGACAGGCTTCACTGGTATCTGGTGAAGACTTTTGGTTGATGTAAGTAAAAGTCATGGGATATTATATAGAATGTGAAAAATATAAGAAAAATGAGAGGTTCTCTTCTCTGGGACAGGACTATTCATTTAACTACACACACACATACGTATGTTTGCAAGTATATATATATATTCCTAGTTTACAATGTATGTATATATAATTTTAGATGGTGAAAATCCTATGTTTTTAAAATACAAAAAGTTCCCAAAGTATATAATTTTATAATTCATAAATTAAATGGTTAGTAAGTTTATAATCATGTATGTATGTGTATATAAGCTACCTATAACTTCTGCTCAAAACATTATGGCAATGTTTTCTTTTCTATCTCTCCCATTCACTATTAAGGTATATGATACATATAATGATGTGCATAAATCTGGAGTGAAGGATTTTTACGTAATCGTACCTACATCACTACCCCCCCCCCCATCATGGTGTAGAACATTCTAGAATCCCAGAAGGTTTTTTTTTTCCCCTACACATTTCTTTCTTCAAAGTAACTAAAATATTGACTAAAATCAGAACATTTTCAGTCACATTAGTCGCACATACTTATGAAAGGCAAGTCGATTGTCTGGCATAGTGGCAGATGTCTCTATCTATCAGGGAGGCTGAAGTAGGAGGATCCAAGTTGGAGGCCAGGCTATGTAATTTACTAAGACCATATCTCAAAATAAAATTAGGGCTGGGAAGGTGGCTCAGTGGTAGAGTGCTTGCCTTGCATGCCTGAGGCCCTGGGTTTGATTCCTCAGCACCACATAAGCAAAAAAGAAAAAAGGCGGAAGTGGCGCTGCGTCTCAAGTGGTAGAGCACTAGCCTTGAACTGAAGAGCTGAGGGACAGCGCCCAGGCCCAGAGTTCAGGCCCCACAACCGGACCCCCCCAAAAAAAAAAGAATCTCAAAATAAAATTTTAAAAAAAGCTAAGGATGTAGTTTGATGGTTGCGTGCCTACCTATCATGTTGTAATGTCTGAATTCCATCGCTAGCACTGTTGTTTTTTTGTTTTTAAAGGCCACTAAGCTTATATAAAATCCTTCAAGTCTAAGACTGGGACTTGAACTTGGTCTCTGGCATGTTTGTTCATTGACAAGCAGTCTGCCAACTGAGCCATGCCTCCAACCCCATAAACACATTTTTTTGGGGGGGGTCCAGTCGTGGGGCCTGAACTCTGGGCCTGGGCACTGTCCCTCAGCTCTTCAGCTCAAGGATAGCGCTCTACCACTTGAGCCACAGCGCCACTTCTGGCTTTTTTCTTTTTGCTTATGTGGTGCTGAGGAATCGAACCCAGGGCCTCAGGCATGCAAGGCAAGCGCTCTACCACTGAGCCACCTTCCCAGCCCCCATAAACACATTTTTAATGGATTCATGTATTGAATAAATTCAATAGATAAGCAATGATGTAATAAGCAAATACAAGCATAAGAATTTTAGATTTTTTTTTTTTTGTTGGTCGTGGGGCTTGAACTCTGGGCTTGGGCGCTGTCCCTGTGCTAGCTCAAGGCGAGCACTCTACCACTTGAGCCACAGCGCCACTTCCGGTTTTCTAGTGGTTTATTGGAGATAAGAGTCTCACAGACTTTCCTGTCCGGGCTGTCTTTGAACCATGATCCTCAGATCTCAGCTGCCTGAGTAGCTAGGATTACAGGCATGAGCCACTGGCACCTGGCAAGAATTTTAGATTTTTTTAAAGAGTAAATTCTTATTCATTAGCAATAAAATGTAGAGTTGAATTCTAAAATATAGAGTTGGATTTCAACAAGCCTTAATAAAATAAAGCACAATATTTAATAAGGCAAAATTCACAGAGAAGCTTCATTAATACAAGATTACAATGTTTTGATGTCTTGAAGGGAGTTGGAAGTACTCAAAGTGGTTAAAATATTCTTTTTGGAGAACTTACCATTACCAAGTAATATTTAAATTTGATATAATAAGCTATATCTTATCCAAAAAATAAAACTATATTCTTGAATAATACATTTATTTTTGCTGTTAGGCTTTAAAATTATATTCCTAAAAAGCTAGTCCAAATCAAAATAACTCTTTTTTCTCTTTTTTTTAATTTTTTTTTTGTCGGTTGTGGGGCTTGAACTCTGGGCCTGGGCGTTGTCCCTCAGCTCTTCAGCCTAAGGCAAGTGCTCTGGAGCCATAGCGCCACTTTTGGTTTTCTGGTGGTTTATTGGAGATAAGAGTCTCATGGACTTTCCTGCCCAGGCTGGTTTTGAACTGCAATCTTCAGATCTCAGCCTCCTAAGTAGCTAGGATTACAGGCGTGAACCACTGGCACCCAGCTCAAAATATCTCATTTTTTCTAGGAAATAAAAGTTATAGATATTAGACTATATAGTTTTAAAGTTGGAAGTTTTGATGTATGAACTTTTGGTATGTACATACTGGTCCTGGGGCTTGAACTCAGGGCTTGAGCGCTGTCCCTGAGCTTTTTCTGTCAAGATTATAGTACTCTACCACTTGAACCACAGCTTCATTCCTGGCTTCTGGGTAGTGGATAGGAGAGAAGAGTCTCAGACACTTTTCCTGACCTGGCTTGGCTTCAAACCATGATCCTCAGTTCTCAGCCTCATGAATAGCTATGATGACAGGTGTGAACCACAGGTACTTGGCGATGTATAAAAGTGTTGTTGTAAGTCAGGCACTGGTGGCTTGCGCCTGTCATCCTAGCTACTCTGGAGGCTGAGATCTGAAGATCACGGTTCCAAACCAGCCTAGGCAGAAAAGTCCCCAAGACACTCTTTTCTCCAATTAACTACTCCAAAAACTAAAAGTGGAGCTGTGGCTTAAAGTGGTAGAGCACTAGCCTTGAGCAAAAATGGTTCAGAGACACCCCCTAGGCCCTGAGTTCAAGCCCCACGACTGACCAAAAAAAATAAAAAAAGATGCAATCCTTTCCTTCCTTGGATCCTGGGAAATCACGAGAAGAAAATGAGGCTTGTCTGGGAGATGGTAAAGAGGAAAAGAGCTCCTTCCTCCTTTCTGCCCATTTTGCTGCATGCTGCAAAAAGGCTGCAGGTATTGTGAGAATGGTCATGCCAAGTCAGCCGGGCTGAGGGCCGTTTGCATCTATTAGCAGAGAGGAGCATGGGAAAATCCCTCCCCTCCCTCTGTGCACTGTGTGTGCAGCTTGGAATGTCCGGGCAGGTTTCATAGCTTTTCTGCTCATTTGAATGTGTTATTGTTATAGTAGCACACAGCAGCAGTTCCGCAGACATGGCTCATCAGTGATTAGAAGATGACAAATGTCAAACTATGTCTGACCCGCTCTCCCAAGTCTTTTTATGTGTAGTATCTCTTTGGAATCAAAATGCCTGCCCCCTGCTGGGTTGTCTTAAAAAATGCATTCTTGTCTCTTCCCATCAAGGCTCAGTGAGGATGATGGTGCTGTGGTCAAAAGAAAAGAAGAGAAAGAATTCATTGCAATGTCTCAGGTTTGAAGTTCAAGTCCAAAAACCTGTTGCATGAAATCAGCCCCTCCTTAAGAGCTTTGTCATGGCCCGAACAACAACAGCACCAAAAATTCCATTGCTTTCTTAGTGAGCTTTTTGTTTTCTTTTGTTTCATTTTGTTTTGGTGCCTGTCTTGGGGCTTGAACTTAGGGCCTGGGCTCTGTCCCTGAGATTTGGTGCTCAAAGCTAGTGCTTACCACTTGAGTCACAGCTCTACTTCTGGCTTTTTGGGGGGAAGCAGTTTATTGGAGATAAGAGTCTTACAGTTTCTAGCTGGGGTGGGCTTCAAACTGCAATCCCCAGATCTCAGCCTCTTGAGTACCTGGGGTTATAGATAGGAGCTCCTTAGCTATTTGTAGTCCTGGAAGAATAAAACTGGTGTGTGTGTGTGTGTGTGTGTGTTTGTGTGTGTGTACGCATGTGTGCACGTGTGCGTGTGCCGCGCGCACTCCAATCCTGGGATTTGAACTCAGTCTGGGTGCTGCCTGTGAGCTTTTTCACACAAGGCTAGCATTCTACAACTAACTTGAGCCACAGCTCCACTTTCACCTTTTTGGTGGTTAATTGGAAATCAGAGTCTCAAACTTTCCTCTCTGAGCTGGTTTTGAACTGTAGCCCTCCTGATCTCATTTTCTTGAGTAGCTAGGATTACAGGCATGAGCCACTGGCTTCTAGTGCTCTACCACTGAGCCACCTTCCCAGCCCCCCCCCAAGTCCCTTCTTGATCTCACATTCCAGTCACTTGTGCTAGTAAATTCCCTGTCTCCACCTTGATTTTCTCATCAGCCTGGTGACATGTGGAATGTTCCAGAAGTGCCTTCACAATCTAAATACCAAAGTCAGATTATGAGTGTTTTTGTTTAATCAAAATGATATGGAGAAATAATTTTCTTTCCATGAAGGAACCATTTATGTCTGGTGGGTAAATTGGAAAAGAAACTGTCAGTTACACTAAAATGTATATTTTACATCTCATGTCACAGATCAGATCATAGGCAACCACATAGATGAACGAATATTTATAGCAACGATTCTGCCATCACATTCGTGTGTACTTACTGAAAAATGGGCTTTTGTCAGTAATTAGAATGGTTCAAAGCCAACCTGGGCAGGAAAGTCCATGAGATTCTTATTTCCAATTAACTAACAAAAAGTGGAACTGTAGCTCACTTGGTAGAATACTAGCCTTGAGCGAGAAAGCTAAAGGACAGTCCTCAGGCCCTGAGTTCAAACCCTAGTGCTGGCACACACACACAAAATAACTTTCCTGTAGTGAGGACGCCCAGTTGTATGAAAGTAATGCATAGTCTTTTCTGTTTTACAAAGCACAAAATTCAATGGTAATTATAAAACAATATAGATATGATTTAATTTTTGCTGGTCCTGGGGCTTGAACTCGGGGCCTGCGTACTGTCCCTGAGCTTTGGTACTCAAGGCTAGCACTCTACCACTTGAGCCACAGCTCTATTTCTGGCTCATGGACTTTTCCTGCATGGGCTGGCTCTGAACCACAATCCTTAAATCTCAGCCTCCTGAGTTGGTAGGATTACAGGCATGAGCCTATAGTCATGAATTATGTACTTCAATACAAAAGTATTAGTCTAGCCAGGCACCAGTGGCTCGCACCTACAATGTTAGCTACTCAGGAGGCTGAGATCTGAGGATTGGTTCAAAGCCAGCCTGAGCAGCAAAGTCCCCATGAGACTCTTATCTCCAATTAACCACTCAGAAAACCAGAAGTGGCACTGTGGCTCAAAGTGGTAGAGTGCTAGCCTTGAGCAAAAGAGGAGGGATAGCGCCCAGGCCCTAAATTCAAGCCCTACAACTGACCAAAAAAAAAAAAAAGTAATTGTCAAATAGAATGTCAGTACAGGAAAGAATGTATTGGAGGATATTGTGGTGAAGGTAGAAATCATAAGAAGTGTAATGGCAATAATAGTAGCAATTGGTACTGTTTATCAAGTCCCCATTGTTAAGCTCCATGAATAAAGGGATTTTGTTTTACTGTTAAGTATATTTCCAAAGGCTGTGTGTGTGTGTGTGTGTGTGTGTGTGTGTGTGTGTGTATCAAAAAGGAACTGAGGGCTGGGAAGGTGGCTCAGTGGCAGAGCGCTTGCCTTGCATGCATGAGGCCCTGGGTTCGATTCCTCAGCACCACATAAGCAAAAAGGAAGAAGCCGGAAGTGGCGCTGTGGCTCAAGTGGTAGAGCGCTAGCCTTGAGCTGAAGAGCTGAGGGACAGTGCCCAGGCCCAGAGTTCAAGCCTCATGATGGACCCCCCCCCCAAAAAAAGAATTGCAGATGGGTACCCTTTGAGAGAATGAACATGTTCTGGAACTAGCTGTGGCAATAGTCATACCATATATTATGTTTGTAGCCGATTGCACCCTGACATGGAGAAATGGTACATTTAAAAAAAAAACCATAATAAATAATGTAAAAAAAAGTGCCATTTGAAGGGTTAAGTAGCTTGACAACCTTGTGTTCTACCTGCAGCCTTCCATCCATTTGGGGCATTCAGAGAACTGAGAGCTCCACCCAGGACTGTTTAGAAGAGCAGGGGGAGGGGGAGAAGGCAGTCGGGCCATCTGAAAAGTTTCCCTTCTGGATGATATTTGTTTCGTGTAGATTACCAGTTGTTCACCCTGTTTGTATTTAAATGAAAGGAGGCTTTGAAGTGGAAGCCGCCTCTGAACAGGCTTTGGGGTTCCTGCCTCCGATGGTAAAGTTCAGACTTGTTCAGATCTGTTTGTAGCCAGAGGTAGCTGTTTCTGGTGGAAAAGCCTCCAGTTTTGGTTAATAAGACATTCAGAGGCAGAGCAGGAGTAAGTTGGAGGCTGGTGGAGGGGGGAGTAAGTAGACCCCTTTGGGTTTGGTGGGAGAGGCGACTTACCAATTTGGCCCTTACAGTTGAGGCTATCTTTTATGGTTTCTTAGAGCCACTGCATTTCATTTTCTTCTTCATGTTGGTTTCATCGTGGATCTTATTCTCCTTGGGAAAGGGGATCTGGAAGTAAATAAGGTGATGATACCCAAGGACT
The DNA here is from genome assembly GCF_000151885.1 of Dipodomys ordii. Classification (NCBI taxonomy): domain Eukaryota; kingdom Metazoa; phylum Chordata; class Mammalia; order Rodentia; family Heteromyidae; genus Dipodomys; species Dipodomys ordii. Next base: position 2,956,250 of record NW_012267254.1, read on the forward strand.
GGGCTATGCCGCCAGGACCTCATGATTTATCAGCAGTTTAAGGATAAACATGGGCTATTTGAAGGTTTCTTGAAAGATGGCAGGGAATTCAGTGGCAGTTGAGTTTTCCTATGGAGAAACATTGCTGTCTTTGTCTCCGAGTTCCATGCTTTGCCAACGCGACAGAAAATGGACAGCAGCACTAGTTCTAAAGCAGGTCGCCATCCATCTATCTGCCTGTTTCTGCTGCTGATCTTCAAGCATCTCGCCAATGCTGAGGGGTCTATGAGCCTTCCTTCCCAACAACAGCTGCTGCTTTGTACAGTTCCCCAGCACCACCCCTGTCAATGTTATTTACAAACAACAGTGGAGGAAGTTCTCAACCAGCCCTCAGAGGGTGATAATTGTAATGATGGTTCATATCTTCACCCTATGTAATTTTATGGGAATTGAGAGTCTAGCCAAATAATAAGTTCCAGTGCTTTTTATCTGCCTGGTTCCCAGCACTGACCACCTTAATGACACAATTCCTAATCTGTGGCCTTCATTCAGGAAGCTCTTGGAGCTTCCAAAACACTCCCTAATGGAATGTGACAAAGGTTCCAAGAAGAGAAGAGTTGCCCATTCCTAGTTTTGGGGTGTCTAAGTGGGAGTGTGGGTCCTCAAAGGGCATCAGTGTGTCTCAGGAGACTTGGGGAACAAAGAGGGTTGATCGATTGTCCAGGGTTATTGCTGTGGCAAAGAGTTGAAGAATCGTGGGTTCTGGACACCACCTATACTATTTGCCAGTGGCTTTCTTTCCTTCTCTGGAGACCCAGTGGCTCTGTCCACAAGGCTAGGTGCAAAAGATCTCCAGGGTCTCTCCCAATCAATTCTCCTGGAGGTTGGAGGTGTTTCTCTTGCTTAGGGGGTTCGCTGGGACTATTTGCAGAGTAGGGCTCAAGTGTGTTGGGTGAGTTCGATGAAGGACCTGGCGGCAGGTGTGTGTGTGTGTGTGTGTGTGTGTGTGTGTGAAGTTGGTACAGCCGCCTCTGATGGGAAGCAAGTGTTAGACAAGGCAGGTGGGCCTGGGGGTTTATCAGATGAATAACGTGGGTGCTTTTCTCCCTTAGTCCAGGTGTGTCACCTCCAGATGCCGGATGGCAGCGGTGTGTGTTGGGGTGAGGGGCGGGGGTATCTTGGCTAGAGCGCTGGACGTGGCTTTGGATGGTGGACAGTGGATCAGGTGTCTTCATGGAGGCGCTAAGGACTAAGTCGTGGGTCCAAGGACAAGTCCCAGGCTGCCTGCTTTCCCCTGGGACTTGGGCCTTGAAGCCCAGAAAAACTGGCCTCGCCTCCCTAGGTGGAAAGGGGAGGGGGAGGACGACGAAGGGCGGTGAGCCGATTGCCCGCCTCCCAGGAGGAGGGAGGAGCCCGACAGGGCGTGTCCCACGAGGGAGCGCCCGGTGCCCGGGCCCGGAGAACCCCCCCCCCTTCCCTCCTAGGAAGTGGATTTGGCTGTTCCGGATCCATACCCAGCTTCCAGGTTTTCTCCCGGGCCGGGGCCTGCGTGCTCCCGCCTGTCTCCAGCCCTCTTCCCCGGCTGCCCGCCCCCTCCCACCCCCCCACCCCTGTGCCGCCCCGCTTGGCCAAGTTTGTGGAGCGTCGCCGCGCAAGCTGGCCAGTCAATCAGCGGCGGAGCTGAGAAGGGCACAGCCCCAGGGCTGAGGGCAGACTAAAGCCGAGCCCAGCGGACTCCAGCAGAGCTGAGCTGAGTGCGGCGAACGGGGGAACCAGCGCCCAAGGGGGGCGACCGGAGCAGCCACGCCATCCCGAGCGCCCATCGGACATCGCCCACACCGGTTCGCGATCTTGCGGGGCGCTCCTGCCACCTTCCCTTCCCTCTTCGCGTCCCTGCCCACAGCCGGGCAAGCCAGCTGGCACCGATCGATCGCTGCCCCGTGGAACCCCGAGGTCATCGCGGCCAGTGTGCGGCTCTGCTCCGTTGGGCTTGCGCGCTGCTTCCACACCATCCTCCTCCTTTCCAGTCGGGCGCCTTGGCACCCAAGGACCGTTGCCTGATCGAGGCCCCGCTGTACTTTTTTTTTTTTTTTGCCCCTCATCTCCTCCTCTAGCAACTCCCAACTCCGATCCCGCGCCCCTGCCTCCCTCGGCCCGCTCGGGTGCGTTGCTTCCTAGATTCCCGACCCCTCCTCCACCCTCCCCAGCCGCCGTGTGATAGCGTCCTAAAGGTGGGAGCGCGTCTGTGCACCCCGGCTCGCACCATGGCACGGGTCTCCTTGCCCGCGCTTCTTTGCACCCTCGCTGTGCTGAGCGCCACTCTCCTGGCTGCCGAGCTCAAGTCGAAAAGTTGCTCAGAAGTGCGACGTCTCTACGTGGCCAAGGGCTTCAACAAGAACGATGCCCCCCTCCACGAGATCAACGGTAGGTTTGGAGAGACACCCCCATCCCGGGAGGTGGGCACGGACAGGGCCAACTTCTCGCCGCCCCTACATCGGACCGGGTAGCCGAGAGGCACAAATAGGCAAGAGAAAGAAAGCGATAGAAAAGCAGCCCCAAGCTGAGGTGGGGAGGGCACTGGATGTGCGCTGCGGGTGCCGCGCGGTCCTGGCCAGTGGGAGGAAGAGGGGGGTGCTGCAACTTTGCGGGGTTTACCCAGTGCCACTCCGGTGCTCTATTCCCGCCCCCCCCTCCATCCCTCTTGAGATCCTAAAAAGCGACGGAGGACTCCGGGCCCTCCAAGTGCCTGTCACCAGGCTCCCTTGCTTTTTCCGGGTTGAACTTAGCTGGGCGCCCGGCTTTGTTGTATGGGCGACTGAAGATAGAGGGTAGCGGTGGGATTACCGGGAAGTGGGTGGGCGGGGAGAACCTCAGGGAGTTTGCAGACTGGGGAGGGGGGACTTGCAAAATGTGCAGTTGAAATTGATGTCTTCTTGATATGCTTTTAATACACTCTTCCCCCTTCTCCCCTACCTCTCTTCCACTGCTTACACGGATTAAGAGTTTGAGTAGCTGCAAGGGCTTTAGAAGTCCCTTAAACACACACACACAGACACACACACAGACACACACACACACACACAGACACAGACACACACACACACACACACACACACAAGCCTGCCTCTCGTTGCTCCCACTCTCACCAAAGCCTCACTTTTTGGAAACTCTTGCTTTCTGCAACGGTTGGAACCGAGTGGTATCTTCCCCGACCTCCTTTTTCTTTTCTTTCTTTTTTTTTTTTCTTCACCTCATTTTAAGGGTTAATTGCACATTCAATTACAGCCCTTTGAAAGAACTGATTACGGGAAACCTCACTCTTAGTTTGGAGATGGTTATGTAAATGAAGAAGGCTTTGCCTCTGAAAAAGTTTTTTTGGGGGGGTTTGATGCGTGGAGGGTTACTTGGGGGTATTTGTGAATGCCCTTCTTGCAACCTGAGGTGGGAGGGGACGGGACGACTCCTCGATCCCTTGTCGATCCCTTGTTGCTAGAGCCGCAGGCATTGGGACAAATCCACTACTGCTTGGTTTCGCTCCTTTGCTGTGGCCAACTGTTGCGCCGCAGCCCGGTCGACTAGGCTCTCACCCCCTCCCCCCAAGACCATTCAGGTAGCCTGTTGGCCCCCGGGGCTCAAAAAGAGCCTGGATCTAGCTGGCGGGAAGCCAGCTCACTCTAACCGGGGAGTGAAAGATTCAAGCTCCTGAGGCCAAGCCTCCATTCCACACCTTTCATGGAAGAGAGCAAGCTGCGTGAGCCTTTGCCTGGCTGTATTGGGTGCACGGGTGGGGCCGGCAGCCCCTAGGCAGCCAGCAAAGGAAATACTGTAATTTTAACCAGGCACTTCCAAAGGCTTAGAAACACTTGGAGAAGGAAAGGGGGGGCACTTTTGGGGGGGGAGGGCGGTAGGGAAGGACTATTAATACCGTGGGAGATTAAGTGCAGTCATCAATCCCATGGAAATCACAAAGGTAATTGAGGGAAGTTGCTGGGCTCTTGCGGAGTGTAACTGGCATGTGTCTAGAAATAGAGTAGTCCAGGCGTCCATTGCACCTTGCCGGTTATCAAATAACTCGCACGCTACTGATTAAAGTCTGTTTGCCCTTCAGCTGCCTGTCTTTGGGGAACTCAAGTATGTCCTCACAGCTGCAGGGTTTTATTGGCTGTAGAGCCCTGAAAAGCCCTTTCTTTTCCTCTCTTCCTATCCCCCAGCCAGAAAAAGTAAAGGAAACCATCAGCTACTGAAGCTTGAGGGCTCTAGCAGGTCAGATTGGGGGTGTGGGTCCCGGGGGTGTCTTTGGGGACCGGGGGTGTCTTTGTGCCCCGCAGTTTGGGCCTGGGTGCCCCACAGATGATTGGCGTGAAGGTTACAATTGTCATTCCCACGTTTTGAAGCGATCCATACAACTATGTACTTAACTGGGAGACTGACAAGTTTCCTCTTCTGCTCATGCAAACAATTTGTGCCTTTCACATAGACTGAAGGCATTGAGGTAGTGGGTGGGGAAACCCTGCCTGCCCCTTCACCCCCCACCTACCACCCACTCTCTCTTCATTTTGCTCCTTGCCTTCCCTAGAAATGGCAGGATGGCTTTCAGGCGTTGGCTTCTGAACATCTCAACGCCAAGGAAAGCAGGGAAGGTGCTCAGTCAGGGACCTCACAGTCTAGGTGTTCCCATTGTCATCATCCCCTCCCCCGCCAAAAAATACGCACCTGAGAGGCCAATTTGCATACATGTCAATCAACTAGGCCCCTTCCCCAAAGATGGGGAGGGGGCATTATTAGTAACCAGCCACAGGAAATGGAAGCTAATGTGCTCACACCCAAAACATTTGATTCTTTTTGTCTTGTCCTTCATCTCCCTCCCAGGGCTGCTGCTTTTATTTCCCCCTTTCAATGACCTACTGGACAGCATTCTCCTGAGGAACAAAGGAAGTGCCTTTTTAGCTCCAATCCCTGGAAGACCACCAGGGACTTGAGCTCATGCAGTGCAATTTTGCACCACTTTCAACAATAACAAAAATGCATGACTGAATGGCTCAAAAATGTGGAGTGTTAGAGGCATTCATTTGAGTGTAGGACACTGTCACAACACCCAAGCAAATACTTTTAGACGGCCAGTGGAGAACCAAGGGTAATCTTTATCATGGCTCCATTCTCACCAGAGGCCTACAGCAACCTCATCTTCTCTAGACTCCACTCAGAGAATTTTGGTCATTTGGGGGAGCCTGGTGGAAACAGTGACTGTATACAGTCTAGGTCTGAATGAACCAGTTGTCAGGCCCTTTTCCCGAGGAGAGGGTTATTATATATTATGTATGTGTATATATTATATATACAAATACATGCATATATTATGAAATAGAAATGTATTAATTATGCGATAGTATATTGTACATGCATGCTGTATATTACTATATTAATATATTATAGATATAGCATACAATGTTTACATGTTATATATTATAGCATATAGTATATTAATATATATGTGTGTATTTGTCAACTTTTTTTTGGGTCAATCATGGGGCTTAAACTCTGGGCCTGAGTGCTGTCCCTGAGCTCTTCAGCTCAAAAGCAAGTGCTCTACCACTTGAGCCACAGTGCCACTTCCATATGTGTGTATTTGTATATACACAAAATGCATGTTTATTTTTCAATACAAAGCATTAAGGATTAACCTTTTTTTTAACGGAAAGAGTCACAATGTCTGATTACCTAGTTTATTGAGCCCTACACTTAGTCCAAGTTTAAGGTTTTATTCTGTGTGTGTGTGTGTGTGTGTGTGTGTGTGTGTTCTTGGGCTTGAATTTAGGGCCCAGGTGCTGTTCCTGAGCTCTTTTGCTCAAGGCTAGTGCTCTACCACTTTGAGCCACAACGCCACTTCTGGATTAAAAGTCCATGAGACTTTCCTACCTAGACGCTTCAAACTCCAGTCCTCAGCCTACTGAGTAGTTTAGGATTACAGGTGTGAGACACCAGTGCCTGGCTTAATGTTTTATTCCTTTCTTTGTTAAAACAACAAGAACAACAACAACTCAACTCAACCTTGTTTTGATTTCCTGGAATTCATTTTGATAAATACTTTTATATAATCCAAGGCACAGCGGCATTGTGCCTTTGTGTTTCTCCCCTACGAGTATCTTGCTTGGGTCTCACTGCCAAGGTTTTGTTCTTGATGGTTTTATACTGGCTTTGTAGAAGTTTGAACAGGCTTTAAGAAGACCTCATGGCCAGAACAAGTCTCATTCATACATTATCTGATGAGCTCCCCATGATGTGACTTAGTAATAAGTGTATCAGGCAGACAGTGCTTCCAAACGAGATCTTGCAGTGCCCGTTGGTTTGACTCCTATACTTTTCAAATAATGGGGAGCCCAGAGACCACGATCTTTAAGATGAAGCATACATTTTTGTCTAACTTGCATTACCTATATGTTTTTTGGAGTGCCTACTATGCATAGTCCTTGTTTTGCATCATTAAGGCAGCAAGAAGGGCAGGAGGGGCCTCCCTCCCCCCCACCAGGCCTGGTGTTAGGAGATAAGACATGCACACACATAATTGGAATACACCAAAGGGTGTGATAAATACCGTAAGAGATGAGGGACAGTGACAGCCATGTACTGTGAAGTACATTAGAGCAGGCAGGAGGCCCTGGGTTCGATCTCCAGCACACACACACACACACACACACACACACACATTCACTCAAACACTCTCAAAACACAAGGGGCAGAGATTTTGGACTAGAATCTTAAGAAGGCAATTTAGTTCATTAGTTAAAAAAATATTTCTATAAGTATAAAAATCTGTTTTCCTTGAGGCTAAGAAGTTTACAATAATTTCCTCTGTGTGTGTGTATGTGTGTGTGTGCATGCACGTGTGCACTGGTCTTGGCTTGCACTCAGGGCCTGGGTGCTATTCCTTAGCTTTTACACTCAAAACTAGCACTGTTGTACCATTTGAGCCACAGCTCATTTCCAGCTTTTTGGTGGTTAATGGGAGATAACAGTTTCATGGACGTTCCTGCCTAGCCTGGCTTTGAACTGTGATCCTCAGTTTGCAACCTCCTGAGTACTTAGGATTAAAGGTAGGAGCCACTGGTGCCCTGCTTGAGTTTTTGTTTCTTATTTTCATTTATGTATATAACCTATGTACATGTGAGCATTTTCCTGTTAGACACACACGTATATATGTGTATTCCTCAAAGAGGTCTGGGAATCACATATAAGCTATGTTACAATGCCATGAGCAGGGGTGATAGAGGCATAGTGATATTTTCCTCTCTAATAGTGAGTTTATCATATGTTAAGACATGCAGCATATGTTTGCAAGGTTATAGTCCTCTCTCTTCCACCTTTGTTGGCTGGGTTGAATTATTCTAATGTAAAAGAGCATTTGAGTCTACTTTAAAAAATTATTATTTTTTTTTGCTTATGTGGTGCTGAGGAATCAAACCCAGGGCCTCATACCTGCTAGGAAAGCACTCTACCACTGAGCCATATTCCCAGTCCCTCCTTTTTTTTTTCTTCTGTTTGGAACAGATCATAGATATTTGTGATCTGTTCTACTGCAGTCATCTACTTGACTTCCTGTGAGAGTCTAATTGAGTCCTACAACGTGTCACGTTAGAAATGGTCTTAAGTGTTTTAGGAGCTGTCTCCTGGACATGCCCAAAAAAGAACTTTGTAAACGTGCTGGTGTATGCAGTTCAATCTCTAGTTAGAACATACAAATATAAAATGTTTGATTCCACATAATCACTATTTTCCTTTTTTTATTTGATTCACGTCAGGTTGCACGCAATTTCGGGATTAGCTGGATAGTTGACCGAGGAATGAAAAGGAAGTATGTTATCTGTACAAGAGACACAACACCAGTGCTAATCCAAGGCAGTTGGAAAAGTGTCTCTCTAGCTTCCTGGTAACAGTCATTATTTTAGCACTGAGGCCTGTTTCCAGAATGTTTATCAGAAGTGCATTTTTTGGCTTTATAAGAGCTTGTAGCTCTAGGTCTGGGCATATTAAAGACTTTTTGTGTTGCTTAAAGCTCATAACTATCATACCATGATCATTTCCCATTACAGACAAGAAACTGAGATTCAAAGGAATGAAGTATATTCACAGTCCTATATCTAGGGGTAGAGGTAAGATTTGAACCCAGGTCTTAACTTGACTCAGCTTACCATCTGTTCTGTGTTCTACAGATGGTAAACAAGATCCTTTCTCTGCTACTATAGAGGTCTTAGCAAGTTTTGGGCTTTCAAGTAATGAGTAAAAGATTACCATGACAACACCATCTTCTCTGTAGCAGAGGAGATCCAGTCATATCTTCTTCAGGAAAATATAGTGTAAATAGTAGAAGGAATGTAAATCCTATTTCCTGGATCATGGGAAGCCAGTGAGGGCTTCTGGGGAGGAAAATGTCATTAGTCAAGTTGTTTTAGGAAACATTACTGACAGATCTATCTGTTAGGAGGCTGACAACTCATTTTTTTCTGATCTACTTGCCTCTTGTCTAACCTGGCCATTCCACGCTGAGTGTTGTTGCCAGCTTCATTTCCTTACATGGCTCTGTGTGTGTGTGTGTGTGTGTGTGTGTGTGTGTGTGTGTGTGTGTGTGTGTCTTGAACTCAGGGGGCCTGGGCACTGTCACTGAACTTTTTCTGCTCAAGGCTAGCTAGCGCTCTACCACTTGAGCCACAGCTTCACTTCAGCTCTTTGGTGATTAATTGGAGATAAAATAGGTTTACCGGTGTGAGTCAGTATCACCTATCTAACATCCCTGAACTTTTTAAATATAGTTAATTGGAGATTAGAAACTCAGGAAATTTCTTGCCCAGGCTGGCTTCAAACTGATTCTCTGATCTCAGCCTCCTGAGTAGGTAGGATTCCCGGTGTGACCACCAAGGTCCAGACCCTCTGAGATTATTATCTCCAATTAACTACCAAAAAGCCAGAAGTGGAGCTGTCACTCAGGGGTGCTAAGGGACAGCACCCAGATCTTGACTTCAAGCCCCTGTATGGACATTAATTTTTTTTTCAGGGAGGTTCAGAATTCTACTTTTTTTTTTTTTGTCAGTTGTTATCCTGGGCGCTGTCCCTCAGCTCTTCGGCTCAAGGCTATTGCTCTACCACTTGAGCCACAGGGCCACTTCCAGTTTTCTGAGTGGTTTATTGGAGATAAGAGTCGGCCCTGGCTGGCTTTGAACTGTGATCCTCAGATCTCAGCCTCCAGAGTAGCTGGGATTACAGGCGTGAGCCACCAGCGCCCCTCTCTATACTACTTTATGTATTGAGATAAACTTCTTTAAGGAGCAAACAGTTGGGGTTAGCAATTTAGAGCACAGTTGAAGAATAATTTACTGTATTCAATGCACATTAATGACTCTTTAACCAGAAGAAAAACCTTAAGTTTCTTCTTTACCAAGTGTTCAGGATATTTCCCAAGTATGAAGTATTTATGAATTAAGGCTATCAGAATATTTTATAGAAATAAGTAGATATACTAAAATTCCATCAGGTAAGAACTAGCAATTTCAATTGCACTTGGTTAAACATTTGCCGCTTACCAGAATTCATGAAGCGATTTCATCTTATAGGTAATTTGAAATATCATATTTAACTTCTGATGCTTTTAATTCAGCAATATGGTGGCAGAGGGGGGAAAAAAATCAAAGAAATCCATCAGCCAGGTATTCAGCTTCTGCAAAAGAAACTCTTAAGAAATGTTAGAAATTAGGAAAAACATTGAATGGAAGTGTTAAAGAAAAAGTCAAGAACCTCCAGGAAGCCTGGAAACTATGTAAAAACATCTTATTGGAAGTTCAGATAAATGTGTGCGAGACATCAAAAAGACCAGCTGCTTGGAGGAAGAAAAAAAGAACCCAGCATGACTAACTGGCAGAGTCAAAGGAGGCTGCTTCAGGGGAAAAGGCACCTTTCACGAAAGAGAAAGAGTTTAGCCCACAAGAGCGAGGTCTGCTAGGGGATGCCAAGGCAGGTACAAACTAGAAATTAAATGCACTGAAAAAATAATCACAGTATGTGAGAGATTTGAAAGATCCTTCAGTTAGGCCACTTGTTGGCTCACACCTGTAATCCTAGTTACTCAGGAGGCTGAGATCTGAGGATCTCATTTTGAAGCCAGCCAGGGCAGGTAAACCCATGAATGAGCCTCTTATCTCCAGTGAACTACTTAGAAACCAGAAGTTACAGCGATGGCTCAAGTGGTAGAGTGCCAGACTTGAGTGCAAAAGCTAAGGGACAGTGCCTGAGTTCAAGCCCCAGGACCAGCACAAAAGAAAAAGCATGTATATATAGGGTAACAGACATACCTGGTCTATGTTTCTCTAAAGTCATGTAGTGGGATTCCAAGGCAAAGAAAATTTAGAAAATACATTTACTTTGGGGTACGTGGGAAAGTTGATTTGCTGTTATTAAGGATTCCGAATTTGAGAGTGAGAAAGAAGAAAGTCCACTGCTTTCCATGGTGTAATTACATGGAGAAGAAAAGGACATGCTTTCTGGGATTGAATCGTTTGGGCTTAATTGTGGGACAAGCTAGTTGGCTGATAGTTTTTTTTCTTTTGGTGCTGGTCTGGGCTTGAACTCAGGGCCTGAGCGCAGTCTCTGAGCTTTTGCTTAAGGCTAGGGCTCTACCAAATCTCTACTTTGGCTTTTTTTTTTTCACAGGGGGTGGGGCTTGTTTTAGTGGAGATAAGAGTCTCAAAGAATTTCCTACCTAGGCTGGCTTCAAATCGCAATCCTGTCAGATCTTAGCCTCTTTTGAGATGAGGTTCTCCCAACTTAGAAAATGAGGTTGAGAAGGGTGTTAAGAATGCTGGATTTGGGCTGGGAAGGTGGCTCAGTGGTAGAGTGCTTGACTTGCATGCCTGAGGCCCTGGGTTCGATTCCTCAGCACCACATAAGCAGAAAAAACCAGAAGTGGCGCTGTGGCTCAAGTGGTAGAGTGCTAGCCTTGA
>NW_012267254.1:2967263-2983390 GCF_000151885.1 Dipodomys ordii
CTCAGCACCACATAAGCAGAAAAAACCAGAAGTGGCGCTGTGGCTCAAGTGGTAGAGTGCTAGCCTTGAGCTGAAGAGCTGAGGGACAGTGCCCAGGTCCAGAGTTCAGGCCGCACGACTGGACCCAAAAAAAAAAAGAATGCTGAATTTGTTGTTGGCTCACACCTGTAATCCCAACTACTCAGGTGGCTGAGATCTGAGGATCGCGGTTCAAAGCCAGCCCGGGCAGGAAAGTCCATGGGACACTTAGCTCCAATAAACCACCAGAAAACTGGAAGTGGCGCTGTGGCTCAAGTGGTAGAGTGCTTGCCTTGACCTGAAGAGTGCAGGGGCAATGCCCAGGCCCAGAGTTCAAGCCCCACGACTGACCAAAAAAAGGAAAAGAAAAAGCACCGCATTTTATGAAATGGTTCACTATTTGGGTAGTAAATAGGTTAATGCTGGGGTACCACCCCACATCAATGAAGTCATACCTTCTGGAGGGTAACAGTAGGTCATAGTATTTCTTTAAAAGCTCACAAGTGAACCCACAATTGAAAATCCTTGCCCTAGCTGTTGTCTTCCATCCCCGAGATTCTGTTATTCTAAATTTCCACGAAATCTATCACAAAACATTGGCTCACATAGGAGTTCTCATTTAGACAGCATGAATGTTTGTTGCAATTTTGGCTAGCTTGGGTTTAAGGGAAGATCCATCAAACCAGAGGAAAGATATTTTTAAATCAAGATACCAGTCTAAACTGCAACCAGCAATGCTTGTCTGCAGATAAAGACACAAGAAAGGACTTTCTGAGTCCTTTGAAAAGAATTAGGGTAGAATCCAGCCTTGCTGTCATTTATTGATTAAATGTCAGGGAACTTAGTGATACTTCTTCTCTTTTGCTTTATTGGGCAATTTTTTTAAAAAAAATCTCTTTATCCCTTACCTTAATGTGCTCTTTGCCATGTGTTTATTCTCTTCAAGTATCTTATCAAGAAATAGAAGTACAGCAAATCCCCAGGCTTCTCCTTGGCTCAACCATGCAGAACACAGCTGGGAATGTGGAAACCAGTGGAAAAACTAAATGATGGAGACAGCTGCCTTATGCCTTCTATTTGAAGAGAAGGCCTATGGGAAGTCTTCTCATCAGCCATCATGGAGTAGTGCAGTAGGTTGAGGGCTGGTTATTCCAAGAGGTGTAAAACAGGATTCAAGTTCTGAGTGTTTATATTCAAATTAGGTAGAGAACCAGTGTGAGGAGGAGAAGGGGGAGGAGGAGGAGATAAGGGCTTTGGTTATCTGACTTTCCAGCTCAAGGCTGATTAGCAGTAGCCAGTGGTGGTGGCTGGAGGGCGGGGGAGGGGGAGAGTGACCAAGTGAGAGTGACTAGAAGGGATAGGGTTTTGTGTGTGTGTGTGGGGGGGGGGGACAAGTAAGACTTGACTTCTGGCTGAAATGATATAGGCCTGTCAAAAAGGGTGGGTGGCTGTGACTCAGCTCACCTCCAACTTGTTGATCCTTGAGCTTTTACCATTGGTTGGTGCTTTGGGTGTATTCCAGGGCAGAATTGTTTGGTGGTTGATGTCTTCTGACATAAAAGTTCTGGAAGTATAGGTGAGCAAGAGTTCCAAAGGAGATCTTTGAACTACAAAAGAATTCTTAACAAGGGGAAAGTTCTGTTCATTTTTCCTTTTACCTGTGGAGAGCGCCTACTTTGCCAACAGTCCTGAATCAATAAGGGATCATTCTGTGTGTCACTTTGGGGTGTGTGTGTGTGTGTGTGTGTGTGTGTGTGTGTGTGTGTGTGTGTTACTGGTGCTGAACTCAGGGCTTTGTGTATGGTAGGCAGACTTCTACCAGGTACTCAGGCCTCCAGCTGCCTTCCTCTTCCTCCTCCTCTTCTTCCTTTTCTTCCTTTTTTTTGGTCTTCTTCCCCCCTCCCTCCTCTTCGCCATCTTCCTCCTCCTCTTCCTTTTCTCCAACCTTTTCCTCTTCCTTCTTTTCTTCCCCCTCTTCCTTCTTTTGAGTCAAGATCTCATTTTCTAGGTCAGACAAAATTCTAACCATTCTTCCTCAGCATCCATGCTCAGATGGCAGCTGTGTGTCATCGGGCCTAGCTGACTTGATCTTTTATTTAAAAAAACTAATGTTGAGCTAACTAACTAGTGAGCTAATGTTGGCTCATGCCTATTCAAGAGGCTGAGATCTGAAGATCATGGTTTGAAGCCAGCCCAGGCAGGAAAGTCCAGGAGACTCCTATAGCCAATTAATTACCAAAAAGCCAGTAGTTGCTCAAGGGGTAGAATGCTAGCTTTGATTGGACAAAGCTTAGGGACAGTTCCCAGGCCTTGAGTTCAAGTATCAGGACCAGCACAAAAGTAGATAGGTAAGTAGGTAGGTAGGTAGGTAGGTAGGTAGGTAGATAGATAGATAGATAGATAGATAGATAGATAGATAGATAGATAGATAGATAGATAGATAGATAGATCATCTATGTTAAAAGACTGGGATCTATCTCAGTGGTAGATTGCTAGTCCAGCAGTATAAGGCCATGGGTTCCATTCCCAGCTCCACCTTCAAATAGATTAAAGTCTGTGTATTATTAATTTAGTGGATTATTCACTTGAGAGCTTTTGGCTTATGATTGATTCTAAGCCCTCTGGAACATTCTAGTTAGGTGATTTGTCTGCTGTGTTCAGCTTGGTAAGCTGACATTTTGACCTGGAGTCAGAAGAGAGCCAACTCTTGGTGGTGGTGGTGGTGGGGGTCATATTGGATATTGGTTTCCTTTTTAAACATTTACCAAACTAAGTAGATGTATAATGATAAGAAGTGTTAGAGCAGGGTGCTTGGTGGCTCATGCCTGTAATCATAGCTATTCTGCAGGCTGAGATGTGAGGATCATGGTACAAGGCCCACCAGGACAGGAAAGTCCATGAGACTCTTATCTCCAGTTAACCACTACAAAGCTGGAAGTGAATCTGTGGCTCAAATGGTAGAGTGCTAGCCTTGAGCAAAAAATGCCCAAGCCCTGAGTTCAAGCTTCATGACTAACACCTACTCCCTCCGAAAAAAAAAAAAGGGAAATGTTAGAAGCTAAGGATAGTCCTTGAACTTCTAGCAGCCACATTTGACTTGTGCCTGATCTGAGAGATCAGTATGCAATTCCTGCCACACAGTGTCTGGAAGGTGACATGGAAGGTGATCCTTGAGAGATGTTTTGTGGTTTAAAAATGAGTTTAAGGGGGCTGGGAAGGTGGGTGAGTGGTAGAGTGCTTGTCTTGCATGCATGAAGCCCTGGGTTCGATTCCTCAGCACCACATAAGCAGAAAAAGCTGGAACTGGCGCTGTGGCTCAAGTGGTAGAGTGCTAGCCTTGAGCTGAAAAGCTGAGGGACAGCGCCCAGACCCAGAGTTCAGACCCCACGACCGACCAAAAATAAATAAATAAATAAAAATGAGTTTAAGAATGCTTTTTTAAGTATTAAACTTTTTATGTTCTTCGTATATTTGGGATCTTGGGCCGTTTTCAGATGAGCAGCTGGCAAGTCTTCTCCCATTCTGTAGGCTGTCTTTTTAGCTTATTCACTATGTCCTTGGCCATGCAGAAACTTCGCAGAAACTTTGATGTGGTCCCATTCATCAAGGTTTTCTATGATTTGTGGTGCTTCTAGATCTTTCCTCAGAAAGTCTCTACCGGTTCGTGAGTGTGTGCTATTACTTGGGCTTCAAATTGGGGCCTCGGTGTTGTCTATTAGCTTTTTTGGTCAAGGCTGGTGGTGCTCCACTACTTGAGGCACAACTCCACCTTTGGCTTTTGGGTAGTTACTTGGAGATCAGAGTGTCACACACTTTCCTTCCCTGGCTGGCTTCCCGCCAGGATCCTCACATCTCCCAGAGTAGCTACGATGATAGGCATGAACCACTTAGTGCCAGACTAAGAATGATTTTTGAAGCCAAAAGCCACTTTCCTGCCAGGGTAATCCTGAGGAGGCTGAGATCTGTAGGGTCCATGGTACAAGGCTGGCCTAGGCAGAAAAGTTCACTCAATTCTATCTCCAAAAGAATGACCAAAAGGCCAGGCTGGAATTCTGACTCAAGTAATAGAGTGCCAGTCTAACAATGCAAAACTTAGTGTTGAAAAAAATTTTTGACTTTCATGTGTATTCTAGGAATGTATGTCTTTCCTTCCTTCTTTCCTTCCTTCCTTCCTTCCTTCCTTCCTTCCTTCCTTCCTTCCTTCCTTCCTTCCTTCCTTCTTTCCTTCCTTCACTTCCTTCCTTCCTCCCTCCTTCCCTCCCTTTTTGCTTTGCAGTGTAAAGGGTGAAATTCAGGGCTTCATTCCTATTAGGCTAGACCTCCTGCAGCCTGTACTTTAGGAATAGACATTTTTACTCTTTCCTGCTGTAGTCTGAACATTTCTATCTTCCTCTGAATTCCTATGTTGAACTCCCTATACCCAATATGCTGATGGAGCATCTGGGAAGTGAGCCCATGAATGGGATTAGTGCCCTTGTGAAAGAAGTCCCAGGGAGCTCCCTTTGTGCCACGTGGAATGAACAATGGGGAGACTGCTCTGAGTAAACTGGGTATGGAATCTGCCCAGCACCTTGATCTAGAAAAAGGAGGAAAACATTCCCGCCATTTCTTAAGCCATTCAGTCTGTTTGAGCAGCCTGAAGGTGCTAAGCTAATACAATTTAAATTTAAGCTATTTTTTAAGATTTCAATTTCTACTACATCTAGACCTTGATGCCTAAATTAAAGAAAAAAAAGAAAAAAGAAACAAGGAAACCTAGACCATAGCAGATTTCTTGGCTTGCTGGGACATTCAGTGTTTTATATGGTCTGATAGGCCTCTGTGTGTGTGTGTGTGTGTGTGTGTGTGAGACATTCAGTGTTTTATATGGTCTGATAGGCCTCTGTGTGTGTGTGTGTGTGTGTGTGTGTGTGTGTGTGTGTGTGTGTGTCTTAAAACTCAGGGCCTGGGCATTGTCCCTGAGCTTTTCAGTTCAAGGCTAGTGCTCTACCACTTGAGCTACAGCACCATTTCCAGTTTTTTGGTGGTTCATTGGAGGTAAGAGTCTCATGGACTTTCCTACTTGAATTGACTTTGAACTGTGATCTTCAGATTTCAGCCTTCTGAGTAGCTAGGATTACAGGTGTGAGCTAGTAGCACCCAGAAGATAGACTTTTTACATTTTCTACTTCAGACATTAACTGGAACTTGGCTATGCCAGAACAGCCCTGACAAACACAGGTACTTTTGCACCTGCGCACTTCTATCCTCCTCCATCCTCCTCCTCACTCATGAAATCTTGGGTCAGGCCCTGGTCTCCAACTGCAGCCTGGCTATTCTTTTCCTGCCAGTCCTGATTACAGCTACTTTTGTCAGTTTGTCTTTTCAAGCCTCTTAAAGCCTAGCTTCATCCTTAAATGCCTGGCTTCTATCTCCAGGAATGGCTGCAAGTGTTTCCTGCTGAGATTTCCTTAGTTTACCAAACTCTTGATGTGGGCTTCTCAACAAGCAGGAAGCCCTCAGAAGAGTTTGTTGTTGTTATTTTCTTCCCCCTCCTTTAGTTATTGTTTCTCTACTACCACACATTTGTCTCCATTGAGTTTGCAGTCTGGTGTTTGGTTAGAGATGAAAACAAAGTACTCTGTCCTCCCAAACGACAGCGCGAAGCATGTGGTTAGCAGTTACTACTTGCAATGGTCCAGTGTGAGTGGGAGTATCATTTTTCTTGGCAGTCACTTCACAGACAGGCCTGTTTTTTTGGTGCCAAAATAAGCAGTCATTACATTCCTTACAATTTATAGTCAAATTATTATCTCCTATTGTCAAAATTGCTTTAATTATAGAATATTTCCCCATGCGAACATGTTAAAGAAATGCCAAACAAGCCGGGCACCCGATGGCTCCCGCCTGTCATCCTAGCTACTCACCAGGCTGAGATCTGAGGATTACTGTTCAAAGCCAGCCCAGGCAGGAAAATCTGTGAGACTCTTATCTCCAATAAACCACCAGAAAACTGGAAGTAGGGCTGTGTGTGGCTCAAAGTGATAGAGCGCTAGCCTTGAGCCAAAGATCTCAGAGTCAGTGCTCACTCCCTGAGTTCAAGTCCCATGACTGACCGAAAGAAAGAAAGAAAGCCAACACGACACCTTTTCAACAAGTATGGTATAGAAATAGTCCTTCACAATTTTTCCCTCCCCACAATATTGGAGGCTATGGTGAGGATATTTGCTCTTATGTTTGTAGGGAGTTCAACTGTGTGTGTGTTTGTATATGACACAGAGAGAGACACAGAGACACAGAGAGACAGAGAGAGAGAGAGAGAGAGAGAATATTGGCGTTGAACTCCATACTTTGAGCTTAGCTTTTCCTTCCTGCTCATGACTTTTTCTCTCACAGCAGGCACTCTACCACTTGAGCCACACCTCTCCTTCCTGCTTTTTGCTAGTTAATTGAAGATGAGGAGTCTGGAGGATTTCTCTGCCCAGCCTGACTTTAAAGAGTGATTTCTCAGATCTCAGCCTCCTGAGTAGCAAGGATTATAAATGTGAGCTTACTAGGGCCTGGCTGAAACAAAGTGACTTTAAATTGAGTTTAAACAAAATGCCCCCCCCACCCCATCTACCTGGCTGTTTGGTTAATGTTATGCCTTGGTGTTTTCCCAGACTTTGGAACTAACTTTCTTTACTCTGCCTCTTCAGGTCCAGTGAGTGTGGTTGAACCCTGAGAGGCTCTTCTGGTGGGCGGTCAATTGATCATTAAGCAGTGCAGTGATCTGAGCCCATACCCTGTCTTCTTCAGGTTCAAGGGCAAAGGGAGAACTAACAGCTTTCCAAAATAAGGGCCTCTGCACCTGTTTTCTGGGATCTGCACAGAGATCAGATGTCTTTCAGCTTAGCCAGTCTGTAGTAATCTCTGCCTTTGGGTCATGCTTTCTAGATGTATCTAGAATGTGCCCTTTCCTTAAGCACTCAACAGCTGCCATCTTCATTTCCATGCCCAATACCTCTTCACTTGGCTTGATGCAATTGTCTATAAACCAGCGTTCCCCGCTCTGCCTCCCTGGCTCTTGTTCTCAGCACAGCAGCCAGTGTGATCATATTCCAATGGCTCTACTACCCAGAATGCAATGCAGTGCTTTTGAGGCTTGCCAGGACCCGTCCATTGGCTCTGTCTCTGTATTTCCCTCCCTTCTCTCCTGTCCCTGAGTGACTTCACTGTAGCCACAGTGTCTTTTTCGTGCAGGCACAGTTCAGGGCCTTGGCACTTCCTATCCCAGGCCCTCACACATGCTGGACATAGAAGCTCTACCAACCTTTACCCTTCTTATTCTCAGCACCTAAAACTAAACACCCTACCAGACAGCAGGCCACATTGCTTACTTCCTCACATGATTCCAGACTTTGATTACTTATCACTTTCCTAGACATGCCTCTTTTGGTTTCTGTATAAAATACAATACCTCCCAGGCACATTCCGCCCGCCCCCGCCCCCCAACCTCCCAAGCCTCTCTGCTTTCTGCTCCTTAGTTTTCACCATCCAACCTAGGGCCAGGGACTTTGGTCCTCTTGTTTCCTGTCCTGTAGACACGTCTAGCGCATTGTCAGACACTAGGTATGTGTTAAATGAAGGCATAAATGGGGACTTCCTTGCAAATAGATTGATTGCTCTTAGGAGAAAGCTTTCAGAGATCCTAGTTGATTAGGGGACAGCACACATTTGAGTTCCCATCTGTACAACATGGGTGCCTAGACTAAACATTCTGTCATCCAGGAAATTTTGAGTGTCCGTTCATTTAGGTTAAAGCAGTGACAAGAAAGGTCTCATATTCATAACACTCAGAGACTCGATGGTGAGAGAGATATTGACTCGGTAATCCTTCAAGTCAGTATTTAGCTGAAGGTGTGATCATGGCTTTCGAGAAGAATCTTTGGGGACTGGTTGTAGTGTGGAGATGGAGGGTCAGGGCAAAGCACAGTTTTCCTTTTTTTTTTTTTTGTGCCAGTCCTGGGGCTTGAACTCAGGGCCTAGACACTGTCCTTGAGCTCTTTTGCTCAAGGCTAGTGCTCTACCACTTGAGCCACAGCTGTACTTCTGCTTTTTTTGTTTTTATTTTTTGGCGATTAAGTGGACATAAGACAGACTAGACTCACAGACTTTCCTCTCTGAGCTGGCTTCCAATCTTAATCCTCACTCAGATCTCAGCCTCCTGAGTTGCTTGGATTACAGGTATGAGCCAACAGTGTCTGGCCACAGTTTTCTTGAACATTCAGGCCCCATGAGTCTTCTATTTTCCAGAAGTAGTTCTTTTATACCATCACCTGCCCCCCTTGTTCTTTCCATGTGGGATGGTCACTTTGTGTTTCTGACATTGAATCCTGAGGCAGATTCTAGAGAGCTTACAAGGAGCATGTTTTCTGGTCACACACTGTCTAGTGATATAGAAATTGAGCTTGCCCAGGGGCCTTTTGTGTCATTTTGTACTATTGTTTTCTGTGGGGATCTACAGAGGAACCAAACTATGAGGAATAAAGGTTTTTGTTGGAGATAAAGAATCTCAGAGACTTTCCTGCCCTGGGCTGGCTTTGAACTATGATCCTCACATGCCAGCCTCCTGAGTAGCTAAGAATATCAGTCATGAGCCACCAGTGCCCAGCTTCTTTATTTTATTTTACTTTAGACTACAAACTTGCTGTCTTTCATTGTAACTGTGTCCTTCATGTGTATGAGTTCCTATTTCTCTGTCTCCTTATAAGTAGCTATCACTATAACTGCTAATAACAGTCTCTACAATGGCTAGAATTCCAGAAGGAGTTGCACATTGGAACTTGATACCTTTCTCTCTCTCTCTCTCATCCTGTACTTTTTCTTTTGCAGTGCTGGGGATGGAATTGCGAAGGGCCTCATACATGCTAGGCAAGTGCTCTACCACTGAGCTATACCCCTACCTTTTACTTGAGATCTTGGCAATGAAATAATTTGGGGGAATCTGGCATCATCTTTGCTTCCTCTGGTTTTTCTCCCCCACTCCTTTTCTTGATTAATAATTATGCTCTCAGTCAGGACTTTGTACCTGGCACTTAGACTTGTCACCGTGCTGTTTGGCCTGTGACGATTATGGTTTATGGTAAGTCAGATGTTTTCCAATAAGAGATGATAAAATACCAACTGTAAAGTGTTTTATTTAAATAAACATATATATGTACACACACATATTTTTTCATATCAAGGTCCAATCACTGTAGAATAAAGGGAAGAAAATTAAAGGAAAATTTGCATGGTTTAAATTATAGGATATACATTTGGTACATCTGCCATTTTTAACATAAGGCTATAAAAATATTTCAAGGGTTCTGTACAGGTAAAAATTTAAATGACTATAAATAATATTTTTTTTTTTGTTTTTGGTTGGTCCTGGGGCCTGAACTCTGGGCCTGGGTGCTGTCCCTCAGCAATTCCGCTCAAGGCTAGCTCTCTACCACTTGAGCCACAGTGCCACTTCAGCTTTTTCTGCTTATGTGGTGCTGTGGAATCAAACCCAGGGCCTCATGCATACAAGGCAAGCACTCTACCACTGAGCCACCTTCCCAGCTCCCCATGTTAAATGGATTTTTTTTCTGCAAGTGAAATGCAGAATGTCTATATTCTGGACAAGTGGCCTGCCACTGAACTCCAGCCCAGCTCTTTGGTTTTATGCTAGAGTACAGCAACAATCCCCTTCATTGCTGCATATATAGCATCTCTTAAATAACTTCCTTAAGTTCAAATTTACAGTAAGTAGATTTCTCTTTTTACTTATTTATTTTATTTTTTCCTAATCCTTGGGCTTGAACTCAGCCTGGGTACTGTCCCTGAGCCTCTGTGCTCAAGGCTAGTGCTTTACCACTTGAGCTACAGTGTCACTTCCAGCATTTTTTTTTCTTTTCTTGAGTACTTTATTGGAGATAAGTGTCTCATAGACTTTTCTACCCCTGCTGACTTTGAACCATGATTCTTAGATCTCAGCCTCCTGAGTAGCTAGGATTACAGGCGTGAGCCACTGGTGCCCTCCTCTCCCAGACTCTTATCTCTCCACTTAACCAGCAGAAAGCCAGAAGTGGAGGCATGGCTCAAGTGGTAGAGCAAAAAAAAAAAAAAAGCTAAGCAAGAATTGGAGGTCCTGAGTTCAAGCCCTAGCACCAGCACAACAAAAAAAATCCTAGACCAGCAATATTCCAAGAAACAAGTGGAATATTTATTGGCTGGCAGGGGGAGATTGAGCTAGAAGGCCAGTGGCCTCCATTGTTTGAAGGGGTGGAGCCTTTTCTTCTGGTTCTTCTGTCCTTTGATTGGAGGACAGCTTCTCACATGCCTGTGTCTTTTACAAACAAAACAAAGGGAAAAAAAACAAGCAAAAATGTTCTACCACATTTGTCAAGAACACAACTTCGTAGAAAGCAGTGTTACTGTTTCTTAAAACAGGACTCCTTATAATCTTCTACCCTGTCTCTTCTTCCACTTAAAAAAATTTTTTTTTACAATGAAATGATTCTATGACTATTAGTTGTGACATAGCCTGATTCAACTTCGTATTCTTTGTTCAAAATAACTTTGCTCTGCCTAATGTTAGTGTCTGGTCAAAGGGCGTTTCCACAGTTTGTCTCCTTTCAGCTTTGTGATCAAGAAGGTACAGTCTCACCTTTTAAATCGTCTGCTTCCTCTTTTATCTTTCAACAGGTCCTGGAAAGAAATCATCGAATGACTTCTTTCCAGCGTCAGGTTTTGAACGATTCCAAGGCTGGCTTTATTTTGACAGGTGGCTGGTGAAAGAGGTGCTTAACAGGGTGGAGTAAGGGAGGGAGGGCTGGTGGGTAGAAGGGAGAGCAAAGAGGGTAGCCATATCTATGGGGGTGTCCAGCAAATAGGGAGTGATTTGGTTGCTCTTCTTTCCCTTCCTGGGAACTTGAAAGCATTTGCTAGTAAGGCCTTGGAAACCTATTGGAAGACAGCTGTGCCATTTAAGGTCCAGGTTTGGATTTTTTTCCTTAAAGGCTAGGGGGTAACCCCTGTGGAAACGGATTCGGGGCATACCAGATGCATCTGTACAAATGAGTTTTCCTCTAATGAGCAAAGAGGGATAAATCCTGTTCTTATCAGTAGGCGTGGATGGGCTGTGGAATGAAGGCCAGCATGGTGTCTCAGGGGGACTCAAGAAGGAGCCTTGGGTTCAGGGATTGCTTCCAGTAGCCTGATATGCCATAGCCATGTTTTCATTTACTTTACACCACAGCTGGGGATATAGGAAATTGACTGCTCACTACCTCCTGGATGAGGTGGTGCTTTTCTTTGTTGTAGCGAATATAATTCTTCATCTCTTTTCACCTTTGATGGTTGTTGTCTTCCCTAGATTGCCCTTCGATCATTGTCACTTGTGTGTTTTACTAGGCCTTTGTGACACTGTAAACATTACAGCCACGGTTGTGTCTCTTTCAATATTCTCTCATCATTTCCACTGTCCCCTTCCGGCCTCCATAATTCTAGCTGCCCTGGCTGAGCCTTCAGTATAGTATGTGTCTCTGTTCATTGGCACAGCCCAGAATTATATAATGATATTCCAGGTGGTTTGCAGAAAAGCAGGAGCCATTTGTTTGCCTGTTTTCCAGGCCCCCTCCTGCTGCTGCTCATGAAGCTCTTATTTTTTATTTTTGGTACTGTGGACTCCAGTACATTGAACAGATTAAAGCCTGTTAATAATTAAGAACAATATGTAAGGTTCAAATTGATTTAAAGAATTAACCAGCCCAAACCACTGAAGCTACAACAATAAAGAAGTAAAAGGATTTGAGATCCAGACAATTCTTTGCTAGATTCTTTTATTTTATTTTATTTATTTATTTATTTATTGGTCTATTCTCAGTTCTGGCTTTCTGAGTGGCCTCTTGGAGCTAAAGGAAGCAATCAGGAAGGGTAGAAATGGGAAGCAGAAAGCAAGTCTACATTGCTTTTTTTGAGGGGGGGGTATTAGAATTGTAACAAAGACTTTTTTGGGGGGCAAAAATGGCCATCTGCTGGGGCAAAGCATGTTCTGTCATGAAGGGCTGTTGGTTATGTGCTCTTTTTAAAATTCACTGTCACTTATAGACCCCCCTTCCCCTCCTCCCTCCTAAATGAAGACGGCTGACACCAATCAGAATGAAAATGTCTCAAAATTTGACCGTACGCATAGTTTTTCATTCTCTTTACTGACCTTTTCACAAGTTCTAAGATTATACCTTCTTCTTTGATATTATCAAGTTTCAATATTTACCTTTGACTCTGGGACAATTTTTTCATTTTCTTATGGCTAAGTGGACACCAGCTGTACTCTATCAGCATGTCATAGCACTTAGCAGGTAGGAGAAAGAGCCCTTGCATGGCCAGGTGCAGGATGGGCGCGCCACAGGTTGTCCTATCAGGGCCTTCTTCCTGGTGCTCATAAACTAAGGGGATTGAAGTCAGTGCTTACAAAGATCCTTTGCAGCTATGGTATGTTTCTTGTCTCGCTGCCTATGTGTTGAGAACTGATGAGCTGATGTGGAAAGATAGGGGGGACTAGGAGGGAAACCTCCTCATTGCATATGGATTCTTGAATACAACAAAACCTTGAAATGAGCTGTTCTGGGTAACTGAGCTTTCTGAATAGTTTTTGTCTCCTTCCCTGCTGTCAGCTGTCACTCTGTACTGCTGTTAGCATGCTCGCTTTGAGCAACTCCTGGCTCCCCCTTTTTTGGCTGCTTTCCTTGTCTTTGGAACCATAGCAGTAAGCTCATCAAAACTCTGTGCCAAGTAAGTGCACAGAAGTTCACAGAGGGTCTGCTCATGATTTCAGCTCATGGATTTTAGTGCTGTGCTACTATGGCCCTATTTGTTGTAGGCTACACATTGGTAAGTGTCAGTTATTAGGGATTTAAAAGGCAGAAGACAAAGCCAGGCCTGGTAGCTCACTCACACCTGTAATCCTCCCTACTTAGGAGGTTGAGATCTGAGGATCATGGTTCGAAGCCAGCCTGGGCAGGAAAGTCCAGGATACTCTTATGAAGGATCAGAAAACCGGAAGTGGAGCTGTGGCTTAAAGTGGTAGAGCGCTAGCCTTGAGCAAAAAGAGCTCAGGGACTGTGTCCAGCTCCTCAGTTCAACCCCTAAGAATGGGGCAGGGCGGAGGGGGGTGGGGGGAGAGCAAACCCCATATTGGCTATTTGTTTTATTATCTCTACAGATGTATGAACTCTTTAAAATGGGATACATTGACTTATCAACTTTACAATCCCCCATCATGCCTTGCATATAATGGGACTCAGTAAATGTCGATTAACTTGGTTTGAGGAACTCTGTTTTGCATTAAAAAAAAAAAAGGCTTATGAGACCAACCAAAGCATCATCTTTGCTCTAGTGCTCTAGTGCTTTGATCTAGGAGCAGTGGGGATGATAGGCCTTTGTAGGCTTTGAAAGCACATTCTCCCCTCCTTGTAAAGTGGACTAAAAACACACAGGGTTAAGACCGGTCACTGGCAGGTACAGGAAAGATCTTTTTTTTTCTCCTCTGAAGCTTCAAAAGTAAGGACTTCTGGTCATTTATGCTGTCAGGTAAGTGCCTCTATGTAGTTCTGGATAGAGTTGATTCAGCAACAAACCTGTTGAATGTATTGGCAAGATTTGATACTATCTCTAGGAGAAGATTTGGCTCTGGAAGGATAAACACAGAAATGTTTGGGAAAATGGCTTCTGATCATCTTCATCTGGCTCTTAGGTTTACATCTGGAAGGAAATTAGCATGGCTAGGAATGGTTTGGGCTGGGTCTAAGTGGTGGAGCCTAAAGAACTCAGTTCAAGCAAGAACTCAATGGACTCATTTAAGCCTTTGTGTATCAGTATTGTACTAGAGTTAGGAAGATAATAAGTGACAGGCTTACAGATGTGATGTATGTGTGATTAATAATCAACAAACCCTTTGAAGTATGATTATAAAATTAAATGCAAGCTCTTGTCTACAGGAAACCCTTCCTCTAGTACAAATTATAGACTTAATGGGTTTCTGTGGCAATGCCTGTCCTTTAAGTCCAGTATAATTATTCCTAAACCTTTCAGGAAAGAATTCGAGAATAATATTTTTCACCTATAAGCTATAATTCACTAACAAGGTGGAAATCCCATTTAGTCTTCTGTGTACTTCCTTCTGTGTACTTCTGTGTATTTTCTTTCCCTCCCTCCCTCCCTCCCTCCCTCTTTCCCTTCCTTTCTCCTCTTTCCTTCCCTCCCTCTCCTTCCTTCCTTCCTTTTCTGCTTCTCCCTCTGATGTACTCCCTCTTGCCATTTCTTTCTCCTTCCTCCCTTTCTCTTCCTCTCTTCCCCTCCTTCCCTTGCTCCTCTTCCCCTCTCTTCTTCTTCCCTTCCTCTTTCTTTCCCTCCCTTCTTTCCTCTCTATGTTCCCTTCTTTCTCTTTTTTTCCCTTTCCTTCCCTCCTTCCTTCCCTCCCTCCCTCCTTTCCATTTATTTATTGTTTTCCTATTCGTTTATTGTGCCAGTCCTGGGGCTTGTACTCTGGGTCTGGGCATTGTCCCTGAGCTTCTTTTGATCAAGGCTAGCCCTCTACCACTTGAGCCACAGTACCACTTCCAGCTTTTTTTTTTTTGGTAGTTTAGTGGAGATAACTGTCTCACAGTCTTTTCCTGTCCAGGCTGGCTTTGAACCATGATCTTCTGATTCCTTTCTTTCCTTACTGCATCACTGCAGGAAAAGGGAAATAAATACTAAGAGAGCAAAGTAGAGTCCCTGAGCCCACCCTCACGGACAACTTCTGGCCTTTGTGTGCAAAGCTACTTTGCTTCTAATCCACATGTGCCAGGCCAAGTAAGGTTTAGAAGACATAGGTGAAAATAAGAACTTGTCCAGGCCCAGCAGATTAGAAGTGAGTACACACTGAAACACCTGCTCTGTGGCGGCAGCGCTATTCCATTCCTCCTGCACGTCTTCATAGGGAGACTGCATGAAATTCCCTAATTTACCCCTCAACAAGAAGGCTGGGGGGGGGAAGGGTGGCACGGGGGGGAGGGTGGTATGGGCTGCTATTTTCTTCAACTGTTATGACAGAATCAGGTCCCTAATAATGGCCCTGAGAATTTGCTTGGGGATCCAAAAACACCAGGTGGACTTAACATATGTGTATGTGTGGTTTTTTTTTTTTCCTCCTTCCCTAAAATCTCATTCTGTATAAAATTGGTGCTGATCTGGAAAACCAACTTAAAGGGGCTGGAAATTGGGGGTGGGGTGAGAGTCCTTTGTACTTTTCCTTCAAGTGTGTCAGAGAGAATGAGGACTATTAGTACTTTAAGAGCACGCTGCAAGTTATTGAGCCTGGTCCTTAAAACAAGGCAGGCTGAGGGGGGAATCTCAACTGACAGATCTCTGATTTAATAGCCACTTCTCAGGTTGTTCTTTAGTCTCTGAGAATATGCACCTGCCTCTCATTTCCATTACTGTCAGTAGGAGCTGCCTGCCTCGTGTAATACAGGATCATCAAGGTCTTTATGGCTGGTCTTTGAAAGGGAATAAAATCATGTCCCTTTGATTCTCTCAAACACATTACTTATTAAAATTAAGAGCCCTTGTGTGTTGCCCAATTACTTTCCAGATCAAGTTTTCCCCAATAATGTGCCAAGTGTAATTTTAATTTAAACAAGCAAATACATAGTCTTTGTTTAATTTTTTTTTTCGGGTCCATTTGTGTCCCTTGAGGAATCATTTGAAAGGACGGCTTAAAAGTTTGAACAAAAGAGTTTTAAGGCCTTCACTGTTCTTATAGTTATTTAAGACACCCCTCCCACTAACGCCCTTACACCGACAATCTTCTGAACCCAAATCCCAGTCCTGCCCTCGCCCCAAAGATGGTCTAGAGAATGTCCTTTCATTACCTAACAAGATGTACAGATGTATAAAGCACTGACTAATGAAACAGGTTTTTGGTGCCATCTTGGGGCTTGAATTCAGGACCTGGGTGCTATCTGTGAGTTATTTCTTCTTCTTCTTCTTCTTCTTCTTCTTCTTCTTCTTCTTCTTCTTCTTCTTCTTCTTCTATCTTCTTCTTCTTCTTCTTCTTCTTCTTCTTCTTCTTCTTCTTC
>NW_012267254.1:2983440-3040380 GCF_000151885.1 Dipodomys ordii
TCTTCCTCTTCCTCTTCCTCCTCTTCTTCTTCTTCTTCTTCTTCTTCTTCTTCTTCTTCTTCTTCTTCTTCTTCTTCTTCTTCTTCTTCTTCTTTCTTCTTCTTCTTCTTTCTTCTTTCTTCTTTTTTCCTTCTTCTTCTTCCTAGCACACTACCACTTGAGCCACAGCTCCACTTTGGGCCTGTTAGTAGCTTATTGGAGATTAGAGTCTCACAAACTTTCCTGCCTGGGCTGGCTTAAAATTGTGAACCTCACATCTCAGCCTCTTGAGTAGGTGGGATTACAGGCATGAGCCACCAGGGCCTGGTTCACTTTGGTATTTTAATGTGGACAGTAGCCAGAGCCTAGCAGTTCTATAACCTGCACTTTTTACTGGAATGTGTGTTCTGCTTTAACCTTAAAGACAGAAACATTGAAGTACTGTGACAGCTGTGGAATGGTGAGATCTTACAGTCAGTATTTCCTAGCAGGGCTAAGGACTATGCAATGAGGATTTGAATTTTCCAGGGGTTTTCATCCTGACCACAAGCATAGATCTTGTTATTTTTATTTTTTAAATTTAATTTTTTATTTTTGTCTGTCATGGGGCCTGAACTCTGGGCCTGGGTGCTGCCCTCAGCTCTTCAGCTCCAGGCTAGCTCTTTACCACTTGAGCCACAGCACCACTTCTGTCTTTTACTGCTTATGTGGTGCTGAGGAATCAAACGCAGGGCCTCATGCATCCTAGGTAAGCACTCTACCACTGAGCCACCTTGCCAGCCCGATGTTGTTATTTTTAATAGAGCAATGGGAACTGCCAATTGGTAAGAAGGTAGTGGGGCAGGTAGGACTAGGTGTGCTTATGATCCCAAAATCTATACTCGATTTCTCTTTCCTGTTTATTCTTGAGGTCTCTTGGATGACAATTTGTGTAGCCTGTTAGGGTCCCAGGTTGTATGGGCAGCTTTATAATGCAGGCTGCACAGGATTCCATGCACTCAGGTCAAGGCCTTTAGCTGAGGCTTTCACTCCTACTCAGGTAATTGTCCATCGTTGTGTAACCTTTCAAACTGAACTCACACATTTATAGCAACTCGAAAGTTCCTCTCATGCATCTCTTTTGGCTTTCAAAGTTTGACCTTTGTGATCCTTAAGAAAAACAAAACAAAACTTTTTTTTTTTTTAAAGAAAGTCAGGCACTGGTGTCTCACTCCTGTAATCTTAGCTACTCAAGAGGCTGAGATCTGAAAATCATGGTTCAAAGCCAGCCCAGGCAAAAAAGTGTGTGATACTCTTATCACTGAGGAAACACCAAAAAGCCAGAAGTAGAGCTATGGCTCAAGTGGTAGAGTGGCAGTCTTGAGCAAAAAAAAGCTCAGGGACATTGCACAGGACCCTGAATTCAAGCCACCAGGAGCAGCACCAAAAAAAAAAAAAAAAAAAAAAGAAGAAGAAAAGAAAAAGAAATGACTTTACTGCAGGTTTTAACAACAGGATATGGCCCTTCTCTCTCTTCAATGGAAACATGTGTCTTTGTTTGATGGAGATCCTTGAGACTTATTAACTCTTGAAAAATCGATAGCACTAGGCCTTCTAGGAAGGAAGAAAAAAGAAAAAGTACAAAGGAGTCAAGATTGTCAGAATTGGTTAAGCCTTTTACATTTATCTTGTGCATGGCCATTTGTTCTGGATAGAGAGAATTGTCTAGTTCATTTAAACACATTAAAGGGCGTTTCTGTGTTCATTTGCAATTCACCAAAGAAAATTCTCATGTTGCATTGTTCTAATAACAAGCACAAATGATTTTAAAAAGCCTTTTGAACTTTGATTGAATAGTTAATCTTAATATTTTTTTAAATAGACCTTATGGGAGAGCAATTTTATGCTCACATATAAGTAGAGTGGAAAAGTTGAGAGTTCCCATAAATTTCTATGCCATGTCTCTGCACACCTTGTCCAATGCCCACATCCTGTGTTATAGCACACTAAGTTTATAGTTTATGAAGCAGATCTCCCTTTATGTTATACATTCTATACTTTGGGACAAATATATGACATATCTACCATTATACTATCATGCAAAATACTTTTTATATTTTTCTTTTTTTCTCTCTTCTTTCTTTCTCTTTCTCTCTCTCTCCCTCCCTCTCCCTCTCTCTCTTTCTCTTTCTCCTTTCTTTCTCTCTCTCTTTCTCTCTTTCTCCTTTCTTTCTCTCTTTCTTTCTTTCTCTCTCTCTTTCTTTCTTTCTTTCTTTCTTTCTTTCTTTCTTTCTTTCTTTCTTTTTCTTTCTTCTGCTCTACCACTTGAGCCACAGTTCCACTTCTGTCTTTTTGGTGATTAATTGGAGATAAGAGTTTTAACTGGCTTCAAACATCAACCCTCACATCTCAGTGTCCTGAATAGCTAGGATTATAGGAGTGAGCTACGAGTGTCTGCCTTATGTTTTTGTTTTGTAGGAAATTTCCAAACTGTCTCCCAAATCTATCTATTCCACTTGGCATTTCCCAACTTCAATGAGCGTTCTTACTTTGTTACATCCTTGTTAGCATTTGGAGTTGTCATGTTTCATATTTTGGCCTTTTTGCGGGGGGGGGGGTCTGGTCATGGGGCTTGAACTCTGGGTCTGGGTGCTGTCCCTCAGCTCTTCAGCTCAAGGCTAGCGCTCTACCACTTGAGCCACAGTGCCAATCCTAGCTTTTTCTGCTTATGTGGTGCTGAGGAATCAAACCCAGGGCCTCTTGAGGCCACCTTCCCAGCCCCATTTTGGCCATTTTAATAAAGGAACAGGAGTATCTCATTGTTGCTTTAGTTTGTAGTTCCTTAATGATACATGATATTGAATAGTTTAATATACTTAGATTTTTTTCCTATTTTTTAATTATGTTGTTGATTTCCCTAGTAGTTTTAATACTTTTTTCCCCATCCTGTGACAAATATCAATTTGGTCTTTTGTAACCAATACCTGAACATTTTGATTTTGGCTATGTAGTCCACTTAGACATGTGAGACTTAAGTCAGATTTTTTTCCTGGTATATGTTCTCCTGGGCTTGCTGAAGTATAAACTTTTGTTAACAGTTCTTGTAAAAAGGAGAGTATAGATGTCAGGGGACCTACTGAATGTACAAATCTTGCTGCAAAACAACAGCATACTCAGAAAACCCAGGGGCTACTGGAGGTATGGTTCAAGTGGTAGAGCACCAGGCTTGAGAGGGAAAAGCTAAGCAAGTATGTTAGAACCTGATTACTATAAGGAAAGAAGGAGGTAGGGAGGAAGGAAAGAAAAGAAAGAAGGAAATTTGAAATTTATTTTTTTTTAAAAAGGCAGGATACCAGTGGTTCATACCTATAATTCTAACTACTTAGGAAACTGAGATCTGAGGAATGCAGTTTGAAGTCAGTCAAGAAAGTAAGACTCTTTTTTTCTAATTAATCACTAAAGAAAAGCCGAATCCAGGCACCAGTGGCTCAGGCCTATAATCCTGGCTACCCAAGAGCCTGAGATCTGAGGATTGAGGTTCAAAACCAGCCCAGGCAAGAAAATCTGTGAGACTCTTACCTCCAATTAACTACCAAAAAAGCTGGAAATGGAACTGTGGCTCAAGTGGTAGTGTACTAGACTTGAGCACCACAAAAGCTCATGGACAACACCCAGGCCCTGAGTTCAAGCCCCATGTCTGTCTGTCTGTCTGTCTGTCTCTCTCTCTCTCTCTCTCTCTCTCTCTCACACACACACACACACAGACACATAACATAATGGCATTTCCCTGGGTTATTGGGAAATGGTGCAGGGTTATCTGATGTCAGATGGGATCTAACTGAATAGGGACAGCTCGACCTGCACAGGGCACTGAAGGCGCTGGTGGATGCTGGCTGTGTGTTTTATGTTCTCTTCTATGGCTGAGTCCAGCTGGTTGCCGTTTTCTCCATTCGCATCATGTTTCTCGCAGACACAATCCTGCATAAGCAAACATGAAATTTGCATTATGCTCAAATTGTTCCCCAATACTTCAATTGCATTGAGACAAATTCACATTTTCAAACTCAATGTGAGAGCACAATGCACTGGAATCCTTTGTTGCATTCTTGAGCATGTATGCCTTTCATCCTCATAGTAGTTTCTCACATAACCTCTTTTGTAAGTGCCACTCAGAATTGTTGGTATTTAGGGTCCACTGACTAGGGGTTCATTTCTTTCCTTTCTTTCCTTTGTCAGTCCTGGGGCTTGAACTCAGGGACTGGGAGCTGTCTCTGAGATTCTTTGTGCTCAGGGTTAGCATCCTACCATTTGAGCCACAGCGCCACTTCTGGCTTTTCCTGAGTAATTTTTATTGGAGATAAGAGTCTCACAGCCTTTCCTGCCTGGGCAGACTTCAAATTCTCGATTCTTAGATCTCAGCCTCCTGAGTAGGTAGGATTAAAGGCATGAGCCACCAGCACTTAGCTAACGGTTCATTTCTTTCTTTCTTTGAAAGATTATTTTATTTTTATTTATTTTATTTTTTTATTGTGAAAATACTGTACAGAGGGGTTACAATTACATGGGCAAGATAATGAGTATATTTCTTATCAAGCATTGTTGCCTCCTTTGTTTCCCCTTCCCATCCCTTCCCATCCTCCCCCCTCCCCCACCCAATCCTCCTCTTCCCCCCCACCAAAGTTGTAAAGTTCATTTTCGACATAACAACTTGTACATCTCATTGTTGCAATGGGTCCACCTGTATCCCTATTTAAACGATTTGTTTTTCTTCCCCTCTACAAATTATACTGACATCAAATACAGTGAAAGCAGGGGTTATACCGTGGGGGAGGGACATACAAAGCAACAAAGAAATAATCTTATAAATGTGTTAGAAACAATCGCATGAAAGAAAACATTTGAGTACCTATCTTGGGGTTCATTTTCCTAACATCAAATTATCTGACCTTTTCTGCTTGTCTTAGACATATACTAGTTATTGCAAATAAGGGAAACCATGGGACCTACGTTTGTTTGGGCCTGGCTTACTTCACTTAGGCTAATTGTTAGGACCACACACTAGTATTAGGAACACACTAATGCTTTTATACTAAAGAATGAGGGCTGAGTTGTTCTAAAGGAATTGAAAGTTTATTGGAAGTTGGATGCTGATACATCATGCCTGTTAATCCAAGCTACTCAGGCTGAGCTCTGAGGATTTAGTTCAAGACCATCCAAATCAGGACCATCTGAGAGATTCTTATCTCCAATTAAGTACCAAAAATTCTGGAAATGGACCTGCGACTCAAGTGGTAGAGTGCTAGCCTGGAGCAAAATAGCTCTGGAACAGTGCACTTAGTCCCTGAGTTCAAATCCTAGGACTGGTATTTAAGCAACAATAACAACAACAAAACCCAACCCCACCCCCCCCTGCCAAAACTCACCATATTGGGGAGACTCACAACTGTAATCCTAGCTTCTTAGGAGACTGAGATAGGAAAATCATGGTTCAAAGCTAGCCCAGGCAGAATAAACACATGAGCCTCTTATCTCCAATTAACTACCAATAGGTGGAAGTTTAGCTATGGTGCAAGTGGTAGAGAGCCAGCCTTGGTCAAAAAAAAAAAGTTTGGGGCCCTGGTGCCAGTGGTTCACGCCTGTAATCCTAGCTACTCAGGAGGCTGAGATCTGAGAATCTTGGTTCAAAGCCAGCCCAGGCAGGAAAGTCTGTGAGACTCTCATCTCCCATGAATCACCAGAAAACTGGAAGTGGCTTAAGTGGTAGAGCACTCATCTTGAGCTGTAGAGCTGAGGGACAGCGCCCAGGTCAAGTTCAAGCCCCACGACCGACAAAAACAATACAATAAACAAGTCTGGAACAGTGCCCAGTACTAGCATGTGTGTCACCCCCATCCCCTGAAGTGGATTGGAAGCTGGTGTCTCCAGTGTGTGACAGGGCAGTCTTAGCAGGGCGTGGCATTGTCTGCATATCCTTTCTATGTACTTTGCTCCTTACTGGTTACTGAAACCATTTCTTCTTCCTAGGCTAGCGTTCAGATATGCCAAAGACATGTTTTCAAAGGGAAAAAAAAACACCTTGGGAAGCATTGATTTTCAAAAATAGA
Organism: Dipodomys ordii; assembly: GCF_000151885.1. NCBI lineage: Eukaryota > Metazoa > Chordata > Mammalia > Rodentia > Heteromyidae > Dipodomys > Dipodomys ordii. Next base: position 2,989,503 of record NW_012267254.1, read on the forward strand.
TGCAAAATTTCACATTGCATATAAATAATATATAGACAAGAGCTCCAGCAGCAACAAAATGTTGCCCTTCTGTTCAGGGACATAAATACGATATTTTTAAGGGTTTTTCTTTTTTTGAGTTTTATACAATGATTTCCAGTTCAGAGAGATGGAGGCTTCTCAAAATGCGAATGTTCTGCTCTGTGTATATAGTTACTTCCTGTATTCCCCCTCACTCCAGCTGCTTTGTATTTAAAGTAACTCTATTATTCTTGGAAAGGTTTTTTTTTTTTTTAATAGATTGTCTGGAATAGATGCTTTGCCTTATGGATTAGTCAGTTTCCTGTCATTATGACATGTGATAGAATACCTGAAAAAATCAGTTTAAAAGGGGAAAGGTTTATTTTTGGTTCAGGGTATGGACACTTGGATCCATCCCTGTGGCTTTGTGGTAAGGTCCAGCATCATGGCAGAGAGAGTGTGGAAGTGGAAATATACTCACCTCATGGTAGCCAGGAAAAAGAGGGGAGGAGCCAGGTGCTGGTGGCTCACACCTGTAATCCTAGCTACTCAGGAGGCTGAGATCTGAGGATCACGGTTCAAAGCCAGCCAGGGCAGGAAAGTCCATATGACTCTTATCTCTAATTAATCACCAGAAAACTGGAAGTGGCACTGTGGCATCAAGTGGCAGAACACCAGCCTTGAGCAAAAGAGCTCAGGGACAGTGCCCAGGTCCTGAGTTCAAGCCCCCAATCACCTACTTCCATCTCTTAGTTACTACCATTTTCCAATAATACCATCAAATGTTGCATCCATTGATGAAGTATAACACATTTATTAGGTCGTCTCTCATGATCTGATCACTTCCGCAAAACCTATCTTTTAAAGACTGCATTGAGGACCATACCCCAGTACTTGAGGATAAGCCATAGCACCTTACAACTTTTGGCCATCCAGACAGTATTGCATGAGATTATGATTTATTAGGACTGGAAGGGTGGATTTAGTATCTGATGCTTACAGATGTGTTGAGGAAGGAAATTGAAGAACAGATCTAAACAATGTGGTTTTCATTGAGCAATTTGGCTGTTTTAGGACCATTAGAGTCTATAAAAACATCACTAATTCAGATGAGGAATAGAAGATAGCATGTCTGCCTAGAGAGGGAGGGCAGTAGGTTTTTTTTTTGGTTTGGTTTTGGTAGGGCTTGAACTCAGGGCTTGGGTGTTGTCCCTGAGGTTTTCTCCTCAAGGCTAAGGCTCTCTACCACATTGAGCCACAGCTCCATTTTTGGTTTTTTGGTGGTTCATTAGTCTCATGAACTTTCCTGCCCAGGCTGGCTTTGAACTTCAATCCTCAGATCTCATCCTTCTGAGTAGCTAGGATTACAGGCGTGAGCCACCTGCACCTGATTATCCATTTATCTATCACTTTAACCAGTTTAAAGCAAAGAATTCAGTGGCATTTAGTATTCTCATCATGTTTAAAATACTATGTATCTGTGAAGACACTACTACTGATTCTTCTCTCCCGTCAGTATTTGACAATGATTTATCTGGTTTATTTCCCTCCAAATTTACCTGTTTGGAGTGCTTATAATGTGCGAATGATCTTTTTATGCCTAGCTTCCTTCACTTAGCAGAATTTCTTTTCCCACTATTGCATGTTTCAGCACTTTATTTTCATGGCTAAATAGTATTCTCTAGTATTGTCATGCCACAATTGGATTATCCATTCATCAGTGGATGGGCATTTGCATTGTTTCTGTCTTTGAGCAATTGTGAATAAATGGGTCAATTCTCAAGAGTAAAATTGTGGTAATTGGATCTTTTCCATAAGGGCTGCTTCATTTTACTTCCTAGTGTATCATGGGAGTTTAAGATCTTTCTTGAGTCAAGAGGCCACACTCATTTTCTTATGCTAAACCATCTGCCAAGAAAACTCCCTAAAGGCTCCAATAACCCCTCTTCAATCCCCACTCCTGCCAAGCCTCACCTCTATCCAACAAAACAGCCATGCCACAGGTGTCTTACATTGCAAGGAACCACTTTTTTTTTTTAGTTTTGTTGGTCATGGGGCTTGAACTCAGGGCCTGGGTGCTGTGCCTGAGCTTTTTTCAAAGTTCAAAGATACCACTCTACCACTCTGAGCCACAGCGCCATTTCCAGTTTTCTGAGGACTTTCCAGCCCAGCTTGCTTTGAACTGTGATCCTCCTATCTCTGACTCCTGAGTAGTGAGGATTACAGGTGTGAGCCACCGGCACCCTGCTTCATAGAATAGTTTTGAAGTACCAAGTGTTTGATAGTGTTTATGGGAAATAAGTAGAATTCCTCTTAAAATTTCCACCTTTTGTCAAGGGAAACGAGTGATGCAGGACATGGTAATGAAGCAATCTTCATAGTAGAGGAAATTGTATTAAAAAGGCCGCTCAGCTCTTACAACAGATGTTGCAACGTCCTGCGTAACGTAACCTCTGAGCTCCCGGGCTTCTGACCTCCTTGAAATTGCCTCTGCTTGCTCTGGAGGTCATGATCTTCCACATTTGGTGCCGCGCCGGTGCACATTCACTCCCTTGGGTGTGTTTTCCTCTGGCTTTCTATCTCCAGCGTGTGTGTGGAGGAACTAGAGATAGATGCTTCTATGAGGATTGACCGTAGCAGCTATCCAAAAGGGAAGTGGAGGGAAACGTTGGGACAGGATGGAAGGTGGGAAGACTGGGAGAGAGAAAGAATACAAAAATGAAGCTGGACTCCTTGGCCAGTGCTCTCAGTTTGAAGGCCCTGCAAGGGTTAAGCAATCCTGGTGTTGTGTCTATTTTGGGGAGACTCCAGGCATTGTCCTGTGTGTGGGGAGGGAGTGGGGGTAAAAGCAGCTTTTCCTCCTCACTCCTCAGGTGCTTGATGAGATTGAATCCCAAAAAGCACACCAAGAGACTAAAGGACACCTTCACGTGAGTGGGTGGGGTATGAAGCCAAGTGTGTTGAAACGCCCAGGCAATATGGCTCCCACTTTGGGGAGGGGTTGGTAGGGCTTGAACTCAGGGCCTGGGCGCTATCTGTGAGCTCTTTTGTTCAACACTAGTAGTCTATCACTTTGTGCCACAGCTCCACTTCTGCTTTTTTGGTGGTTCCTTGGAGATAAGAACCTCCCAGACTTTCCTGTCTGGGCTGGCTTCAAACCACAATCCCCAGATCTCAGCCTCCTGAATGGCTAGGATTACAAGCATGAGCCACCAGGCCCAGCCTGGCTCCCACTTTCTATCTGTGGTGTACTTTATTTACTTGCTCTTTCCACATCTCCTTTCAGTGACTTGGTGTAGTCTTTGGAGGTGGCTCTGTTTTACAGTTGGTGTACCACAGAGATACTCAGCATGTGAAGTCATTTGTTACCAAGAGACTCCTTACCCTTCATGCCTGTTTCTGCAAGGAAGTTCGTATTAGATTCCATCCTGACAGCTCCATGTGCACACGTGAGCACACACCTGACTCCATAGCCATTTCACATAGGGGCATGAATCGCCAGAAGTGTGGTGAGTGTGCAGTCTTACTGGCCAGGACAATGGTAGCAACTTTGTGATCCTGGTATCCTGGCAGTACAAGGGAAACCTGAGGGAGTTTGTATCCAACCCCTCCCCACCCCCTTCTCAGCCCACTGCCTGTCCATCAGCCCGCAGGGCTGCTGGCCCCAGCACACTGAGCTCTTCTTGGCTTTGAGCCAGTGGCAGTACTGGAAGCCTGTGACTTTGACACTTGGCCCTTTTCAGTTCTCTTTGTTCACACACAAAAACGTTGCCTCCTAGCTCTCTTCAGTGGCTGCTGAGGATTAAGAGCAAACTCAGGCAGGGAGATGTAGCTATAGGACAACTCTCAAAGCTCCGCTGGGAAATTTGCAGAGGGTCTTGATTTCAACTTACATTCTTCTCTCCTTTCCTAAAGGAGGTTTTGTTGTTGTTGTTGTGTGTTTTTTTTAAACTGTTAAATACCCCATGTCAATAATTGCCTAGTGTACTTTGGTAATTCTGCAGCTCTGGAAGGCTTTAGACCGATATCTAGACTAATCACATATTTTAGCGACCATTGGAATGGACATTACGAAGGGAAATTTGGATCATAAAAGTTCACACTTAACAGTGAATGCCTGTTGTCACCACTCCTTGCTTCCTGGGTTGGCATTTTATAAACCAGGAGCTGGCAAAGGAAAAGAAGGCTTGTTTCTTCAGAAAAGAGCCTGAGAACTGGCTTGTTAAACATGGCGAAAGGCCATGGTATTCCCAACTACAAGGAGTCCATTTTCAAAAAACTGTGCATCTACTTGTAGTTTCTTTAATTTACCATCATTCACCAGTGGAAATTGCCAGAACTGTTTGTCTGTATGCTTGTTTTTTTTAGTGTTGATGGATTCTAGATTTTTGTTCTTTGAAACTACTTTATTGCTTTTTTTAAAAAAAATGCTGATTCTGGGGCTTGCACTGTCCCTTGGCTTTTTTTTTTTTGGGTCCAGTTCTGGGACCTGAACTCTGGGCTGGGGCGCTGTCCCTCAGCTCTTCAGCTCAAGGCTAGCACTCTACCACTTGAGCCACAGCGTCACTTCTGGCTTTTTTCTTTTTGCTTATGTGGTGCTGAGGAATGGAACCCAGGGCCTCATGCATGCAAGGCAAGTGCTCTACCACTGAGCTACTTTCCCAGCCTTCACTTGGCTTTTTTACTCAAGGCTGGTGCTCTACTTTATGAGCCACAGCTTTACTTCCAGCTTTTTAGTGGGTCATTGGAGAATAAGAGTCTCATGGACTTTTCTGCCTGGGTTGGCTTTAAAGAAGTGTGGATCCTCAGATCTCAGCCTCCTGAGCAGCCAAGATTACAGTGTGAGCCACTTGTGCCCAGCTTCCTTGTGTGCATATGTTGTGTAGTACATAGGAACTGGGATTTACACTCAGGGCCTGGATGCTGTCTTAAAGCATTTTTATTCAATGCTAGCATTTTACCACTTGAACCACAGCTCCACTTTTTGATGATTAACTGGAGATAACCAGTACAATTCTCATGGACTTTTCTGCCCGAGCTGGTTTTAAAGAACCAGGATTCTGATCTCAGCTTCTTGATCAGCTACAATTCCAAGTGTGAGCCATTGGTGCTTAGCTAAAAATACTATATTCCAAGAGGTAATATCTGGGAGAGATCTAGGGAAAGCATTGACATTGTCCAAAAAAAAAAAAAGCAAATTGATTTTGAGAATTTGGGTGTATTACAACATATGAGTAGAGTTGTTTTTTTTTTTTTGTATTTTCGATACACTGATTTAAGTCTACAAAAATGTCTTTAGCCATGCTGTTCCTATATTTCTGTTAGTACGTAGAGCGAATTGGACTGTAAACTGCTTCTATTCAATTATTTCCCTGAGTACATATTACCAAATCTAAAAGTTGTAGACTAGTACTCCTTATGTACATACAGGTGTAGTTCAGTTTCTGTAATCTCACAAAACACAATGATAACAGAATTTCAATGATTGTATTAAATCCGGTGAGCTACTTAGTCACGTGATGGATGATAGTTTAAGCATGGAGGTCTGAAGTGGTCAGAAGCTTTGAAGAAAGCCAGGTGCTGGTGGCTCACACCTGTAACCCTAGCTACTCAAGAGGCTGACATATGAGGAATCACAGTTCAAAGCCAGCCTGGACAGGAAAGACATTGAGACTCTTATCTCCAATGAACCACCAGAAAACTGGAAGTGGTACTGTGCCTCAAAGTGGTAGAGCCTTGAGTGAAAAAGCTCAAGCTCAGGAGACAGTTCCCAGGCCCTGAGTTCAAGCCCTATGATACACACACACACACACACACACACACACACACACACACACACACTAATAAAACAAAGAAAGAAAGCTTTGAAGATGCTTTCTTACATAGAATAAGGATGCAGAAGTATTTATATTGCTTGTGTTTAGTGCCCATTGACCAAATAGTCAATAACAATGACAAAAAGAAACACACAGCCATCATCATAGACCGCACTGATTTCATTACAAACCCCAAGACTGCTAAGAAGTTTCTGTAGCCCAAAGCAACAGGGTTCTAAGTCTTAAAACCCCTAGAGGAAGTGGCTCTGTGATTCAAGTGGTAGAGTGCTCACCTTGAACTGAAGAGCTGAGGGACACCACCCAGGCCCAGAGTTCAAGTCCTACAACTGACAAAAAAAGCCAAATTTACATTTAGCCTGGCGCCAGTGGCTCAAGCCTGTAATTCTAGTTACTCAGGAGGCTGAGATCTGAGGATCACAGTTCAAAACAAGCCTGGGCAGGAAAGTCCGTGAGACTCTTATCTCCAATAAACCACTCAGAAAACTGGAAGTGGCGCTGTGGCTCAAGTGGTAGAGTGCTAGTCTTGAGCTGAAGAGCTAAGGGACAGCATCCGGGCCCAGAGTTCAAATCCCACCACCGACCAACAAAAAAAAAATAAAGAAAACAACCCTGGAAACAGCAACAAACAACCAGCAACAACAACAAAAATCTCTTGGGTGGGGATGGCAGGGTAAAAAGTGGGAGAGGCCAAGGGAAGCAATAACATAGTTCAAAAAGGAATTGTTCCAGTCACCTGACTCATGGAACTGTAACCCCTGTATACATCACCTTAACAATACCAATAAAATATATTTCAAAACAAACAGAAAACCCTGGAGAGTTTTGGTGGTCATCCTAGGACAGGGTAGTTCATTTAAATGTCATCCACATAGGAGCTGAATGGCTTTGTTAGTACTGGGGACTCCCAAATGGAATCTGATAGCCTTGCTATGCGGAGCTCCAGGTTCTTTAAAGAGCTGCCCTTGATTAATCAGAGAGGATTGGAGCATAATTGAGACTCATATTGCACTTGAAGACTGCCATGTAGCAGCCCCAAGAAGGGTCACTGGTCTGTTCTCAAGTTCATTGAGTCAGATTGCCTTACCAGGCCCTGTGTCCTCTCTGTGTACCCGGCTGTAGGTTGCTTTTGCCCTCCCCCTCTTGGTGGAACACTTTGAAGTTTTTAAAGGCTTCCATAATTAAAGGCATTCTTGTTCACCCTGGCCCTTTTCTTTTTCTCCCCACCTACCTTCTACCTTGAGCTTGTTTTTCCTTCCTGGACTTTTTTCCTTTTCCTTTTTTTGTTTTTGTTTTTTTGCTACCTTTCTCTAGAACTTTCCTTTACAGTGCCCCTGAGTTTTAGAATAGTATGTGGTGTTCTAGGGATCAAGCAATCACCCTACCGTATAAAGAAGACGCTTTTCGTGATGTGCTGGTTGTTCACACTTGTCATCCTAGCTACTTGAGAGGCTGAGATCTGAAGATCACAGTTCAAAGCCAGTCTGGGCAGGAAAGCCCATGAGACTCTTATCTCCAATGAACCACCAAAGAAGAGCCAGAAGAGCTGTAGCTCAAAGTGGTAGAGCCCTAGTCTTGGGCAAAAGAAGCTCAGGGACAGGGCTCAGGCCTTGAGTTCAAATCCCAGGAGCAGCAGGAGCAGCAGCAGCAGCAACAGCAACAAAAGATGGCTTCTTTTATTCCTTTGGTGGCTATCAGAGTTTTTTTTTGTTTTCTCAAACTTTGCTCCTTGGTCCTAACTACTATACGATAATAGAATAGAATGGATTGCAATCATTTTGCTAGCATTATTTAGATGTAATCCATGCATTGTAAATTTCCCCTTGCTATAGTATATGTATGATTCTGTGATTTATTGGTATACTCAATTGTGCAAACATCAACATGGAACTTAAGAATATTTTTGGCACCCCCAAAGGAAACCTTGTAGTTGCTTCTTCTTAACTAATCTTTTCTCTGTTCAGACGGATATTTTGAGGCCCCAATCCATAGTCCCTGTCCTATGGAAAGGCTCACGTAGCTACTTCTTGCTCACCTCTTAATAGGTCTGCTTGATTTTTGCCCATTCTCGCTCATTAGCTTATAGGTCATTAGCTACTTTAAAATACAGTGCTAGGAGAGACAGATTTTCTCTGTGCTTTTATTCCTATTCTAGGGACTTCAAAAAGAACTGTGGTTAGCCTATAAGTGAACTCCATTCTGATGTTTTTCTGCAACAGAGCTACAATTTGGGTAAGATGGTTGCCTACCCTTTGCCTGTGATAGCTAGAGAAAACCTAAGACTAGAACCTTCTTCATGGCAGGGATTTGGCTATCTAGCACAGAGCCCAATTCCTATCAGTCCAGCAGACCCTCAGTATTTGTTGAATAAGTAAAATTAGGACCTAAAAATAGAAAGTAATCCTGGGTGCTGTGGCTCACGCCTGTAATCCTAGCTACTCAGAAGATAGATAATGAGCATCGTGGTTCAAAGCCAACCTGGCCAGGAAAGTCTGTGAGACTCTTATACCCAATTAATCACCAGAAAAAGCCAGAAGTGGTGCTGTGGCTCAAGTGGTGGAGCTCTTGCCTTGAGCAAAAAGAAGCTCAGGGACAGTACCTAGGCCCCAGGACTGGCACAAAAAAAAAGAAAAGAAAAGAAAAAAAAATTCACTAAGGAGCAGAAGTTTGAAAATTGCTTTGAACTTTGCAAGCTTGCTGCTATGTAGAGAATCCTGGCAACTTTCACAAAGTGATAAGCGGGAAGGGCAGCAGTTTGTGAGCCATGTGCTTGCTTTTAAGCAAATGTCTAAAAGGCTCCTAATTTGTACCAGAGACCTTATCAAAGGACTTTGCAAAACTTCCAGTTGGGCAATTATGAGTATTAGCTGAGTTTAACCTCTGAGCCATGGGGTGAAGGGGGGAGAATTGCTGTTTCATTCTACTTTCGGTCCTCACAGGCGACAGACCATTTTAAGAGTGGATGCCTGGTGAGTGGAAAAGGGGATCCTCAGCTGGGCGCGGGTGGCTCATACCTGTAATCCTAGCTCTTCAAGAGGCTGAGATCTGAGGATTGTAGTTCAAAGCCAGCCCCTGCAGGAAAGTCCATGAGACTCTTATCTTCATTGAACCACCAGAAAACCAGAAGTGGTGCTGTGGCTCAAAGTGGTAGAGCACCAGTCTTGAGCAAAAGAGCTGAGGGACAGCGCCCAGGCCTCCAGTTCAAGCCCCAGAACTGGCCAAAAAACCCCCAACAAACCCAAAAAACAAAAGAAGAGCTGCATTCATGGTCATTTCTTAGATGGCACTTGTAGCCATGTGCATTCCCTGCCCCTTAGCTATCCTGATCCCTTTTACTCATTATGTTTAATGGTTGAGAAGAACAAGTCCTTGTGACAAAGACAAGTGCACGTATCTGAGTGTCTATGGCCTATTTTCATAGAAATGGGATGTGTGTTTCTTGAGAAGTTTTGTTGTTGTTGTTGTTTGTTTTATATCTATTGTAGGGCTTGAACTCAGGGTCTGGGTGCTGTCCCTGAGCCTCTTTGTGCTCAAGGCTAGTGCTCTACCACTTTCAGCCATACTTCTGGTTTTCTGGTAGTTTTTTGGAGATAAGAGTCTCATGGACTTTCCTGCTCAGGCTGGCTTCAAACCTCGATCCTCAGATCTCAGCCTACTGAGTAGCTAGGATGACAGGTGTGAGCAGTAGCGCCTGGCTCTTAAGTTATTTAAAAGATAAGGGTTCGAGCCATGCTTTAGGAAACGCAAAGCATTTGTCATTATAAATGTAGCTGTTCACAACCAAAGTTTTTGTTTTTTGTTTTGTGCCATTCCTGGCTTTATGGTGGTTCATTGGATATGAATCTCACAGACTTTCCTGCACAGGCTGGCTTCAAACCATGATCCTCAGATCTCAGAGTACTGAGTAGCTAGGATTACAAGCATGAGCCACCGCAGCCTGGCTGCAACCAAAGGTTTTAAAACAATGCAATCTTCTCAGAGAAAATGAAAGTAGAGTTTTTGTCATTTATTTAAATGAATAAATGGAGACCACAATTGTTTTTCTCAACAATGTGACAATGGAGTGAAGTAAAACATTTTTTGCTATATTACAAACTATATATACAAATATAATTTATATGTGTGTGTTATGGTCTACTTGGGTTGCAGGTGGTGGAAGAGAAGAGAGCAGATACTCCTCTTTAAGCTATGTGTCTTTTTTGAGGGGGTCCTGTTTCTGGGCCTAGACACTCTCTCTGAGCTTCAGTGCTGAGGGCTGGAGCTCTACCACTTGAGCCACAGATCCACTTCCAGCTTTTTGGTGACTAATTAGAGATAAGAGTCTCACAGACAGCCGGGCGCTGGTGGCTCACACCTGTAATCCTAGCTACTCAGGAGGCTGAGATCTGAGGATCGCGGTTCAAAGCCAGTCTGGGCAGGAAAGACCGTGAGACTCCTATCTCCAATAAACCACCAGAAAACCGGAAGTGGCGCTGTAGCTCAAGTGGTAGAGCGCTCGCCTTGAGCTGAAGAGCTGAGGGACAGCATTCAGGCCCAGAGTTCAAGCCCCATGACCGACAAAAAAAAAAAAAAGAGTCTCACAGACTTTCCTTCCTGAGCCAGCTTGGAACCGTGATCCTCAGATCTCAGCCTCCTGAATATGGTGGGATTATAGATTTGTACCACCATGCCTGGCTAAGTGGATGTTCTTATTTCCCCGCCTATATTCATGTCATTTTCTCTGTGATCATGTGCGACTAAGAATTAGACATTAACCTTGAAGTTGTTGGGTCGGAGGGAATCTTCCTCACAAGTTGTATAGATGACTCTGGAGAGAAAGCTCTAAGTGGTGAGTTTCAGGGTTAGTGAGAAGATTCAGTCTTTCTAGAAAACCATTGCTAGCATGTTATATTCACCCTTCATGCTTACAAAACAACAACAACAAAAGATTTTTGGAAAGGTAAAAGAAAAATAATCAGGTGTCATGAAATGTCTTTGAAGCTGTTGGTCTAGGGTTTGAATGTAGCATTGGAGTTTGGGCTAGCTAGGTGTTCAAGAAATAATGGTGCCCATTTTCTTGTAACCACTTGCAAGTCTAGCCTATCTTTTTAGAGTGACTTTTAGAATGTCCTGGAAAATCAGTTGTTTATCGTGGGGTGTGTCTCTCTGGTGGTTAATTACCCCTTCGGAACAACTTCATAACTGCTAGAATGGTCTAAGTAAGGTTGATACTTTAACCAATTTGGAAAAAAAATTGACTCGAGCACATTCGTGAAATAAAATCTGTCAAGGACAAATTTCCTGTATAAAGATAGCCTTCTTGTTAGAAGGGATGGTTGCAGAGCTGGGCTGAGCGCCTCATGCCTGTAATCCCCAGCAGTTTAGGAAGGAGGTTGAGATTAAGGACAGAAGTTCGAAGACAGCCCAGATAGGAAAGCCCATGAGACTTTTATCTCCAATTAACCACCAAAATATGGAAGTGGAGCTGTGGCTCAAAGTGGTCCAACACTAGCTCTGAGTGAAAGAGCTCAGGGACGGCACCCAAGGCCCTGAGTTCAACTCTGAGGTTGGCACAAAAACAAAAAACAAACAAAGGGAGTGAGGGAAGAAAGGCTGCAGGCTTATTTGATGAGCTTGTTTAGATTACAAAACTCAACCACGCATTAGCATGTGGGTGGGGGCACAGGCTGCTGATCCCACCCCCACCTTCCCAAGATGACAGTAGTGGTTGGAGTAAAGCAAAAGGGCTTGTATTATATTTGTATATGTGAGTATTTGGTCCTAACCCTGGAAGTAATAAATACCAGAAGGGAAAAAACTGAATATTTGCCTTAAGAATGTAGAATAAGGCAGGGAATGTGGCTTAGTGGTGGAGTGCTTGACTAGTATGCATGAAACCCTGGGTTCGATTCTTCAATACCATATGAACAGAAAAACCTGGAAGTGGCGCTATGGCTCAGGTGGTAGATTGAGCAAAAGAAGCTCAAGGACAATGCCCAGGCCCTGAGTTCAAGCCCCAGGACTGGCCAGAAAAAAGAAAAGGAAGAAAGGTCATAAATTGCTTCTTCATAGTTTGTAGTTATATTCTTTCTTATTTGTTTCATTGGTCATGACAAACAAAGCTATCAAGTCAAGTGGTCTTAGGCCTAGAAAGTCAAAGACTTTCAGTTAATAATTTTAAACTTTGCCATAGGTTCCAATTCCATTTATATTTGAGCAAGAAGAAGGCTTAGGGCTCCCCATAATTTCTTCATTGTCCTCATAAAACAATAGCAAATGGGAATTTGCTTCAAGACTAATTTCATGTGTCTATATACACACACAGGTAGTCATAGAGCAACTAAATTGGGGTGCTGTGGTGTGATAAAATTTTCAACTATTTTTGCCCAGGTTTTGGATCACTTATGAAACAAAAGCATTCAAGGATTGCTTGTCATAGCCAATAATTTGCTTGGCTCTCACTTAATTTTTCTGCTTCACTTCACAAAGTAATTGAAACTTCCTTTTTGCTACAAGCTCACTGCTCTTCCCTGCCCCCCCCCAAAAAAAAGAGCTACAGTTTTAAAAGAACATCTCTTGGTTAGCAGTTCTGTGAATTTTATTTTTCTGAATGTAGAAATACGTCCTTAAATAGTTACTGAACTAGTGTCATTCAATCCTTAAAAGGGAAATAAGTTAAATCTGCCAATGGCTTCTAGAAGCTGAAGAATGTACAGGGAGTAAAAACAAACAAACAAACAAAAAAACAAAAAACAAAAGCCAAGGCTTATTGGAGCATTTCAAGTATCACTTCTATAAGAATATAAATGTAACCTGGGTTGAAAGTAGAAATGATAGAACTGTCCTACTGGGAGAATACAATATAAAAAAATTAAAAAAAACTTCTAGCTGGGTGCTGTTGGCTCACGCCTGTCATCCTAGCCACTCAGAAGGCAGAGATCTGAGGATCATGGTTCAAAGCCAGCCCAGGCAGGAAAGGCTATGAGATTCTTATCTCCAATTAGCCACCCAAGAACTGGAAGTGGTACTATGGCTCAAAGTGATAGAGTGCTAGCCTTGAGCAAAAGAGTTCAGAGAGCCCAGGCCCTGAGTTCAAGCCCCACAACAACAACAACAACAACACACACACATACACACAGAGTTCTAACCCCAAAGCCAGGCCAACAAAAGAGTTCAGAGAGCCCAGGCCCTGACTTCAAGCCCCACAACAACAACAACAACAACCACACACACACACACACACACACACACACACACACACAGAGTTCTAACCCCAAAGCCAGCCCAACAAGCATCCAGAAGAATTCTAGGTAGAGAACTTTGTTAGTAGATGTAGATTAGCTAAAAGGATGAGGTTTTTCTGCACTCTTTTATTCCAAGTGGTTCTCAAAATGCATTTTTCTCCATCAAATAACAGGACCTCAGAACCCTAAGAAACTCTTGCACAATAGTTCTCTCTCCCTCCCCTCTGTCATGTGTTGTTTCTTGGTGGGGGGAGAGTGTTAAACTTTACCAGAAAATTTTGGGGACAGATTTTTACTGTTGTTGCTTCGGACGTGAACAAAACCACACATTGGATATCTTCTATTCTCGGGGCAAAAAAAAAAAAAAATCTTTATTTTTAGAGCGATGTGGGTGGGTTTTGAGGAACTCTTCTGTTTTTGTTTTAAAGCATTTGGTAAGGAGACACTTGACTTTGAAATTTTATTTTCATGTGTACCAGCTTGACAGAACTGACCTCTCCACCCCTGCTCAGTCTACCTTGTCAACTTCCATTTTAAACTAAGTCATCGGCTCATTGACAGAACTTGCTTATTTTTAAAGCAATCATATGGGAGTGATTTAGCCTTCATGGTATTTTTTTTTTTATCAATTTTGAGTGTTAATTATTTTGGTATTTTGGTTGTTAATGGTGATATGACTCAGGATTGAGCTGGCAAGAGTTACACACAACAGATTCCTTGCTTAAATGTTTCATAGGTCACTAAACAATTTTCAGATGAAAAATTTATTTAAACCCTGTTTTTTCTTTTTTTACATTTTTTTGGGGGGGTGCCAGTCTTGGGGCTTGAACTCAGGGCCTGGGCACTGTCCCTGAGCTTCTTTTGCTCAAAGGTAGTGCTGCTGTATCACTTGAGCCACAGCTCCACTTCTGGCTTTTTTTTTTTTGTGGTGCTTAAATGGAGATTCAGAGTCTCATGGATTTTCCTGCATGTGCTGGCTTTAAACCTTGATCCTCAGAGCTCAGCCTCCTGAGTGGCTAGGTTTACAGATGTGAGCCACCAACGCCCAGCTTAAACCCTCATTCTTAATCTGTTGCCTCCCTAACTCCTTAGAATAATTCAGAGTCCTCTGCTGTACCTTTAACTAGTTCCTTGCTGTTCTCAAAAATCCTCCTTTAAATGATCATATCAAATACACAAGCCATGATTTATCCTGGAGCTAAAACTTTGTGAATACTGCAGCGTTTTATTCCATTTAAATTCATTTTGAAGAGAATGGTACTGTGGATTGAATGGCTACATGATAATTTGCTGTGTGCGTAAAATCATTTAAGAAATATTTTGACACCCATGACTTGCTTTTTCATGTCACTCTCTATCAAATGCCTTGTAATGCAATATTAGGTTTCTTTGCTTGGCTCAAAGTGCCGAATGGGGAAAAGCTCAGTGGCATTCAACATTGACTTTAGTTATCTCATTTAAATCACAGATTCTGTGAGAACTGTAAGTTTACAGAAATAGAAGAAAAACAGGGACCAGGGCAAAAGCCCCCAGGGCATATAAGTGTCATAACCTCTTTGAGAAATAATACCTTTTTGTTTTTGTTTTTTCCTGTCCTGAGGCTTGAACTCAGGGCTTGGGTGCTATCCCTGAGCTTCTTTTTCTCACAACCACCACTGTATAGTTCCACTTTGGCCTTTTTTTACTATTATTGGAAATAAGAGTCTCACAGACTTTCCTGCCTGGGTTGACTTCAAGCCACGATCCTTGATCCTCAGATCCTCAGATCTCATCCTCCTGTATAGCTAGGATTTCAGGCATGAGCACCAGTGCTGCACTAAGCATACACTAGCTTTTAGAGGGTGTTTCAGTTCATGAAAACCTGTAGTAACAAGATTTTAAAGCATGCATACAGCACTAACAAGGGTTAAATCCGTTGTCTGTCCACATTGGGGGAGATAAAAGGAATGATTTTATATTTAATTATTAATTTGAAGTCGAATATTGTCTTGGTCTGGCAGATCCTGAAGTACTACACTTTATGACATCTACTATTGTAACTGTTTAAAATGGTATCTATATAATTTGATATCTGAACAAAGTTACGGAGCCATGTCAATAAATGGAAATGTCATTCATTCAGTATTACATTGAAGTAATTTCCTCAGATTTTCTTAGTAAAATTACCATGTGCTTTAAAAAAAATCTTAAAAACAATGCAAATGAGTAGGCATCACTGTGGTTCACACCTGTAATCCTAGCTACTCAAGAGGCTGAAATCTGGGGATCATGGTTCAAAGCCGATTTAAAGCCAGCCTGGGCAAGAAAATTTGTGAGACTCATCTCCAATGAACCACCAAAAAGCTGGAAGTGAAGCTGTGACTCAAGCCTTGAGTACAAAGGCTCAGAGACAGAGCCCAGGCCCTGAGTTCAAAACCCCTCACCAACCGCTCCCCCCCCCCAAAAAAAAGCTGAATCCTTAGTGAAAGTGCTAGATTGCTGATCCTAATAACCACCGTTAAATCTTCAAATGCTGCCAGGAATACAATACACACAATCTCTCTCTCTCTGTCTGCCTACCTATGTGTCTGTCTGTCTGTCTGTCTGTCTGTCTGTCTCTCTCTCTCTCTCTCACACACACACACACAAACACATGCACACATACACACACAAATCTGTCTCAATACTGGTTAAAGATGGTTCATAGTTTGAAGAGAGATGGCATAGTACTTAACAGGTGTGCATGTTTTTTCTTTACCTTTTTATTCCAAAGAATTGTACCAAATAGATAACTGTCCTTAAAAGGGTTAAGAATCCATTGGGCACTGGTGGCTCACTCTTGTCATCTACTCAGGAGGCTGAGATCTGAGAATCCTGGTTCAAAGCCAGCCATTGCAGGAAAGGCCATGAGATTCTTTTATCTCCAATGAACCACCTCGGATATGGTTCTATAGCTCAAAGTGGTAGAGCACTAATCATGAGCTCAGGGACAGTGTCAAGACCAACAGCAACAACAAAAACGTAGGAATCCTTGTTCTCTTCTCCCCAGTACACTCAAGGTTAACACTTTTCACAGTATCTATTTTCTGTATGTGTGCTCATACTGGGGCTCAAACTCAGGGCCTGGGCACTGTCCCTGAACATTTTTGCTCAGGGCTAACCCCCTAGGTCTTTAGTCACAGCTCCATTTCTGTCCTTTTTGCAGGGAAGAGGAGTGTTAATTGTGAGAGTTCCACCAACTTTCCTGTCTTCGAACCATGATCCTCAGGTCTCAGTTTTCTGAGTAGCTAGGATTATATGGGTGCCTGGGACAGCCTTTTGTTTTTTGTGTTTGTTTTTTTTTTTTTTTGGTCAGTAGTGGTGTTTGAACTTAGGGTCTGGGCATTGTCCCTGAACTTCCTTTGGTCAAAGCTAGCTCTCTACCACTTTGAGCCACACCACCACTTCTACTTCCAGTTTTCTGATGGTTCATTGGAGATAAGAGTCTCACAGACCTTCTTGTCTAGGCTGGCTTTGAACTATGATTCTTAGATCTCAGCCTCTCAAGTAACTAGGATTATAGTGGTGAGCCCTAGGGCCCAACCCACAGTATCATTTTTAATAACACCTCCATTCACATTCCAGGGTAAGCTGGTTTGGACTATAATTTAGGATTAAGTCACCTTGAGCACATAAAATACAGTAAAAAGCTTGGTCAGTGCCAAGAAAACTTTATACTCTTGCTAGGTTATTGCTTTTAGCATAGGTTGAAGAATGGGATTGCTGAGGTTAGCAGTTTATAGATCGTTAGAGAGCAGGACTCAGAAAGCCCTCATGGGAAAATTCCAACGGCTCCAGAATTGGAAAAGTTTCGAGTGCCAGCATCACTCTACAAGTGGGAAAGTGTCACACCTCAGTTCATGCGACAGGCCATAGACAGAATGTGCCAACATGACAGACTTTGTAGAAAGTATAATTAGGTATTTATGAAACAGGTAGATTTTGTGTTTATGCTTTTTGTGCATACCGCTGGTTTTATCCCTCCTTAGATACTTCGTTACGGACATAAAAATATTCCAAAATCTGAAAAAGACATCTCTGTATGAAACACTTCTAGTCCTATGCATTTCGTATAAGGAATACGCCACCTGTGCTCCAGTGTCAGTAATCCTAACTACTCAGGAGGCTGAGATTGTAGGATCATGATTCAAAGCCAGCCTGGGGAGGAAAGTCCGTGTGACTCTTTTTTTTTTGGTCTGTTGTGGGACCTGAACTCTGGGCCTGGACACTGTCCCTCAGCTCTTCAGCTCAAGGCTAGCACTCTACCACTTGAGCCACAGCGCCAGCTTTTTCTGCCTATATAGTGCTGAGGAATGGAACCCAGGGCCTCATGCATACAAGGCAAGCACTCTACCACTTAGCTACCTTCCCAGCCTCCCCCCACCCCCCGTGTGACTCTTTAACTACCATTTAACCACCAAAAAAGGCTAGAAGTGAAGCTGTGGCTTAAGTGGTAGTGCAATAGCCTCGAGCAGAAAAACTCAGAAACAGTGTCCAATCCCAGAGGTTGAGCCCCTGGACTGGCATAAAAAAAGGCACAGATTAGAACTGATTATTATGAACACCATTTATCATGGGCCTGACTATGTAGGCGGATGCAGTAAAAGGCAGGGCCAATGGCCCAGATATGTCCCTCCCTCCCTTAGTTTCAGACTTATGCCTGCAAGTTGGATGCAGAATCTTGAGAGAACAGTCCTTCAAAGCTTGTCAATAGTTCTGTTTATTGTTTATATACATAATCTGATAAAGTGAGTCTTCTTGTATTCTTTGTGAATCCCTTTCTAGGGAGTCACAAAGGCAACAAAGAAGCACTCTTTGCTATTTTATTGGTGCATTTTGTTTTTAAACTTGGTACAGTGTTAAAGTCTTAGGGATTATGGTTTTATGTCCAGTGATCAAAGACCTTCAGTCTAGAGAACACCATATTCCCTAGGCTATAGAGAAATGTCCAAACAGTGATTTGAGATGAGATTTATGTGTTTATGATTATGGCAGAGTGGCTTAGTGGACTCAAGCCATAGCACTGATTCCTATACTCAGTAGAATGACCTTGGGTAAGTCACTTAATCCCTCTGTGCCTTGGGTCCCCCTTTTTTTGGTACTAGTAGAGGCTTAAGAAAGCCACAAGAAATTCGCTCTTGGGTTAAAGAGAGATGCATTTCATCCCTTCCCCAGCCTTGGGACCTGATAAGACAGGACAGGTCATGGAAGGTTTTATTAGGGCCTTCAGCTCCAACCCTTGCCCCTGAGCATTCTGGGACTCAGGATGTGGAGGGCGTTCTTTGGCAAGAATGTGCAATCTAAGTCTAGAGGGAGGTAAGACAGCTCAAATACTTGGCCAGCCTTCTGGCCTGTGGGGGTTATTTTTAGATCCAGGGCAGTGTTTCACACTGGAGCATTGAATGGCAAGGACTGCTGGGTAAGTGTTGAGTTGGGCCAGGACAGGGACTCAGGCCAGCCCTGGCTTAGTATAGTAGAGACATCTTAGCCTTGTTTGCAGTGAAGCCAATGAGTAGAATATGGCAGTCCGCATAACTGAAACATTTAGCAATTGGTTCTTTTATTTATTTTAGTACTGGTCCTGGACCGAAACTGAGGCCTGGGAGCGGTCCTTGAGCTTCTTTTGCAAAAGACTAGTTCTCTACCACTTTGAGCCACAGGTCCACTGCAGGTTTTCTGCTGGTTAATTGGAGATAAGAGTCTCATGGAGTTTGTGTGTGTGTGTGTGTGTGCGCGCACACACGTGTGTACATGTATGCCTGCCTGCCCAGGTGTTGGTCCTGGGTTTGAACTCAGGGCCTGGGGATTGTCTCTGTACTTTTTTGCTCAAGGCTAGCACTTTATCATTTCAGCTACAGCTCTACTTCAATATATACGCACACACATATAGGTGGTTCATTGGAGATAAACATCTTCACAAATTTTCCTGCCCAGGCTGGCTTCTAACCATGATCTTCAGATCACAGCCTCCTGAGGAGCTAGGATTACAGGCGTGAGCCAGCAGAGCAAGACTTTGATAAATGCTTCTTGAGTAGTCTAGAACAGAGTGGTAATGTTGAGAAGAGAGCAGTGCAAGTGGCAAGAATGAAACCACGAGTCAGTATCATAGAAAGTTCCAATTTGGTACCTGCGAGTTTCTGCACCACTAAGTGATCTATGAGCTGATGTGGGATTCAATGTCCATCAGTGCTGCCCTCACACATAAGGCACCTAAGAAACGGGAGCATAGACGCCTGGAGCTCCTATGAATATTGCAAATCAAGTCATTTTCCAGATGAGGTCATTACAGCATATTTGGTTTGATGTCTTATAATGGTGGCCATTTCCCGAGGAGGCTTCACTGTTTTATACTATTAGAGAATATTTCTTTAATATATATACTAGCTCCCTGAAGGTTTCCAGGGCAATTTTTCTGCCTTTCACGGTGTCCCACCCTGTGCGGCCTGTGTGGTTGCGTCCCTGAGACGCATGCGCAGTCCTGTTCATTCTTGGCTGAAATGCATCCACCCTTTTGTGGTCTGAAACCCATGGTGTGGCCCTGTCAGGGTGACGGTATTCAGTGTGCAGAAAGTACTTGGCAGACCTACAATCCACAGACTAGTAGAAATACCACTACTGTCCAACTGCTGAGAGCCAATGTAGTGACCCATTGAAAGTGTGTGTGTTTTTAGGCAATGTGAACACTTGAAATGTGGTCTTGGAACTTGATAACTATGATTGTAAATGTTTGCACCCTTAAATCATCTCAGTACGGCCCTGATTTGGGACTTGCATTCTGCCCTCTTGACTACTAAAATCCATCAGGATGATCAGGACATGGAAAGGTGTCCTGGTAGGGTGGACATTCTTGGTGACTACTACCCTGCTACACTCGTTTATGTTCTAGAAACGACAGTTCCTGTTGATTATTATCCAGTTTTTTTACCATGTCTGATCTTATTGCATGAAACATATGACTTCCAGGTTGGGCACTGGTGGTTCACGCCTGTAATCCTAGCTACTCCGGAGGCTGAGGTCTGAGGATTGTAGTTCAAAGCCAGCCCAGGCAGGAAAGTCCATGAGACTCTTACCTCCAATTAACCACCAGAAAACCACTTTGAGCTGTGGCTCAAAGTGGTACAGCACTAACCTTGAGTGAATGAGCTCAGGGACAGTGCTCCGGGCTTTGAGTTCAAGCCCCTGGAGTGACAGACAGACAGACAGACACACACACACACACACAGACAATATTTTCCAAACCTAATATCCAGGATAAAAATATCACTCCAGGGGCTAGGAAGGTGGCTCAGTGGTAGAGCACTTGCCTTGCATGCATGAGGCCCTGGGTTCGATTCCTCAGCACCACATAAGCAGAAAAAGCTGGAAGTGACGCTGTGGCTCAACTGGTAGAGCGCTAGCCTTGAGCTGAAGAGCTGAGGGACAGTGCCTAGACCCTGAGTACAAGCCCATGACCAACCAAAAAAAAATCTTATCTTTTTGCTGAGAAAAGCATGTGAGACACCTGGAACTATTAAGGAAAGGTGGGTAATGCCAGTAATGCTGCATGTTTTCCAGTTTTAACAAGTTTGTGTCCTTCACTATTTCACCCTCTCCCCCAACCAATATCAGTCAGTAGTAAGTTTAGATGATCATGGAAAATGAACTCACTCTGAGTTTTGTTTGTTTAAAGGACGTGGTGCTTCCCAAGATTTAGTACTCTAAAGAGATTTCCCTGCCACCATTTGTATCCAGCATGATAATGAAAATCAAATAAATTGGGTATGGACAAGTTGTCAAAATTCCGATCATCTCCAAACCCACAGGTTGTCAAACAGGTAGTCTTCTAGAAGCTTGATAAGGTATCATCATACCTAAGATGAAAATGGGTAGACTAGACACTTGGTAGAAAGATTCACAGAAGACACAGTGTTTCTTGAGAGCAGTGTGCTCATTTTTACACTTAGCATTTGGCCCTGGGCCTCACATATTTTAATTAGACAATAAATGCTTGTTGAGTGATTAGAGAAGGGGGGAGGAAAGCTGATGGAGATGTAGGAAAAAAAGGCATGTGTGGTAATGGTGAAAGGTTGATGAAATTCTCATAGAAGGATGAAGTTTAAAAAAATGAGGTGGAGACCACTCACCACAACTATAGTTGAAAGAAAAATGTGAAGAGAGAAAGAAATTTGGGAAGTTGTTTAATAAGAAAAACAACTGTTAAAAACTGACTCGGCTTTGGGGCTAAAATTCCACAACTAATCAGGATAAATGCTCTCTGCCCAGCAGCCTGAGTAACTAATAAAAATAATTTTTTGAATGAAAAGACATCAACAAGTTCTGTGACTTTCCTCAGAAGACCAATAGCTTGGGCTGGGGAGGTGGCTCAGTGGTAGAGTGCTTGCCTTGCATGCATGAGGCCCTGGGTTCAATTCCTTAGCACCATATAAGCAGCAAAAGCTGGAAATGGAGCTATGGCTCAAGTGGTAGAGCACTAGCCTTGAGCCGAAGAACTGAGGGACAGTGCCCAGGTCCAGAATTCAGGCTCCATGACCGACACCTTCCCCCACCCCTAAAAAAAAGAAGAGCAATAGCCACCTCCTACTATCTTACCTCCCCTCCCCCCAGTTCTGAGACTTGAACTCAGGGCCTGGGTGCTGTCCCTGAATTCTTTTGCTCAAGGGTAGTACTTTGCCACTTGAGCTCTAGCACCATTTCTGGTTTTCTGGTGGTTCATTGGAGATACGAGCCTCACAGACTTTCCTGCTTAAGCTGGCTTCAAACTGTGATCCTCAACCTCCTGAGTAGCTAGGATTACAGGCATGAGCCACTAGTGCCTGCCTAACCCATCTTTTGCCTAGGAGGACATCTAGCCATCTATTCCAAGCCCCTAAAAATAAGTTGATCATGTTCGCAGTCACTATATTAGTAAAATGTCTTGATACAGACCGAGACTGTCTTGAATTTCTGAGTTCCAGAGACGCGCATTTCTTCGCTGTGTTCAGAACTTTGGATATTCTTAGATTCTTCAGGAAACATTCACGTCTAGATGTCTTTTAGGGAGTGGAATTTGGGTTCTGATCCTAAGAGGTGATTATGTGTTCCTTTTACCATTTTTGAAAGATATAATTCACAGGCAAGTTATTAAAAAAAGGGAGGCTCTCTGATTCGTATTTACTGTTTCATTCTGCTTTTATAATGATGTTTGTGTATTGACGTTCCGAATGCTCTGTCTAAATTTTAGGTTGAAAACAGGAAGGAGTGACTAAATTTAAGTGTGTTTCCTTATTGGAGGAATTAAATCTCTTGTTTTGGAGTTTGTTTTGTTTTGCTCATCAGTCCTAAATTTAAACAGCATTGTTGTTCCTGGTGGCCTGAGATGTAGCAAAAAGTTTGTGGAGAGCAATAACTTGTGTTAAATCATTCCAGAGAGAGTCCTTCACTCCAAAATGCTTCTGCATAGCAATTCCTTGCAAAGCTCAACATGGGTGTGGGGGGGTCTGGTCATGGGGCCTGAACTCTGGGCCTGGGCGCTGTCCCTCAACTCTTCATCTCAAGGCTAGTGCTCTACCACTTGCGCCACAGCACCACTTCTGGCTTTTTTCTTTTTGCTTATGTGGTGCTGAGGAATCAAACCCAGGGCCTCATGCATGCAAGGCAAGTGCTCTACCACTGAGCCACCTTCCCAGCCCAAAGCTCAACATAGATTTAAGGTTTTATTCTGAAGTATCTTGACCAATATTTATCTTCAGTGTTTGAATAAAAATAATATAATACATAATGCAAATATGCTCATAGCAGCATAATGTACAGCCACCAAAAGGTACAAACAATCTAATTATATGTGTATGTGTGTCAACTGACAAAATGGCTCAATAAAACATGGCACACCCACGTGGCAGAATATTATACAGCTCTAAAAAAGACTAAGATGCAACTTGGATGACTTTGGAAAACATCAAGCTTTGGGGCAGGAGTAAGTCCAGGCCGTTCGGAAAGACTATAATGTACCTGATTGATTCTTTAAGAAATGTCCAGAATCAGCAAATCTAGAAAGGCAGAAAAGTGCTAAGTGCTTGCCTGTGGCTGATTTGGGGGGTGGAGAAGGAGAGAGGGAGATGGAAGTTTTAGGGAATCTCTTTTATAGTGGCATCTTCTCAGATTGTATATGGGGATGGGTATACAGCCCTGTAAGTATACTAAAATTCACTACCTTGTACACTTTGGGACAGTTGGATGGTAAGTGCATTCAAATTGAATTCAAAAAGTGCCAGGGGTGAGGAACAACAAGCTACATGTCTGCTAGCACATTGCTCTCCCAAATTTCAGCTTCACAGTGCTCTAATGTCTAGCCACAGGGTCCTCCTGGCTGACAAGGAATGAAAAGTTCTTGGGCTTAGCCCCAGGATATCAACATTCTTCTCCCTCTTCTCCTTCCTCCTCCTCTTCTTCTTTTTCTTCCTCCTCCTCTTCTTTTACTGCCTCCTCCTCTTCGTCATTTTCTTAGTCCTCCTCTTCTCCTTCTCTTCTCCCTCCCTCCTCCTCCTCCTCTTCTTCCTCTTCCTTCTCTTCTCCTCTTCCTTCCTCCTCCTCCTTTTCTTTTTCCTTCTCCTCCTCCTCTTCTCCCTCCCTCCTCCTCCTCTTCTTCTTCCTCTTCCTTCTCTTCTCCTCTTCCTTCCTCCTCCTCCTTTTCTTTTTCCTCCTCCTCCTCCTCGTCCTCCTCGTCCCCGTCCTCGTCCTCCTCCTCCTCTTTAAAAACTTAGTGTTAAGATCTTAAGTTCCTACCATTGGAAACTCGACAGCAAAGTAAGCATTGACTTATACACAGCTGAATTTTCTGCCTCCAGCATATGAAAGTGATGTGTGTGTGTGTGTGTGTGTGTGTGTGTGTGTGTGTGTGTGTGTGGACTGTATATCCTTTCCCCAATGAAAGGACTGAGGATACTTGGGGGGGGCAAGACATCAAGGACCTATGTCTTCACATGAAACAAATAAGTAAATATGTAGAATAAATAAAATCTTCCTGGCCCTGTTGAATAAGGACAGGCACAGGTGTATGGTTAATCCCTCTTACTGAAGCAGACTAGGTATCGATAGTGAGCTAGCCCTGCTTCCCCACACCAGTGCTCTGTCATGATACCTAATACTACCTACATTTACCTTCATCTGTACCCCCGCCTTTTTTTTAATCTGTGGTGGGGCTTGAACTCAGGGCCTGGGTGCTATCCTGAGCTTTTTCTCTCAATGCTAACACTCCACCACTTTGAGCCACAGCGCCTTTTCCAGTTTTCTGGTGGTTCCTTGGAGATAAGAGTCTCATAGTCTTTCCTGCCCAAACTGGCTTCTCACCATTATCCTCACATCTCAGCCTCCTGAGTGGCTAGGATGACTGGCAAGAGCCCCCAGTGTTCAGCCATTTGCCTCTATTCTGCCAATTGCCTGATAGCTGACTTTCTTATTCTCTGTAGCTGTGCGACACTGCAGACCTTGTAGGGTGCAAGGACCCCAGTGAGCCCCTGGCTAGACTCATTCACCCTTCAGAGAGGAAACAAGGAGTTTACAAGCTTTTACTGAAAAGTCATCATTGTGTGGCTTTTCATGAAATCAATATTGTGTGTCATCACAGAGGGCTGTTGTCAAGACAGCTCACAACAGTGGATGTTTGTTCCCTCCAGAGACGCTGGCAAGATGGGAAGCTTTTCATCCGCTCTTTAGCAAGGCATTTCTCCGGAGGTTTTTAGCATCTGATCCTTGCTAAAGAAGGCGGAAATGTTAAGAGGGCATTTTCTAAAGAAATGATCTGCAAAGATCACTGCTAAGTGCCATCTTTGACCACATACATGTTCATGTATAAAATGCTTTATGAGACTGGCAGCCGTGATGCATTTATATCCGAGTTTAATCTCCCAGGCAAGGCCAGTTAAAGTCGTAAAACGGGTTGTAATTGGTTCTTTGAGATGTTGACCGTTCCTCTTGTGTTTGTATTACATATGTTGGCATTGTAAAGTGGCCCACTGGTTTCTTGTCTGCCCTTACATTTCTCTTTCCTGTCAATATTCTTTTTTGGGAGGGTTGGTTGTGGGGACTGATTGAACTCAGGGCCTGGGTGCTGTCTCTGACCTTTTGTGTTCAAGGCTAGCACTCTACCACTTGGGGCCACAGCTCCACTTCCGGTTTTCTGGTGCTTCATTGGCGATAAGAGTCTCACAGACATTCCTACTCGGGCTGGCTTTGAACCATGATCCTCTGATCTCAGCGTCCTCAGTAGCTAGAGTGACAAATGTGAGCCACCAGCACCTGGCTTCCTGTCTATATTCTTCAAAGTATTTGTTGCCATGATTGTATTTAATTTGTTTTGAGGGAGTCATTTCCTTGCTCAGGATTCTGCTTTATTTTTCTCTTTTGACACAGAAGAGCAACTTTTATAGTGGTGCATTCTAATGCAATGCACAAGAAAAGGCATAATATAATTTATGCAGCTCTGTGTTGTTGTTGTTTTTTTTTTCTCGTCTTCAATGTTATCCAGATTTTGTTCCATTTCTTTTCCCTGAAGCACTTAATGCATTTACGAGGAAACTAGCAGTGGCGCTGCTCTGCTGTATGCGGTGGGTTCTGTTTTCTAAGGCATGTGGTTTGAGAGTTGGCTCTACTTAAGCATTGTATTTATTGTGTTCATTGTGGATATTCCAGATCAATTATATCCACCAAGCTCAAGCCATCTTCAGAGAAATGGATTTAGTGGGATGATGTGTATTTTAACAGTATCTCCCTTCTGTCCAGTTAAGAAATGGTGTTTGAAGAAGTAAATGAACCTATTCCAAGAAATAAACCTTCATTCATTACTCATTCATCCATCTCCAACATGGGACTTAAACTCACTTCACATTCTCCCTTGTCTATTTTGCTCAAGGCTGTTGTTCTACTACTCCAAGCATGCCTCTACTTTTGGCTTTCTTTTTTTTTCTGGTTAACTGGAGACCTGTGGGATTTCATGGTCTGGCCTTCAAATGGGATTCTCAAATCTCAACCTCCTGAATAGCTAGGATAATACAGGCCAGAGCTGCCAGTGACTGGCAGTATTTTAATACATTTAACTCATCTAAATCTTCACTGAACTCTTCATTTAACTCTTCTAAATCTTCCAGTAATCTTCTAGTAATATGAGCCAGCTAAGTTGTGTGATGGCTTTTGAAAGGTATTGCAGCCTTCCTTCACAAGTCAGTCCCTCTGAATTAGTCTCTAGCAAGGATGCCATACTCAGGTGATAGGAAAATGAATGTTCCCTTTTGGAACATTTTCTAAATGCATACCAAATGAACAATTTCCCTTAAAAAAATCTCATAGGTTTAGCTCTTTAAGTATATCTAGAATTTTTCTGTACCTCTTGGATTTTTAGTTTTACCCAATAGTTGTCCTTGTTTGTGCCTTTAAAAATAATGACTTGTTGGATACCAGTTCCTCACATCTGTAATCCTAGCTACTCAGGAGGCTGAGATCTGCAGATCACGGTTCAAAGCCAAAGCAATTTGTGAGATTTTTATTGCCAATTAACTACCAAAAATCTGAAAGTAGAGCTGTGGCTCAAGTGGTAGAGAGCTAACCTTCAGCAAAAAAGCTCAGGGACAGCACCCAGGCCCTGAGTTCAAGCTGCCAAAAAAAGGGGGGGAAAAAAGGAAAAAAGAAAGTTACCTTGCTCCATTAGCAAAGAAAATAATTTGAGTAGAGGATTTTTTCCAGAAAAAATTACCCTTTTACATATACTATACTGTCTTTACAGATATTAAACATTTCAGTGAAAAGATTTCTCAACCATTCGTTCCTCTGACTTTTTCAACTGAAGGATTCAAACCATCATTAGTAAAGTCATTTGGTATGGTGCTCTATGTCACCATGGCCTTAGGGCTCTTGGAAGGATGAAGAACTATTAGCCCCTGAGCTACATGGCCCTAGACTGCTTTCCCCACTGTCCCTTCTGCCTTTTCAGTCGTCAATTCTGCTGTCATTGATTTGGGTTCACTTTTGGTTCCTTGGGCAGAACTGACTGTCTAGAAATCAGCCAGCAAGCAGCATTTGGTGAAATAGGCAACTAGAGTGTTTGTGTGCAAAATTAAGACTACAGCCCAGAGGGTATCTACAATCTTCTACAGCAAATTTCAGATTGAATGTCCCCTTCCCCTGCCCCCGCCTCCTTTTTTTTCTCTTTTTTTCCTCCTTGGGGAAGAGGGTAGGCCAAGATTTCCCTTGCTTATTGCATGATCCCAAGCCTAAAGCATTCATTGCATAAGCATGAGCTAGTAGTATACTTCTGGGATTGTTTATTGAGTAACTTTATTAGATCATAGGTGACAGAAGGTGCCATTCAAAGCCTCCTCATGTGCTTGGTTAAAAGAAATAATATTGCACTCTGAACCTGAGTTTATTTTTTATTTTGATTATTTTGGGGGCCTTTCACTCAAACCCTCTCGCTTGGCTTTTATTTTGCTCAAGGCTGGTACTTACCATGTGAGGCATATCACTACTTTCTGGCTTTTTGGGTGTTTAATCGGAAATGAGTCTTTTTCGTTTAGATTGGCTTAAAAAATGGTCCTCAGATCTCAGCCTCCTGAGCAGCTAGGATTATAGGCATCAGCCATGCTTCCAGTCATAATGAGTGGTCTTTACTTTATGAGCCTATCAATCTTCCATAACACCCTGTTTGTTTTTTTAATAATGTCATACAGGAAAACCCATGTAATAACTTTTGGACATTTCACCTCATATCATGTTGTTGAGTTTACCTGTGGTGTGATCACTATTGGCACACGTATTTATTTCATGTTTCCTTGGTGCTCTAAATTCTATGTATCTAGGTGCCTGAGGTACTGTTTCTTCTTTCTTGCTAGTCTCTCCGTCTACCAGAGTCTAGAAGTACTTTTTGGAGAATCACTTGGCTTCCCTCTAAATTTACCTGCATGTCTTAGCACATAAGCACTATGCTGGAGACATTAATTTTTCTCTCATTCACATCTTGAATCTGAGATCTGGGAATCACAATTCAGAGCCAACCCCGGCAGGAAAGTCCATGAGACTCATCTCTAATGAACCACCAGAAAACTAGAAGTGGCGCTGTGGCTCAAAGTAGTAGAGTACTAGCCTTGAGTACAAAAAAAAAGCTCAGGGACAGTACTCAAACCCTAGGTCTGGCAGGCACGCACGCACTACACACACACAACACACACACACACACACACACACACACACACACACACACAAAACAATGTTGAGTATCCCGAAGGGAAAAATCTAGTTATCAGTGTAAATAGCCCTACCTCATTTGACAGAGCTAGTTGAGATATAAAGTATTAGGAGGTTGAAGGGGTGATAAACTGACAGACACTCTGGGGGTCAATAGACTCCCATCAGCAACATCAAAAAAAATCAGGGCTTAAAGGGAGCTGTCATCACCATCTTTGTTCTCCCTTCCTTTGTTGTGCTGGGGACAAAACTGCCTTCATCTCACCATAGATTTTTTTTTTTAAAGTTTGTAGTTGACATACATTTATCCTTAAACAAGTCTTAGCTTTCACAGTCATCTGCCTTTATTTCACAAGCCAGAATGTTCTTTCACCACAAGGATTGGCTACTAGGAAGACAGCAATCGTTTGGCAGGGCAAGGCAGTTGTTTAGGCACAAAATATGAAGTCTGTGTGAAATGACTAATAATTTCATCTGTTTGACCTAAACGAATGACAGGTCCCCAAGAGTCAACCTTTACTATTTTGTCTGTCATGTCATTTCAAAGTGCCTAACAGCTGTTGAAAAACTAACGATTCTCTAGGCTGTAATCCTAGAACAATATTGACAGATGATCGCCTTCATCAAGGGACCATTTTGTTTTGGAGAAAGCTACGTTGCCATTTTGTCTGTAATGGTCAGAAATGAATGCTTTCCTAAGACTAGTAACAATAATAGGGATGGTAATATTAGTGGCAATGAAAACTCACACTACTTCCATTGGCTAAATATAGCAGAATCCTGAAAGAAAGGATATGTATGCCTTTTGAGTAAAGTACCCTCTGACATGAATATTTATGATATTAGCCATTACTTTGGGGTTGATGTTGAACCCAGAGCCTCTTACATGCTAGGCAAATGGTCTACCACTGAGCTATACCCCCAGCTTACAGGTGCTATTGACTGGAGTTCTATATACATTTAATAGTTCCAACAACTCTATTCTTGTTTCCCTTTTACACAAGATAAAGTCGTTTCAGTGAAGACAAGAGACTTGCTCCAAAGTCACATCTGGTAAGCAGAACAAAGCCACACTTAAGCCTCTATATTTTCCCTACAACATGGCCCCTCCTTGGCTTAAAGGCACAGAACTGAAAGCATGCAATAAGTGGCTCATTACCGACCTTATTTTAATATGCATGCCCTGTGTAGTTAGGTAGCAAATTATGTTCCAGACAAGCTTTTCTGTTTTTTTTTCTTTCATTCTTTTTGAGTTTCTAGCTTGCTTTCTTTTTGTCATTTGCGGGGTTTGAACTTAGAGCCTGGGTGCTGTCCCTGAGCTCTTTTTGTTCAAGACTAGTGCTATAACCACTTTGGGCCATAGCACCACTTCCCGTTTTCTGGTTGTTAATTGGAGATAAGAGTCTCACAAGGACTTTTCTGCCCAGGCTAGCGTCGAACCTCAGACCATAGCCTCCCAAGTAGCTAGGATTACAGGTGTGAGTTACCAGCTCCTGGCTTGTCTGTAGACTCCTCAGATTGAGGGTTCTTGGTGATGTTAAATGAATTCAGGCTATTGGTCCATACATAATCTGACTTTTCCTTTGTTGCTATTCACTGGTAAGATAAAAGAAAGTTTGGATTCTATATGCTATCCTAAGGCTACAAATGCGGCAGGATATTAGAAGAGATTTAACCATTAAGCAAAGTTTGTTGTGATTATACTTAGTTTTTGGTCCTGGGGACTAAACCCAGGGCTTTGCACGTGATAAGCACACTGAGCTACATGCTCACACCCACGTGATATTGTCTTAAAACATAGGCTCATATTCTAATCGTCCCTGACAGGATGTATTTGCAGTGAGAAATTATAAAATTATGAAAGCTCTTCTCATAATAATGAAATAGTGCCATTTTATAAGATGTTCTTTTTTTACCCATACGTCATCCTCATTCTTGTGTGTGTGTGTGTGTGTGTGCCTATGCCTGTATATGCCTGGACTGATGCTTGAATTCAAGGCCCTGTGCAAGCTTAGCTTTTCAGCTCAAGACTAGTGCTCTGCCACCTGAGCCACAGCTTCACTTCCGGCTTTTTAGTGATTAATTGGAGCCCCAGCTAGCTTTGAACTATGATCTTCAGATCTCAGTCTCCTGAGTAGGCGGTTTATAGGCCTCAGGTACCAGTACCTGATTTAATTATGCTCTTTTGACTCAGATTAAAAGGTAAAATTAGGTAGATAAAAAATAGCTCCGCATAGTTTATAATCCTTACAGCAAATCAAGTAAGCTATTCTGTTCTTTCATACTTGTACTTCCTTTTTTTTTTGGTGATAGCCCTGGGTCTGAACTCAGCCTGTGTGCTGTCTCTGAGCTTTTGTGCTCAAAGCTGATGCTCTACCACTTGAGTCACCGCTCCACTTACAGGTTTTTGGTGGTTAATTGGTGATAAGCACTTCACACAACTTTCGGCCTAGGCTAGCTTTGAACCATGATCCTCAGATGTCAGCATCCTGAGTAGCTAGGATTACAGAGATGAACCACCAGCATCTGCATTACTGGTATTTTTTAAGATATACTACACTATTTTCTAGTTCAGACAGATGAGCACTGAACTGCCCACAAGACCGCCATTTAATTCAGTTGTCATTTGTTCATGTGCTGGAAGCACTTTTTAAAAATTGCCCCTTGTTGGTTACTATGGGGTCAGGAAAAACTAGAAGCCTGTTGTGTAAACATGTTTGTGTCTGCAGGAGGTTACTTTATTTTTTATTTTCCTTTGAAGTCAGTTTAAGTGTACTCTCAAAATCAATCTTGAACTATATGCCATTATTCATCTTTACATAGGGTAAAACATCTTCAAGGAAAACAGCCAAAAGCAAGTACATTAAAGTGACTTATTATTATTATTATTACTATTCTGGCAAAGGTCCTGGTACAAAATTGGATCCCTGAGTTTTCCAAATGAAGCTGTATTTATTGCTCTTTTTCCCTAAGAAGGGCCATTTTAATAATTTTTGCTATCACATCAAAGACTCTTCATGATAATTATAGTCAGTAATTGTGGTAGTAATGCTGTGTGCCATCTGCAGACTCCATCCCTCTTGTAAGGATGGAGTTGCCATGGTAACTGAGGCCCTGGTACCTGAGGCCCTGGTACCTGAGGCCCTGGTACCCATCCCCCTGAGCAAGTGATCTTCCTACTATTGGCCACTTTCCATTTCTCTCCCTTAGCCCATTCTTTTCTCTTGCTCCCCTTCCAAGATGGTTGCTCATTCTAGATTAGTTGAAAGGCCAGAAGAATAGCCCACAGTTTGGGAGGTGGCAAGCGGGAGTAATTGAGATCAGTTGTTCAACCACATGAATTGCATTATGAGTGAGCCTGTGACTTAAAAGTTATGAGGTGGCTGGTACCTGTGATCTTAGCTATTCAAGAGGCTAAGATAGGAGGATCATGATTTGAAGCCAGCCCAGACAGGAAAATCTGTGAGACTGTTATGTCCAATGAACCTGGGGGGGTTGGGGAAGCAGGCTTAAAGGGAAAAAGCCAAGCGGGAGTGCAAGGCTAAGAGTGCGGTTCCTTAAAGATTATTTGGAAGTAACAAGGAAACCCACTTATGTTGGAGATTCGCCTCCTGAGGCTGGAAGAAGGAAAGAAGCGTCTTATGGTATCCAGTGGATATCTTTTTTTCTCTTTCTCTGAGGACATCCGCGATGGCACAGAAGACAGTCACCAAATTGCCACGAAAGGGCCAGATGCTGGTAGCCCTCCACCATGGGAATCCATTTTGACCCTGTGAGCCTGGTCTTAGTGGCTGTTTTAGAATTGGCCCTGCCATTCTGTGTTGTGGCTTCCACTTGTAATCCCAGCTATGCAGGAGCATTGTGATTCCTGGCCAAGTAGGGCAAAAAGTTATGCAACTCCCTTCTCCGTCTCCCAACTGGCCTTGGCAGCCTTGCTTTGTGATCTCCACTCTTGGAGGCTAGGAGTAAAAAGGAGGGACGAGGCTGCTGGTTGGAGGATTGTGTTCTGAGACTACTCACCATGCCAGACAGAAGGATGGAAATCCTTACCCAAAAATTAACTGTCCAGCCAACAAAGAAAAGGAAGGGAAGGGGGCTAGAGATGTGGGTCAAGTCCTAGAGAACCTATTTAGCAAGCTTGAGGCCCTGAGTTCAAAATCCCAGTACTGCCAAAAAACAAAGAAAAGAAATGATCCTGCCAAGGCCTTTGTCTATGAAAGAAAAATGGCTCATGACTTGGTGGCCCCAGGCCCATGTATGCAAATAGGCACCAATAGTCTGGTGGTAGCCGTTGGTGTTTTCTTGCTAGGTTGCTTTCTATATGTAGTTGAATAGATAATATAAAAAGAAAAACATCAGGGATGGAGTAGTGCAGAGGGAAGATGAAAACAACTGACAAAGAAGACTGAGGAGAACTGTACACATCGTCATTTCATAGGCACCTTTGTATTTGGTTTTTCCTCCCTCTTCAAGGGCTTGACATTGACCTGTGGCTCCTTCAGATCCACTTGGATGGTTGTGAACCCCATAAGGGAATTTGGGATCATTTGTTCATCTACAGGCATTCTGTTAAAAAAAACGAGCCCAGTGAGAATGAGAAAGTCATATTTGAGTGAAATTCAAAATGGATGCCACCAATCATTGCCTGCTCCAACCCATTCCATAAGGACACCCTCCCCCCACGTGCCCCTGCCCCCATCCCCAGTACAGTAGAGTGCCAAGAGCCTTTTATGAATACTGACTCTTTGGCAGTAGCTTCTGGAGCATTTGTATCATCTCTACTATTATGATTCCTGTCCAGTCTTGGGGGTAGAGATTGCAAGTGTGCAGAATAGATGATCAGACGGGATGGTAACGTGGGATTACCAACAATGAAATCCTCAGTTTAAAGTCAATGAGATTGTGCATGTGCATTTCAGGCCCTTTACTCTGTTTGCTTTTGGGTTAACATTTGGTTTAGCATTTAGTTGGTGGACCTCACTTTTAGCCAGTGTTTGGTGCAGTTAAAATAGGGACCTAAAATGTTCTGAAATTCAGTTGAGTTTTTAATTCACTTATCTCCCCCCTGGTTGTGGGGCTTGAACTCAAGGCCTGGGCCCTGTCCCTGAGCTCATTTGCTCAAGACTAGCACGCTACCACTTAGAGCCACAGCTCCACTTCTGGTGTTCTGGTGGTTCATTGGAGATAAGAGTCTTAAGGACTTCCCTGCCTGGGCTGGCTTTGAACCACGATCCTCGAGAGTAGCTTGGATTACAAGCGTGAACAACCAGCAGTGGGCTCACTTATGATTTTAAGAAGCACCGAGAAGCCCTGCTTGATTTCTATCTGGAGCAGTGGAAATAAATCATTGTTGTAAGCGCCCTGAAACGATCTTCCACCATTGTAAGACTTTCCAAGGAACAGCTCTAAACTCTTCCAACTACACTTACATAAAGTTATGCTTTGAAAAAAAATGTAATAAAAATGAGTTTGAAATGTATGTATTTCTGATTGGCTTTCTGCTCATACCTTGTAAGATTAGTGAACCTAAAAATAATTGGCAGCCTGAAGTCCTCTTATAGCTATATTTTGGCAAGGTTCTGCAAAATGCTAACTAGCTGTGTTTCTCCTACTGATTGGTAGGTGATCTCAAATCATACATCTGCATAATGACTGTAATTTATGTGCTTTATTATTAAGGTTTAGGTCAAATGACTTCAAGCTTTCGATGTGCATAGCACATTATGTTCAGTCATTTTACTTTTTTTTTCTTTTGGAAGGGAGATGGATGGATTAATGTATATATTGTCCCACCTCCAGCTCCTAGGATTATTAAAAAAAAAAGCCTTTAGAGATTTTCTTTCTCTGCTCCCATGAAGCAGTGTATTGTATGTTCTTCATGGTGTTCATAGGTAGCTTTGAGTAGCTGAGGGTCCTATAGAAACCTCCATTTTAGCTTGCTTTGTAGCTACATGCATTAAGACCTAAGAAAGGAAATGGAACTATTTTGGTAATGCTTTAGACTAACAGCAAGGGAATTGTTTTACTTTCACAATAAATAAAAATTAGAAAAAGGATAAAGTAGCAATTGAGGGATTAGGAAAATTGCCCCAGCAAGTAATGGCTTAATGTAACTTTCTAATATTAGAATTACATCAAGTATTTATATTTTTTATAAGCATAGTGAAAACCCACCCCCAACCACATGTTTTTACTCTTCTTAAGTGTGTGTGTGTGTGTGTGTGTGTGTGTACTTTATTTGTATTTAAGTTTTTGTACTGGTCCTGAGGCTTGAACTCAGGGCCTGGGTGTTGTCCTTGGGCTCTTTTGTTTTGTTTTGCTTTGTTTTGCGGTTGTTGTTCAGGATTAGCACTTTATCAGTTGAGCCACAGCTCCTCTTCTGGCTCTTTTTCATACTTCATTAGAGATAAGAGTCTCTTGCCCAGGCTGGCTTTGGACTGTGATCCTCAGCCTCCTGAGTAGCTAGGATTACAGGCGAGAGATGTGGGCTTCCAGTTCTACCTTTTTTTTTTTCTACTTTTTACTTGTTATGAAACTAAAACATTTCCCTTTCTTTGGTCTAGCAGGGATGGGGAGCCTATTTTCAGCCAAGGACCATTTGGATATTTATAACATTTGTAGATCGTACAAAATTAGCAATATAGGCAGATGCCCTTGGGCTGACATTACCAAATAGTTGTGTTGGTTTTTTTTTTTAATTTTTTTTGTTTTGTTTTTGTCAGCCATGGGGCTTGAACTCATGGTCTGGGCATTGTCCCTGAGGTCTTTTGCTCAAGGCTAGTGCTCTACCACTTGGAGCTACAGCACCACTTCCCTTCCAGTTTTCTAGTGGTTCATTGGAGATAAGAGTCTCATGGACTTTCCTGACCCTGCTGGCTTTGAGCCATGATCCTCAGATCTTAGCCTCCTGAGTAGCAAAGATTACAGGCGTGAGCCACCAGTACCTGACTCATTACCAAAGTTTTTGAGAACTTTGTACATCCCATAAGCCAGGGATTTCCGCCTCCTACAAAACATTAACAAAAGAATTTTAGTTACAGGTAGATACCATCACAACTGGCCTTCATGTATGATTATTGACCAAAATTCATACTTTAGTTTGATTGCATTTGGTTTTTCTTTTGTGAACAGTTTGAGAGATAATTTATAGAACAAATACTTCACCCATTTCTAGTGTACAAAGATTTTATATATGTTCTCTGTTGTGCCTCCATATCCAAAATCAATTTTAGATCCCTGAGCAAATAAACCCTATACCTTTTAGCCATTAATCATCCCCCCAAAATTAAAACTTGGGCAATTGCTTATTCTACTTTTATGTAGTTATACTACTATTGGCTTTTCACATAAATAGAACCATGCAATATGAAATTTTGTGATTGGTCATTTTAGTTACCAGTGTTTTGAAATTCAGCCACTATGTCACATGCATCAAAATGTAATTCCTTCTTAGGACTGAGTAATATTGCCCTACACAGATGAACCACATTGTGTTGAATAATTCCATGGTAACAGAAATTTTGCTATTAGCAATAGGGCTGCTGAAAACATATGCAGACACATTGTTTTGTGGTTTTCTTAGATTTTTCCTTAATATCATTATTGTCTAAAATCCCATTTAGGACAACACACTCTTATCATTCTTTTCTTTTTGCTTGTGTGTGCATGTGTGCATACCCACATGTGCCATGAATGTGTGTGTTGGTCCTGGGGCTTGAACTCAGGGCCCAAGTGCCACAGCTCCACTTCCAGTTTTCTGAGTTAATTGGAGATAAGAGTCTCATGGACATTCTTTGCAGGGCTGGCTTTGAGCCGTGATCCTCAGATCTCAGCTTCCTGAGTAGCTAGGATTACAGGTGTGAGCCATGGGTGCCTAGCTAGCTGTGCTTTTTAAATGTGTCCTTGGCTACCATGCACACCACTCATCTACTTGGCATGTCTTTCCTCCATATTCCCACATCCTATTCAGATCACCCAGAACTTAGAGGCTGTTTTCTTTATAACCCAAGTGAAGCACTAGAGATATAAAATCATTAGTCTCTTAGGTTTGCAATTCACAGTGTTTCCAGTTTGTTCTTCAATATTTCCAATGCAGCCCCTTCCCTTCCCTTCCTTTTAGACCCAATTTATGTCACTTGTATTTCCCGAAGGTGTTTGGTTGCTTGCTTTATTGGTTAAAAAAAAATTCAGTCTGGGCACATTGCCTGTCTGCCTTCCAGATCACACTGGTACAGGCAAGCCTGTGTTCTCTGCCAGTGTCTTAAAATGATTTCTGGCTGCCATTTCCTCCATTTCAGATAGAGGAGGGGGAGTAATCCCTAGAGATTTTCCTGGTTATTTTTGCAAGGAGGTGGGAGGTGAGGAGCTTAACACCTTAGTGGAATCTATGAACGATTTCTCTAGAACTCCGTCATCCTACCTTTGAAAAAATGGAAGGATTGGAGAGAACTAATTTTGGGGGGTGGGAGAAGATGGCATTTAGTTGGATTTGAAAAGGAAATTGAGAGTACTATATAGAAACTGTTTGCAAAATATAGTTGAAAATAGTCATCAATGAGCTGAAGGCTGACTTGACAAAATAGTCACTGTTTATAATAATCCATGGCAAGGTGAGTATTGGGCACCTGAAATACACGAATGCTACCTGTAGCTCATTGTGTCCTAAGACATCAGAGCCTGGCGTTTGGTGATAGAAGCAAAGGAGAGATAGACTGAAGGACCCACATTTTACAGATTGTTCACCCCAATCTTAAAGGATCCAATGGATTGCTCATAATATTTAATGCCACCTTCTAAATGCTAAAAAGGAGAAGGGGAAAAAAAGAACCAATACACACTTGGCAGGATTGAGTAGTAATTTATTGTGATTGGCTTTGTCCAGCTTTGAAAACTAAGGCATTGATATTAAGAACTAAAGAGAAATTACATAGAGCTGGTGTGATTGGGGGGGGGGAAGTTTGGTTCTTTCTAGTGATTTTTGTTTTGTTTTGTTTTAAATGCCATAAAGCTTTAAAAGCATGCTTCATTGGATCTTATCCAAATCTCCCAGGACAGGCCTAGGAGACCTTTTTTCCTATTGAGGGCCACTGACCCACAAAGAAAAGAAAAGAAAAGAAAAAAAAAACTAATCAAGGGCCATGTATAAAAAGCAACTTAATTTATGTGTCCCCTTAGAAAAGCATAAAGCCCTCACTTTACCTGTTTTTTAAATTAAGAACATGGAACTCTGATTGAGTACAACAAATAAAAACCTGTCAGTTTCACATTCTGTTCAGTTAAGAGGTGGAGTGGAGTTTTTTTTAAAGACAATTGGCAGTGTGAAGAGAGGATGGAAAGCCGTTGAGAGGAGCTGAAGGGCCTAGAAGAGATAGAGACAGGAAAGTATGTGTGTTCACGCTCATGGTTGCAGGGAATAAAAGAGAATTGTACTTCCTAACTATTGTCTATGGAGCTGCTCGATTCACTGGTGAACTGCCATTGTCAACAGTCTGTGGCTGGAATCCTGAGACCTGTCCAAGAATATTTTTTTGTGGGGGAGAATAGAGAGTTGCACTCAGTTCCTGGATGTTGTCCTTTCGAACCCCCACTCTCTATCCTCTATCCCCAAGGCTGGCAGTCTACCATTTGAACCACAGGAATATTTCCAGGATTTTTTTTTTTTTTGGTGGACTTGACTGCCCAAGCTGGATTCAAAGTCATCTTCAGATTTCAACCACCTGACTGGCTGGGATTATAGGCATAAGCCAATAATTCCTCTGTGTGTGTGTGTGTGTATGTGTGTGTGTATGCGGTGTGTATGCGTGCTCGCGCGCGCTCGCGCATGCATGCTAGTCCTGGGGCTCAAACTTAGGGCCTAAGTTCTGTCCCTGAGCTTTTTGCTCACTCTACCACTTAAACCACACATCACTTCCAGCTTTTTTTGTGTATGGTACTGAGGAATTGAACTCACGGCTTTGTGAATGCTAGGCAAGCACTCACACTCTACCACTAAGCCATATTCCCAGCCTTGTCCCTGAGCTTTTGTGTTCAAGGTTAATACTATACCACTTGAGCCACAGTGCCACTTCCTTTTTTTTTGGTAGTTAATTGGAGATAACAGTCTCAGGGACTTTCTTGTCTTGGCTGGGTTTGAACCTTGGGCCTTCAGATTTCAGCTTCATAAGTAACTAGAATTATAGGTTTGAGCAACTGGTGCCTGGCATAATAATAATTCTTTTATTATTATTATTATTATTATTGCCAGTCCTGGGGCTTGAACTCAGGGCCTGGGCACTGTCCCTGAGCTTCTTTTGCTCAAGGCTAGCACTCTACCACTTGAGCCACAGTGCTACTTTTGGCTTTTTCTGTTTATGTGGTACTGGGGAATGGAACCCAGGGCTTCATGCATGCTAGGCAAGCACTCTACCACTGAGCCACCTTCCCAGCTCCTGGCATAATAATAATTCTTTTTTTTTGTGGTCCATGTTATTACTTATTTTATTTTATTTTTTGAAATTTTATTTTATTTTATTTGTGAACATACTGTACAGAGGGGTTACAATTACATGGGCAGGATAATGCGTACATTTCTTACCAAGCATTGCAGCCTCCTCCTTTGGTTTACCCTTCACATCCCTTCCCAGCCTCCCCCCTTCCCCCCCAAAATATATTTCTTTTTTTTTTTTTGATCCGGTCGTGGGGCCTGAACTCTGGGCCTGGGCGCTGTCCCTCAGCTCTTCAGCTCAAGGCTAGCACTCTACCACTTGAGCCACAGTGCCACTTCCGGCTTTTTGCTTATGTGGTGCTGAGGAATCGAACCCAGGGCCTCAGGCATGCAAGGCAAGCACTCTACCACTGAGCCACCTTCCCAGCCCAATAATAATTCTTAATAAATGAAGGATGTGCATTCAAAAGGTGCTACCACACAGTGCCTACCGACCTGTCTCAAATCCATTGTGTTCTCCTTGAGTTCAACTCAGCCCAAAGGAAAAGCCCGGGCCTCTCTCATAAATCAGCAGTGGAGAAGATCACTAGACTTGAAAAAAAAGGGAGGTGGTCCCTAGAAAGAACAAAAAAAGGGCATTTTTCCTTTACACACTGCATTTTAGAAGCAATATAAAACACATAAAGGAGAATGCCTTTCAAATAATATGTATTCCTTGGTTTTCAAAAGAAACCATTAGGGTGATTAAAGTAAAAATAGTCTCAAAGGTCTTCGTTTCTTTAAGATGTTCCTCTTTGCGGTGCTGAAGATGGTAAACCAGGGCATCCTGCATTCTACCATCCAGCCTCACCCCGCCCCCAGGCCTGAAAT
This sequence comes from Dipodomys ordii, assembly GCF_000151885.1. Taxonomy (NCBI): domain Eukaryota; kingdom Metazoa; phylum Chordata; class Mammalia; order Rodentia; family Heteromyidae; genus Dipodomys; species Dipodomys ordii. The sequence goes on from NW_012267254.1 coordinate 3,029,081, forward strand.
ATTCAAGTGAAAAGAAAAAAGAAACAACTCAAGTTCTCAGAGATTCTTACTAGAACCCAGCTGTCATGGGAAGTTCCAATCAAGTCAGTGCCTCTTTTCCTCCTTGTCCTTCTCATCAACATGAATTGATGGTGGCATCGAATCCCCAGTTAGTCTTAAGTACGTCTTGGGATTTCATTCAGAAGCTTGTCTTAAAGCTTGCATGTGTCTCAGGGCTTTTGGCGAAAGGAAAAAAAAAAGATCAAATTACATTTTCAAGGAAGGCTATTTATAAATGCAGACAGAAGAAGGGATGTGTGCAAGACTATGTGGCCCAAGGTGTAGGATGCTTGAAATGAGAGAATGTTCCATGGAGGAGAAGATGGCATTGCCAACCGAAACATGAGCCAAGGATCACCCCTGTGTTCTTCCTTCACCCCGGGCAAACCTTTCATCACTGTACTTAAGTCTTCCTGGAAAGAGCTTGTCCCTAAGATGAAAGTGTACTCGGCTTTTTTTTTCTTTAAATTTTTTTTTATTAGGTATTGCCAAAACAAAGATGTACTCTTATAAGCAGGTCTGCCTGAGATGGGACTGAAGGCCTCGGTGGCTGAATTATGCGGTGGATGGGCGCAGCCATGCTGGGCCTTGTACTTGTGCCAGGGTAAACGGCCCTGATTCCTTTCAGCAGGATAGCAGTGAAACTGTTGAAGGCTCCTACCCACTTTTGAAGGGTGTATTCTCAGTGTAAAATTCCTGTGGGTAATTTTTAAACCTCACGGCGTCTAATGCCTTTATTCAATGGAGAAAATGATTCTTCACTGTTTTCTTGATATTTTCTGGTCTCCAAGTCCTCTGTGTGTGTGGAGGGGGAGGGTGGAAGGAGAAATGCGCATGTGTACATGCATGTAACTTCCCATGCACACTGGGGACGGGGGAGGGGAGAAAACATGGGCTTTACCTTTGACCTTAGAAACCTATTTTGATCACGTGAAATAAGACCTGATATTCGTGAACCTTGTAAAGACTAGATGAACAAAGTCATGAATGATTTTTGCCTTAGATATTCAGTGCAGATCATCTCAGCATCTTTGCAGGACCAGGGAGAACAATCTAGATGATCATGAGCCTTTTTTTTAGCCCATGACAATCTTTTAAAAAGTATTTGGTCTGGGCACTGGTGGCTCACACTTGTCATCCCAGCTATTCGAGAGGCTGAGATCTGAGGATGGTGGTTCAAAGCCAGCCTGGGCTATAAAATATTGTTGGACACATGGGGTGTCTGTACCCTTACGGAAATGAAGCAGAGTGTGTGCACACTAGTCAAACCCTTCCCTTTTGCACTTGATAGAGATTGACAGTCCTACTTTTTATCTCCCCAGGTGATCATCTGAAGATCTGTCCCCAGGGCTATACCTGTTGCTCTCAAGAGATGGAGGAGAAGTACAGCCTGCAAAGTAAAGACGATTTCAAAAGTGTGGTCAGTGAGCAGTGCAACCATTTGCAGGCTATCTTTGCTTCCCGGTACAAGAAGTTTGATGGTATGTGATTCAAGTCATATTTCAGAGCTAAGTGTGGTGGCACACACCCATAAGGCCAACTACTCAGGAGGCAGAGGTAGGAGGATCGCAGTCTGAGGCCCACTTGGGCCCCATAAACAAACTCAAGCAAAAAAGGCACAGCCCAAGCTCCTCTGTTCTCTCTTTGTATGTCTTCTTGTAAAATGTTTCCTTATTGACTACCACAGGCAATTTAGCCAAGTGGCTTTATTGCTAGAATTTTTTTTTTGCACTGGCATCTGTATAATAGACATTATTGAAATGTGGTCAATAGGAATTAAAAAATGAAAGAAAGAATAGATTAGTTCAATTTAGATGTGTTTCCCTGCACCCCTTGGTGGATGTAACATAATATTGTTAATGCAAGTCATGAGGGGGAGGGTAGGAGACACCTAAAACTTCCTAATAAAAAGCAAGCATCTGAAAGCTACCTTACTATATAAAAAATGGAGAGATTCTGTACATGCTGGACTTCAGATTCAATTTCCAACTGGATTCTGAAAGACAACTAGAATTCCTCACAGCTCTACAGAACGCAGGCTGAAAAAGCTCAGTTGTGGAATGGCTTTGCAGCCCCGGTGAACCAGTGGCGCTGTGCCTGTCGTCATTAGTAAGCAGGCTTCCACCCCAGCCTCCTTCTGAACTGGGCCTTGGCCTAATCTCCACCATGGAAAAGCCGCAGTGGATTCCATTCAAATTCATCCTGTTAGACATGGCCTCTCTCCGATACCCCTTATGTCATAGTCAAGATATAACCAAACCTGGTGTAGTGGCTCATGCCTGTAATTCTAGCTACTCAGTAGGCTGAGATCTGAGGATCATGGATCAAAGCCAGCCAGGCCAGAAAAGTCTGTGAGACTCTTGTCTCCAACTCACCCATAGAAAACCGTAAGTGGTACTATGGCTCGAAGCGGTAGAGTGCTAACCATGAGCACAAAAACTTAGAGACAGCACCCAGACCCTAACTTCAAGCAACCATGACCAACCAAAAAGCAAAAAGAAAAGAAAAGAAAAAGAAATAGCCAAGCTCAAGCCGCGTTACAGATAACAGACTTTAAAAAAAAAAAGAAAGAGCAGGAGGCTGGGTACTGGTAACTCATAAGAGTAATCTTGCCTACTTAGGAGGCTGTGATCTGAGGATTATAGTTCAAAGCTAGCCTGGTCGGAAAAACCCATGAGACTCTTATCTCCAGTGGATCACCAGAAAACCAGAAGTGGCACTGTGGCTCAAGTTGTAGAGCACTAGCCTTGAGCAAAAATACTTAGGGACAGCACCCAGGCCCTGAGTTCAAGCCCTAGGATTGGGGCGCACGCACACACACACACACACACACACACACACACACACAAAATGAGGTCCAAACACCTCAGCATTTTCCCCCCTGTGGTGTTTGTCACTCACTATGAAGATGGTTGTGGGTAGATTTAATTTCCATCAGAATGATTTCCTTTGTGCCTGTTTTAAAAAGGCCATTCTAATTACATAGTACCTTTGAAGCATGCTTTTCTTGACATTATGTGTAGTGAAGAAGTACCAGGCAAATTTTCTAGATGTGAAATGTCTTTGAGTATTTCTGCAAAGGGCCGGTTACCATGGTGAGAAGTTAAGACTTAAATTAGATTTGGCATAGCTGATAAGGCACAACTCAGCTATTACAACAGGTTGCACTTCAAGTGTTCCTTTTGAGATTTGTTATTTAAAACTTATAAGTCATTTAAATAAGTGTTACGGAGTTTTCCAGGCTAGACTATAACAGGTTTTATTTATTTATTTTTTGGGGGGTTTAGTCAGTCACTGGGCTTGAACTCAGAGCCTAGGTGCTGTCCCTGATCTTTTTTGCTCAAGGCTAGTGCTCTACCACTTGGAGCCACAGTGCCACTTCTGGTTTTCTGGTGGTTCATTGGAGATAAGAGTCTCAGGGGCTTTCCTGCCCAGGCTGGCTTCAAACCAGCATCCTCAGATCTCAGCCTCCTGAGTAGCTAGGATTATAGGCATGAGCCAACAGTGCCTAGCTTAGCATTTTTAATATATAATGAATTTGAACTAAAATACTGTCTGAGTATTTTACTATGGACAATTGGTCTTGCCTGATTTTTCAAACTGTGTACATATACCTGTTTGGCTTTTTTGTAATAGCACAGACTCAAACCAAGGCCCCTGCACATACTACTCCATCCATTCTCTACCACTGAGCTACACCCTTAGCCTATTTGTTCTTAATTCTGTCTCCTTTTCTCTTAATAAGTGTGAGAAAGTCAGTATCTCTATACATCATCATTATTACTTTAATATGCATGTTATACCTGTTAGACTATTTAGCACTATACTGACACCACAGGAAACTGAATTTTGTTGACAAAATCATTGTTACTGCCTCTGCTTCCCAACTCATTATTACTGTTGAAAAGAGTATTTTCTTTTTCTCCTCCTTCCCCTCACCCCACCCTTATAGTTTGATTTCTATAATACAGGCCTGGACCTTGCTATGTATCCCAGGCTGGCTTAGAACTTGTGATCCTTCTGTCTCAGCCTCCTGAGTACTGGGATTACAGGCATGTACTACCCTGCCTGGCAAGACTGATGTCCTTGTCTCTATAACATTTCTCATTCAAGATAAGAACTTAAATGTTTCCTTTCACTCTGGGGAAGAAATGTAGCAAGATTATTAGATGGGCATCTTTGAAACCTTGAGACGGTGGTTCTTAAAAATGGCCACAAAGAGACTTCATCATAGAATTCAGAAGGGAACATAAATCTTGTTCTTTTGTAATGGCTCTCCTGTTAGCAGGATGATGTGGTAGAGATAAAGCTATTTCCAACGCTCAAGGCACCCTTCTTATTAGATGTGTCAGTTTGTGGAGTAGAAACAGAGTGCTTACACATAGGGCCTGCTGGTTTAGCTATTTTTTTCCCCTTCCCGTTCCCCAGGGTTTTATTTCAGTACTCCTGTGATCCCAATGTGTCAGGGTTTTTTGGGTTTTCTTGTAAGAAAGCCATACGGAGAAATTTTATCCATGTTAGCATATGTTTTTTGTTTTTTTTAAATTGTAGCTTTATCACTTTCCAAACATAGGAGACCAAGTGACAATGAAATGCCAGTTTCTTTCTTTTTTTTTCTTCTTTATGTAGTTGTACAAGGAGTTGCCATTGCACAGAGCAGTTTATGAATACAATGTATCTTGATCCGTGTTACCTCTTTTAATATTCTCACCCACCCCTCCTGACCCACCTGTCCATCATTCTTCTCATTTTGTGGGGTACACATCCAGTTTATTTTTTCTGACTGCAAATTAAAATACAGCATGGACAATGAAGTTAATGAGCACCAATTAACCTTTTAGTGTGTGTGGAGGGATAGTAGCTGAAATGTATTTGGAGATCCGAACAGCTGAAATTCTTTGAAGATTTTTTTAAAAAAATATTTGTGTGTTTGGTTGGTTGCTGGTGGGGTTTGAACACAGGACCTGAGCTCTTTTGCTGAAGGTGAGCACTCTACCACTTGAGCCACAGCTCCACTTCCAGTTTTCTGGTAGTTCTTTGGAGATAAGAGTCTCATAGACTTTCCTCCTAAGAATGGCTTTAAATCACGATTCTCAGTTGCCAGCCTCTTGACACAGGCAGGATTACAGGCATAAGCTCCTGGCACCTTGGTGTTGATCAGTTGATTTTTAAGGCTACTAGCACCTTGCTGACATTTTCAAGACCTAATCAAGGATGAGGAATAAAGTACTTTAGTGGTGAGTGTCTCAAGTCTCAGAAATTCAAATTCGGTGGTAGGTTCTTTTATTAAGGAATTGTCCAAATAATTATAAAAAGCCAAATCTTGAGGCTGATACAAATAGAAGGGAGGAAGTGTTGGAGAGAGCAGCAAGATGGTGGCTGAGGAACTGAGAAGGGCAGCCAAGGTTGCACAAGGACAGCCAGGGACACTCAGTGAGGAAATAGACGACACACAGAAACATTGAAGCCCAGCATTGGTGGCTGTATCAGTAATCGTAGCTATTCAGGAGGCTGAGATATGAGGATCACAATTCAAGGCTAGCTCCAGCAGGAAAATCCATGGACTCTCATCTCCATTGAAGCAAGAAAAAAAAAAAACCAGAAATGGAGATGCGCTTCTTAAGTAGTAAGAGTACCACCAGCCTTGAGCAAAAAAGGCAATTTAAGTGTGTGATGCCCTGAGTTCATGCCCTAGGACCAGCAGAAAAATCAACATGTAGCTGGGCACCAGTGGCTCATGCCTGTAATCCTAGCTACTCAAGGAAGCTGAGAACTGAGGATCGCAGTTCAAAGCCAGCCAAGGCAGGAAAGTCCATGACTCTTATCTCCAATTAATCACCTGAAAACTGGAAGTGGCGCTGTGGCTCAAGTGGTAGAGTGCTCGCCTTGAGCTGAAGAGCTGAGGGACAGCGCCCAGGCTAAGTTCAAGCCCCACGACTGACAAAAAAAAAAATGGAGCAAGCAGGATTAAAGGAGCATTTGTGGCCATCTCTTAAGAATGTTCCATTTCATCCATGCTTATCATGTTGTGAGGTTCTGCTTTTTCCTAAGGCAAGAACGATTATGTTTACATTACCTTCTTCATAAAACTCTTACTTTCGGAGCTTGCCTTCTATTACCAGAAATGATCTCCATTGTCCAGTTTTCCATCCTCCCACTTTGGTTGACCCTAGATCAGCTTCTCATGCCTGCTCTGGGCTTTTCAAACCAACAGATTTGAGGAGCAAATCTTTTTTTTTTTTTCCAGTTCCTTTGATCTCTTAAGGCTTTTTGTTGTTGTTGTTCTATACTTTCAATTTTCTATCGCTTCCACAGCTTAAGGGACTGTGTAGTATATGAATTTAGTGTGTTTTATGATCCTGTGTGTGTGTGTGTGTGTGTGTGTTTCCAATGAGAGAATACTTTTTTTTTCTTTCAGCATCTTATCTCCTTTTGCAAAGTTCCCATGATTCCTGTGCTTTAAGTATGTGCCTCTGAATTTAAGGCCCTGCTTCTGCGTTTTTCTATAGTATACTCTCTTTGAAATCCATTGTTAATTTAGAATGATCTTAAGCTATGAGACATCCAGCCAGAGCTTGACAGTCAGAGCTAGCTGCTCCCCCCTATTGGCCAGTCGTGGTATTTTTGGTAGTAAAGCTCCTAATTAACTTAGATGAATCAGTTGTCTCATGAATATGCTAATAAGATGAAAGTCAGTTATACGAGAAGGAGGGGTGTGTTTGGGAAGAATTGCTTGGCAAAAGAAATACAAATAGTAGGGCATAATCTATTTTGGGGGGATCACAGTATAAACACCCACCCCCCAAATATCTGGCATTTTGTAAGAGCGTTGTTTTGTTTTTTAAAGAAACATAGTAAAATTCAAAAACCCCAAATAAGGTTAAAATAGTTTGAGCCACTGTGTTAAATAGGTTTTTGAATTACATAGTAAAAATGATATTACATCTGGAAGAACTATTGCTAAACAACGCCATGAATCAAACCATTTGCTAGATATTTTATATAGTAAAAGCAATCTTAATCTACTAAAGCTGTTTCATGTTTGTCTGTTCGGCAGACTCTTCAAACGTCCTTTAGGAGCAAATTGAGCACCCTTAGATGAGAGGCAGAACAATGAATTGTCAGCCGGTGACTCAAGGCAAATGAAGTGGGTCTCAGTTTTCCCATCAGCAAAATGAGGGGGTTGAGCTAGATGCCTCTCTGAAAACCCTTTCAATTCTGAAAATTCTGTGAGTCTTTCAAACCAGCTGCTTTAGTAAAAGGTCTTACAAGATGATAATTAGCCATCTGTATGTAGGATAGCCTCTATTTTCTTCTATCATTTCTTAACCCTCAGCTACTTTCGCCAGGTCTTTGAAAACCCACCCATGAGCCTGCAGCTCGTTAGCTTCAATAATGGTAGACATTTTGTGAATTCGCTGAAAATGCAAATAAAGGAAATCATTGTCCATCCTGTCTCTCGCCATGGCTGTGTAAAGCTGAGAGCCTACCCTTCTCTTAAGCCCTCAAACCCTTTTGTTTCCTAGCATCTCACAGACTTAGCTGATGGAAAGTGTTTTGTTTGAAGTTTATATTGGTCATCACTTCTTTAAGCTGGTAGGAGAATGCCATGTGGCGGCTCAATGAGTCAAGTGCATTTGACTCCATAGTCCCATGAATGACAATGGAGTTGAGCTTGCTGTTCACCTTAAAAGACAAATAAGGCCAGGAGCTGGTGGCTCACACTTGTAATCCTAGCCACTCTGGGAGGCTGAGATCTGAGGATCATGGTTCAAAGCCAGCCCAGGCAGGAAAGTCCATGAGACTCTGATCTCCAACAAACTACTTAGGAAAATTTGGGAGTAGAGCTGTGGTTCAAGTGGTAGATTGGTAGTCTTGAGCAAAAAAGCTTAGGGGCAATGCCCAGGTTCTGAGTTCAAGCCCCTGGACTGTCATTGCTCTCCCACCCCCAATGACAGTTTTAAAGAAATTTTAATCACATAGGAAATACTAACTAGGCGTTACTTGAAGAAGGAATGTATATGTAGTTTGATATGAGTGATGTGACAATGTATATTTTCGTAGGAACTAGGTAGGAAGGAAATTTAATAAGGTATTGGTGCTGTCTTAGGGCTGTGGAATTATGGGCATATTCTCCATGCCTGTCATTTTTAAATTGCAATAGTGAGGAATACTTTTCAGAAAAACATTGTACTTTCTTGATAAAAATAAAATGCTTTGGTGATTTTAAAAATATCATTTTTATTGAGCTCACTGCTCATGGTAGACAATTTGGAAAAGGCAGTAAAATATATTGTGGCTTCCCATGATTACACTGACTAATGGGAAATAAGATTACTTTTAAGAGCATGAAGAAATATTATTTTTCTTCCTATAAAATGTCATTGTGGAGGGAAAAAAAAACCTTTATTAGCCTACCCATTGTGGAAAACAGTATGGACTTTTCTCTCACATATGCCAGTGGTCCTCTGCTGGGTATATACCAAAAGGAATAAAATCTGTGTGTCAGACACTGATACACACATATTCATTACTGTATTATCTGCAATAGCCATATATGGGACCCTACCGTAAGTATTCATCAACTGATGCACAGCGAAAATACACTGTGAAATACTGTTCAGCCAGAGAAACAAATGAAATCCTGTCATTGTTTGCTTGTTTTGGTTTGTCAGCCATGGGGCTTGAACTTAGGGCCTGGCCACTGTTTCTGACCTTTTTTGCTCAAGGCTAGTGCTCTACTACTTTGAGTCACCATGTCACTTCCAGTTTTCTTGTGGTTCATTGCAGAAAAGAGTCTCATGGACTTCCCTGCCTGGGCTGGCTTTGAACCACCATCCTCAGATCTTAGCTCCTGAGTAGCCAGGATTATAGGCATGAGACACCAGCACCCAGCTTAAATCCTGTCATTTGTGATATTTTGGATGAACCTAGAGAATAACATAGTAAGTGAAATTAGAAAGACAAATACTGTATGTTCACAAGTGGAATGTAAAACTGTTAGTCCCACCAGGCACCTGTGGCTCATGCCTGTAATCCTAACTATTCAAGAAGCTGAGATGTGAGGATCATGATTCAAAGCCAGCCTGGGCAAGAAAGTACATGATACTCCTATCTCCAATTAACTATCCACAAAAGACAAGTAGAGCCATGGCTTAGGTGGTAAAGCACTAGCCTTGAAAGAAAAAGTGTAGAGTCAGCACCCAGGCCCTGAGTTCAAGCCCCAGGACTAGCTCCAAAAAGAAAGAAAGAAAGAAAGGAAGAAAGAAAGGAAGGAAGGAAGAAAGAAAAATGACCCTTGATTCCCAGCACCATTGTATTTACCTCATTTTTTTATGTCTGTAGATATAACATGTACTTACATGCAACTGAAATGAAGTCATGAGTTTCTCTATCACTCATGGCATCCATCATAATTGATTATGCAATTTGATGTTCTGATCTTTCTCTTGATTAGAGGTTATGAACAGATAAGACTATGAGGAATTTTGTATGTGAAGTCATCTGATAAATGCACAGAAAGTTCAGCATTTGGAGTGCTTAGAAGCCGCCTAGCTCTCTCCAGAGTCCTACTAAACACTGAGATTGATTTTTCATTGGAATGGATATTCTGAGCCCATTTCCCTGGTCACCTCAGCTATAGACAAGGACCCTGAGAGGTAAAGTTACTCCAGACTTACCTACTAAGCCAGGCACCGGTGGTTCACGCTGGTAATCCTAGGTACGCTGGGTGGCTGAGGTCTGAGGATCTTGGTTCAAGGTCAGCCCAGGCAGGAAAGCCCCAGAGACTCTTATCTCCAAGGAACCACCAGAAAACCAGAAGTGACTCAAAGTGATAGAGCAAAAGCGTGATTGAGCAAAAGAGTGATTGAGCAAAAGAGCTCAGGGACTACGCCCAGACCCCAGAGTTCAAGCCTCATTGACCAACAGAAAGAAAATAGATAGGAGCATAACTCCTTATGTTTTCATAACAGTTGGAAGAGTATGATTTGTAGCCTTTGTAAAGAGACTTCTTTTCTCAGGAATTTTGTTGATTTGGTGGTGACTGGATGTTTGCATAACACCCCAAGGCAGTGAAATGTGGCATTTACAATAAAGGAGAAATTAATCTATCTATCTATATCTATCTATCTATCTCTCTCTCTATATATATGACAGTTTCCTAATAATATAAATACAAGGTGATCATTGATAGCATTAAGCAAATGCATTGAATAGATCGAGCTTCTATCTGTCAAGATCAACAGTTAATTTCAGAATGCATTCTAGCTCTCTGATCAATAGGCAGCCAATTGTTTATAATGAAGTAGCTAATAGCATTTAATAGCAGAACTGGAGGTCCTTTGTCCTTTTTCAAGAATTTTGAATGTTTATTTCATGTGAGACAAATGACTGGCAGCAGAAATTCCAGAGGTACCCCGATGTTGTTCTTTTTTGTGAAAAGTGGATATTTATATAGAAGACTTTTCTAAAGAATTGTTTTGCATTTTTTTTAAATTTTTTTTAAATTTTTTTATTTTTATTTTTTTTTATTATCGTGAAAATACCATACAGAGGGGTTACAATTACATGGGCAAGATAGTGTGTACATTTCTTTTCTTTTTTTTTTATTGTAAAGATACTATACAGAGGGTTACAGTTACATGAGTGAGGTAATGAGTATACTTCCTCTTGAACATTGTTAGCCCCTCCATTGTTTTCCCCCTACCATCCCCTCACTCCCTCCCTTCCCCGAAGTTCTTTTTTTTTTTTTGATTGTGATTAAGTGATTACATAATTTCTAAGTCACAAGTTCATTCTAACTTTCCTGGAGCAAATTGTCTATCACAGTCTGTAATATATAACAATGTTCACATGTTATACACCATACATGTGATCCGCAGCATGGGGATATTTAGTAGTGGTTCAACCAGATGAGCAGGAGTTCTTTGTTTCTTAAGTCCTGTTAGTTTTGTTGTATCACCTAACCTTTTGGATTTAGCATCCACTTATCAGGGAGACCATGTACCATTTGTCTCTTCGCTCTTGGCTTACCTCACTCAACATGATTCCTTCTAGCTCCATCCATTTCCCTGCAAATGCCATTATTTTGTCATTTCTAATGGCTGCATAATATTCCATTGTGTATAGATACCACAATTTTTGGATCCATTCATCTGGGGTGGGGCATCTGGGTTGTTTCCATATCCTAGCTATTGTGAACAGTGCTGCAATAAACATGGAGGTGCACGTGTCCTTGTATATTGGTTCCTGTTGTTCAG
>NW_012267254.1:3045010-3052339 GCF_000151885.1 Dipodomys ordii
ATATCCCCCTTCTCCATTCGTGGCATGCTCATTCAGCTTTTATCTTTATATTTCAGTAAGTTATTTTGCTCTCACTGTTTTAACAAAAAAAAGAAAAAAACAACAAAAATCCTTGCATACCTTGTTTGATTGGAGAATTTTAATGTTTTCATTTATCATTGTAAAACCAAGGACAATTTTATAACTTTTTTGTTACGTAGCTGTTACATGTAGGGCAATCTGTTTTTAAGTAGGGGTAAATTACTCTTAAAAAAAAAAAAAGAATCCTAGATAGTTTTCCCTTCAAGTCAAGTGTCTTGTTGTTTAAATAAACTTCTTGTTTAAAATGAAAAAAAAAAAAAAGAAACAAAGAACTTCTCCTCATCTGGTCGAACCACTACTAAATAACCCCATGTTGCTGATCACATGTATGGTGTATATGTGTACACTGTTATATGTTATAGACTGTGATAGACAATTTGCTCCAGGAAAGTTAGAATGAGTTTGTGACTTTTAATGAGCATCACTATCCCACAATACTGTGAAATTTGGGAAATTATGTAATCACTTAATCACAATAAAAAAAAAACCCAGAAAACTAGAAGGGGTGCTATGGCTCAAGTGGTAGAGCATGAGCCTTGAGCTGAATTGCTCAGGGACAGCTCCCAGGCCTAGAGCTCAAGTCCCACGACTGACAAAAAAAAAAAATTGAGAGAAAGAGAGAGAGATCTTTCATGTGATTGTTTCTAACACATTTATAAGATTGTTTCTTTGTTGCTTTGTATGTCCCTCCTCCATGGTATAACCCCTGCTTTCACTATATATGATGTTGGTATATGTGGAGGGGAAGGGAAAAAACAAATCGTTTAAACAGGGATACAGGAGGACCCATTGCAACAATGAGATGTACAAGTCATTATGTCGAAAAACGAACTTTACAACTTTGGTGGGAGGATGGGGGGGGACGGGGGGGAGGATGGTAAGGGGAAACAAAGGAAGAGGCTACAATGCTTGATAAGAAATGTATTCATTATCTTGTCCATGTAATTGTAACCCCTCTGTACAGTATTTTCACAATAAAAAATATGTTTATAAAAAAAAGAATAAGTAGGAGAAATCATGCTGAACGTGACAGGAATTAGTGAAGCTATTATTGATTGCTGTAGAACTGAATAGCTAATTTGTGTCCCCAGTCATGATCATAGCAAGAAAAGAGGGGCACTGATCATTCATGCCTGTAATCCTAGCTACTCAGGAGGCTGAGATTTGAGGATCAAGGTTCAAAGCCAGCCCAGGTAGGAAAATTTGTGAGACTCTTATCTCCAATGAACCGCAAGTAGCACTGTGGTTCAAAGTGGTAGAGTGCTAGCCTGGAGCAAAAAGAGCTCAGCTCCAAGGCTCCGAGTTCAAGCCCCTTTATCAACCAAAAAAAAAAAAAAGGAAAGAGGGACGATAGAAATGGGGGAAAATTGTGTAAGAACATTCAAAAATTGCTACTTTACTAGGAAGTACAGAGGCAAAATGGTTATTTCCCCCCTTTTTTATCCTAATAGGAAATTTTAGACTGTGGCTGATATTGTACCTAATTGGTACAGATTTCTGAATGCATGTTATGCCTGCATTCCTGATGAGGTCCCTTTGAGGTTAAAAAAAAAAAAAAAAAAAAAAAACCTCTTGGTAGGAATAGTTCATTTAACTGCACCAGTTAAAATAAGCCTAAGGAGAAATGAGCTAGCCCTTCTGGATCCTTTATATCTGTAACTTAATATGGACCCTAAAGAACCTTTTAAAAAGGAAAGGAAATAAATTTCTGGATAATGAAATGAATATACATATATATAGTAATATATCCATAGTTATATATAGTAATATAAAGTATATTATCCTACGTACTAAATAATACTATACTATATATTATATACTTGCTTACTATTATATGTTTTGTATATGTGTGTATATATATATATATATATACATACATACACACATATTTATACACACACATATGAAACACCAACTGAATCTCTTGTTTTGTTTTTGTTTTGTTTTGTTTTGTTATTAGTGAGGCTTGGACTCTGGGCGTGGGCCTGGGCACTGTCCCTGAGCTCTTCAGTTTAAGGTGAGCGCTTTACCTCTTAAGCCACAGCGCCACTTCCAGTTTTCTGGTGGTTCATTAGAGGTAAGAGTCTCATGGACTTTCCTGCTCTGGCTGGCTTTGTACTGTGACCCTTAGATCTCAGCCTCCTAAGTAGTTAGGATTATAGGCGTGAGCCACCAGTGTCCAGCCAACTGAATCTCTTGAAGTACAAACTAGCATAAACACCCACATTCACCACACATACATATACACATACATAAGTAGATGCTAAATTTTTCCTAGACAGAATCCTGCAAATCACTGGAACTAATGTGAAGTTCACAGTAGTGCTGGGCACGTGTGAATTTCAAACCAGTCTCCTCTTCATTAGATCATTTCTTTTATATTCCCAAGTAAGCTACTTTTTATTATATGCAGCTGTATCAACCAGTAAAGCTTCTCATTAGAACGAGGAACTCTAGGAATGTTGTATTTTTTTTCCATCGAATTTTTAGTGTCTTCGCCCTTGTTTGGCTAATAGCACTTTGAAGCCTAAAGGATGAACACAGACATTTTTTTTTTGAAGTTTTAAAGTAGCTTGGTTTGCCATGTTGAGCCCCAGCAAATCAAGACGGTAGGTGCCATTCATTCAAAATGCAAGTGAGTAGTGAAAGCCGCTTTTAAATGAGTATGAAAGTTCTAGTCAAACAGTTCTTAACACCCAGTTTCTTCTGCTGTGTACCAGTTTTATGAGCAATATAATAAAAATCTAATTTTGCTTTTGGAATTCGTTCTGTTAGGTCATGAAATACCAACTGCACTGTGTTGACACAAAGCTTGTGTATTATGTTCTCAAAGATCAGACTTGCTTGCCTTTCCTTTCCTTTCCTTTCCTTTTTCCTTCCCTTTCCTTTTATTTTTCCTTCCCTTTCCTTTCCTTTTTCCTTCCCTTTCCTTGTCTGTTTCTTTGCTGGTTCAGAGGCTTAAACTCACACTTCCTTGGCTTTCTTGCCCAGGGCTGGCAGTTTACCACTTGAGCCATGTTTATAGTCCACCATTTTGGTGGACTGGAGGTGGGAGTCTCAAGAATTTGTCTGCCTGGACTGGCTTCGAACTGCAGTCCTCAGATCTCAGCCTCCTGAGTAGCTAGAATTATACGCATGAGCCACCACAACAACTGGGGACTAAGGCTTTATTTTTCTAATGTGTGGGTATTCGGTGTGCATCACACCTGGACATACAATAATAGCACACTCCACTGGTATCATTTTTTTCTCTTTTGCCAGTCCTGGGGTTGAAATTCTGGGTCTGAGTGCTATCCCTGAACTACTTTTGCTCAAGGAGAATATTCTACCACTTGTGCTGCAACACTGGAATAGTTTATTGGAGATGAGTCTCACAGTTTCCTGCCCTGGCTGGCTTTGAACCACGACTCTCAGATGTCAGCCTCCTGAGAAGCTAGGATTACAGTTGTGAGCCACCAGTGCCTGGCTTTCCACTATTATCTTTTTCTTTTCTTTTTTCTTTTCTCCTCTTTCATTTCTTTCCTTTTCTTTTTTGCCAGTCCTGGGGTTTGAACTCAGGGCCTGGGAACTGTCCCAGAGCTTCTTTTGCTCAAGGCTAGCACTAGCACTCTACCACTTGAGCCACAGAGCCACAGCTGGCATTTTCTCTTTATGTGGTACTGAGGAATCGAACCCAGGGCTTCATGCATACTAGACAAGCACTCTACCACTAAGCCACATTCCTAGCCCCTCCACTGGTATCTTTTATGCCCTGATCAGCCAGGACCATTTAGCAAGATGCTAGCAATTCAAGTATAGAAAGCATGATAGCCTACATGACATTTAAAATTCCTTCTCATCCTTTGACTTCCCCAACTTTGAAGTATGGTAAAGTGCTAACTACTTTTAATCATGTATGTTAAAATTTAGTGGCGAGGTCTATAGGAGAAAATTGATTCACAAAACAGTACATAAAATTATTCTTGGGAATTCATTGGAGAGGTTATTTCTCTTCATTCAAACAGTATCTCTCATCCTCACTGCTTTGCACTCAGCCCCTGTGCTTGTGGCAATTGTTAAAAAAAGTGGATTGGAAGGAGTTTTGTCATTTCCAAATTTAGGTTATAACAGGATCATGCATAGCTGGGCCCACTCTCAGGTTTCTGCTTCAGTGAGTTGGATAAGGACAAGAATTGGGTGGCAAGATGCCTGCTAATACTGGGACTTGAATGTTGTCCCTGAGCCTTTGGTATTGGAAATAAGAGTCTCACAGACTTTCTTGCCTGGGCTGGCTTCCAATCCTGATCCTCAGATCTCAACCTCCTGAGTAGCTCAGATATCCAGGCATGATGACCTGCGCCTGGCCTGAGTTTGCATTTCTAACTCGTGCCTCAGTGGTGCGGATGCAGTGGCCTCTGACCTGTGCGTGGAGAGCACCGGTGGTTGATTTATTGTAGGGTTTCTCATGGCCCCTGGAATATTTCAATTTGGTCACTAATGTGGATTGAAGGAAAATTAGTAAATCATCTTTCTGTGTGAGCCTGAGAAGACTGGCCTGTCAGTCAGTGAACTGAGCGGAAAAGGAAGACTTGCCCTGCATGCAGGCAGCCCCATTCAACGGAATGGAGGCCACAATGGAATGGAATGACAAAGGAAAGGGGGGGGGAGCTGGCTTTCACTGATGTGCACACTTGACCTTGTCAAGTGGGTGCATTTCCTGCTGTTGTAGTCTCTGGACATCACACTCCTGCATTCTTCAAAGTTTGAACACAGAATTGCAGAGCAGCTCTGCAGGGAGCTTTCAGGCCTTTGACTTTGGACAGTGGTTGAATCACTGGCTTTGCTCTCATGCTGAGGCTTCTGGCTTCTTGTATTGAGTACCTTACGTGTTTTCTTGCCTCTCAAGCCTACAGATGCCCAGTATGAGACTTTTCAGCTTCTGTGATTGTGTGAGCCAATCTAATATGTGTGTATGTGTATATTATAATATTTAAATACATAGGATACATAATATATAATATTACATATAATATGTATGTTAAGTGTATATTAGGTAGTTATGTATATGTATATTATTTTTAAAGAGAGGAAAGTAGGAGAGGAGATTTGGTCTGAGGAAACCAGACAATATAGTTTTGCTATTTCTTTGTGCTTTCCTTTTTTTCCCCTCTCAATTTAAGTGGAGGACTTTGGGTTTTTTTATTTAAAAAAAAAAGGCAAATGGAGATAATTTGACTTACCCATTTGTTCCCTCCATAAAGGAAGTCCAGTTTCTTTCTCTGAAGAAAGCCCCAGAAAATAAATGACCAGCAGAGAGAGACAGAAAGAGAAGCAATTCACAAAATTTGAAAATGTAGAATCACAAGGGACTATGGACTTTTAGCTCTAGAGAAAGTGTGGAGGGAGCCGTTAGGGTCCCCAGAGACATCAGTATGGAATCTTCTGGCATGAAAGGAAAGCCACACACATAGATTTCCTCCCAAAAGGCTGCACTGGGTCCAGGTTTTTTGGAAAGAAGTCTTTGGGATGATTGCTGTCAGCCTGTGATTTGTCCTTGTAGCGTGGGAAGAGAGGAGTTCTGTGGCGCTAGTGCATTTTGATAAGCTTGCCAGCATTCTGGCTTTGAAGTCGGTGTCACATTTGCTTTCGGCTCCCTGTTCTCTTTGAGGCCGTTTCGTATTTGATGTGGTCCTTATATTTTGCTCTGGTATTTCTTATATTTCCTGCTTATAAACTTGATACCATGAGGTGTTTATTTTGATACCACGCTAAGGGATTCTTGAAGAATGAATTAGTCGCCTGGCGCCGGTGGCTCAAGACTGTAATCCTAGCTACTCAGGAGGCTGACATCTGCAGATCGTGGTTCAAAGCCAGCTAGGGCAGGAAACTGTGAGACTCTTATGTCCAATAAACTACTGAAAAACACCAGAAGTGGAGCTGTGGCTCAAGTGGTAGAGCTCTAGCCTTGAGCCAAAGAAGCTCAGGAAAAGAAAGAATTAATGTTGCCAACAGATAACTCTGTGAGCTCCTCTTCTTACCAAAACAACCTTAGAAAAGCTGCAGGGGAAAGAAAAAACAAATTTGTTATACTTAGGACATGAAAATCTCACGCTAGCGTATGGCTCTGTAGTGGTCAAAATATCCATGTGAAATAATCTGATCTTTTCATTTGTATTTTGTTCAGTTGCCTTCTATGCCACCTTGCAATTTACCAAAGCTAGGTTTGGATCCTTTATGATCATTCTCTCTTTTCCCTTCTCCCCTTCAGACTCCTGCCTACCGGCCATCAGAAAGAACACTAGAATGTCTCATGCTTTAGTATGGGTCTTTTAGAAACTGAAGGTCAACATAGATACCCCCAAATTTATACTAATGTCACAGGAAATGCCCACACATCTATCTTCAGAAAATCTATGCTTGCTTCTAAGGGTATTTCATTGTTTTTTTTTTGTAGGGGGGGAGGAGGTATTCATGGACTTGAACTCAGGGCCCGAGCAGTGTCCCTGAGCCCTTTTGTTCAAGGCTAGTACTCTACCACTTTGAGCTACAGCTCCACTTCTGGTTTTCATTGGAGATAAGAGTCTCACAGATTTTCCTGCCTAGATTGGCTTCAACCTGTGATCCTCAGGTCTCAGCCTCCAGAGTAGCTAGAATTACAGGCGTGAGCTAGCAGCGCCTACCTCATTATGGCTTGTGTTTTTTTGTTTGTTTGGTTTTTGTTTTGTTTTGTTTTTCACAAGCATGTTCCAGGCATGCCATGTGGATATAAGGAGAAAAAAAAAAGGAAGAAAACCTCATGCCCACATAAAATAACAATTGTTGAAAACACCTGTCTTTATCTTAGGTTATAATTACCAGGCAGGATTCACTTTGCTCTAGTAAAATGCTGTGGAAAACCTCTTATTCCAGACATCCCAGGCCCATTTGTACCCTGTCTTTTTCTCTTTTTTTAATGGCGGTGGGAATAGCCCTACTATTCCTGAGAGCTGGTGGCTTAACATTGCTTTTTTTCTCTTTTCTTAGCTATAATCTGACCCGTAGCATGCATTTGAGCCATAGTTCTCCTGCCATTGACCCATGTTTGAGATGCCCAAATTCTCAGTTAATTCAGATCGGTTTTCCAATTTACTTTCTTGAGTTTGAGTTTTGTTTTTCCATTTCCAAATTTACCTCCACGGGCTGGGAAGGTGGCTCAGTGGTAGAGCGCTTGCCTTGCATGCATGAGGCCCTGGGTTCGATTCCTCAGCACCACATAAGCAAAAAGAAAAA
>NW_012267254.1:3052389-3054179 GCF_000151885.1 Dipodomys ordii
AAACATGGAGGTGCACGTGTCCTTGTATATTGGTTCCTGTTGTTCAGGGTAGATGCCTAGAAGTGGTATGACTGGGTCGTAAGGGAGGTCAATCTGTTTTGCATTTTTACTTTGGATTTTCCCATGTTGAATCAGTCCTGTTTACCCTGAAAATAATTCCATTGTGGATATGGAAAATGCTTCCTGTCCTCTGTCTTACTCCTTGTATTGAGCTGACTTCTGACAAATAAGGTAATATGCAAATGAGAGGTGAAGACTGACCAATCTCATTCATTTTTAAAGTGTTTCCTAAGTGTCTGATGGCGATGGCATTGTCTCTCTGAGTCTAATGTAAACTCTCTTCCCAGGGTTTAATGTTTCTCCATTCCTTAATTGTCACTCAATAGTTGCTTCCAGGTTCAGAGATAACTAGGACAACATGTCACAATCTTGGAAGGTAAGCATGTTAGCAACTCCCTTGGAATAAGGAGCTCCTAGTTTGATTAGGCCTTAGGTGTTCTTAGCAGACCTCCTGAGATGGATTATGTTTGAATCTATGAGACAAGATAATAGCCAGTCTTAAAAACTTTTAAGTAATTGTTGATATAAAGAAATCCTAAGCCCAGTGCTGGTGGTGGCTCAGGCCTTTAATCCTAGCTACTCAGGAGGCTGAGATCCAAGGATCACAGTTCAAAGTTCATGCTGTCAGAGAAGTCTGTGGGACTGTTATCTCCAAAACTGGAAGCAGAGCTGGGGCTCAATGTGGTAGAGCACTAGCCTTGAGCAGAAAAAGCTCAAGGGACAGTGCTCAGGCCCAAGTTGAAGCCCCATGTCTAAGAAAGACAAAAGGAACTCTAAGGGTGACAATATCCCTTTGTGTTTTCTTGGTAGTGCCTATGTCATGAGCATCTACTTTGTGCCAGACATGGTCCAGTATTGGATAAGAGAGAATAGCCTTGTTTTGTAAATGAGCAACATAGATTCAAATAAGGTAAACCTTTTGCCCAATCATGGTCTTATAGCTACCCAATAAACATCATGCTTTTCCCACTGTACCACCATCCCTTAGTCAGAAGCTCAACAACTAGCAACTGTTTGAGACTTACAAGCTGTATATTTAAATCTCCAAAATGAAAATTGTAAATGAAGTAAACCCTAATCACAGACCCTATATTTCATATGCTTGTTACCTACTTTCTTGACTTTACTGCAGACTCTGAGCAGCACTTTTTTTTCTTTCCTGAACACAAGCAATTGTTGCAAAGGCAGTGAACTCAGCATCAGATCAGTGTACAACTCAGACTTGCACTACTCTTGATTCACTTCCTTAGTCATCGTGTATATTGATTTCAGGCATAATGATCATGATAGATGATTGCTAGGTGTCTCAGACAAGTCTTTGTTAGCTGTGAGGATTTGACTCTGATCCTCAGGTACAAGAATAAGTGGGAGATTTTTGCAGATGACATGATACTATACCTTCACGATCCCCAAAACTCCATCCCCAAGCTCTTAGAAATCATAAATCACTTCTGCAAAGTAGCAGGATACAAAAATCAACCCACAAAAATCAGTTGCCTTCATGTACACTGACAATGTACAAGCAGAAAGGGAAATAAAGGGAGCAACCTCATTCACAATAACCTCCCCCAAAATAAAATATTTAGGAATTAACCTAACCAAAGATGTAAAAGAACTATTTAATGAAAACTATAAAAAGTTAAAGAAAGAAATTGCAGAAGACACTAGGAAATGGAAAGACCTCCCATGCTCTTGGATAGGCAGACTTAATATAGTGAA
The DNA here is from genome assembly GCF_000151885.1 of Dipodomys ordii. Taxonomy (NCBI): domain Eukaryota; kingdom Metazoa; phylum Chordata; class Mammalia; order Rodentia; family Heteromyidae; genus Dipodomys; species Dipodomys ordii. Next base: position 3,054,169 of record NW_012267254.1, read on the forward strand.
AATGGCAATAC
>NW_012267254.1:3067914-3082889 GCF_000151885.1 Dipodomys ordii
CTGGGTTCGATTCCTCAGCACCACATAAGCAAAAAGAAAAAAGCCGGAATTGGCGCTGTGGCTCAAGTGGTAGAGCGCTAGCCTTGAGCTGAAGATCTGAGGGACAGCACCCAGGCCCAGAGTTCAAGCCCCACGACCGGACCCCCCCCCCAAAAAAACCACAAATTTACCTCCAAAAGCACTCCATAGTTTTCCTAACTAAAGTGTGGGGGGGCGGAGTCTCTTCTTTCCTCCAATTTTTAACTTTTTTTTTCTTTTTTGATGTTGTTTGTAGAATTTTTCAAAGAACTCCTTGAAAATGCAGAGAAATCTCTGAATGATATGTTTGTGAAGACCTATGGCCACTTATACACGCAGAATGCAGAGCTCTTTAAAGATCTGTTCGTGGAGTTGAAGCGTTACTACGTGGCGGGGAACGTGAACCTGGAGGAAATGCTCAATGACTTCTGGGCTCGCCTTCTGGAGCGCATGTTCCGCCTGGTGAATTCTCAATACCACTTCACCGATGAGTATCTGGAATGTGTGAGCAAGTACACGGAGCAGCTGAAGCCCTTTGGGGATGTCCCCCGGAAATTAAAGCTTCAGGTCACTCGTGCTTTCGTAGCAGCCCGTACTTTTGCTCAAGGCTTAGCTGTGGCGAGAGATGTCGTGGGCAAAGTCTCCGTGGTAAGTGCTGTTGGCATTTTCTGGCTTTGGTTCGGTTTGCTTTGGGATTGCTGTAAGAGAAAGTTTGTGAAAGATTTAAAAAAAAAAATCAGCCGGGGATTGGGGGAAGGGGGGGGGCAGAGAGGCAGGTGGCTCACACCTGTAATCCTAGCTGATCTAGAGGCTGGGTTTTGAGGATTGTGGTTGGAGGCTAATGCAGGAAGGAAAGTCCATCAGAGTCTTCAGTGAACCACCAGAAAACTGGAAGTGGTGCTGTGGCTCCAAGTGGCAAAGCACTAGCCTTCACTTCTTGGGCCCTGAGTTCAAGCCCCATGAATGCCTCCTCTCACCAGCGGGTGGGGGGTGGTGGCGGCTCCCCCCCCCAAAAAAAAAAGATCACTAGAATTTCATTGATTGAATACTATCTCTCTCTGCTTTCTCACATTTTGTCCTTGTGTATATACCTTTTTATAGTTAAGAGCACAATGGTGAATGGCTTTGTAACATTGTTATTCTTTTCTCTACATTCCTTCCTGGCCATTCTTAGAAGTAAGATGGATGTTCACTTTGGACTCTTTATTCCATTTATTATTGTTGTTATATTGTTGTTATTAGTGTATGTATGTACTGGTCCTGGGGCTTGAACTTGGAGTCTGGGCATGATCCCTGAGCTTTTTTGCTCAAGGCTAACAGTGCTCTACCATTTGAGCCACTCCACTTCTAGCTTTTTGGTAGTTAATTAGTGGCAAGTGTCTCATGGACATGTCTGTCCAGGCTGGCTTTGAACTATTATCCTCAAATCTCAGCTCCCTGAGTAACTAGGATAACAGGCCTGAGCCACTGGTGCCAGATTCTGGAGTCTTAATTTTAAATCTTTAATTAAGCTTCAATTGCATCTTTAATTTTAAAATCTTAGTTCTCAAATTTCTCCATCTCCTTTTTGCTTTTATTCTACTTCTGTTCTGGCAAAACAAAGACACTGCCTCCACATGTAGTTATTGCTAGCGCCTATGTTTCTGCCTACTGGGTCAAGTCTAGAAACTGCCTAATACCCAGAAGCATATGTTTCCTTATTGTACTAGGTACTTGGAACATGTGATGACGAGCAATTTCCATGATAATGTACACCATCTTGCTCTTGACTCTGTTTATAGGATTACTGACACAGAAAATACTATAATATGTGAACAGGAGCTGCTAAAATATACCTGTTAACTTACTTACAAATGAAGCAAATTGGGCTAGATCCATGCTTTGCAGATACTGTTCCTTGGAGGCAGAAGGGGGGCCTTTATCTCTTGGGTACACTTAGCAAAGCTTTGATCTCCCTGGTTTCCTACAATAAGATTTTGTGCAAGATTTCAAAGTGGAAGGGTTCTATTCCCCCTCAGTTAACTTTGACAGCTGGTTGTTGTTGTTGTTGTTGAGTCTAGAACCCAGGACTTTGCCAGTGCTAGGCAAGCTATCTACCACTGAAGTGCCTCAAAAACTTTCCAGGCCCTTTCACTACTCCCCTTCCATGACTCAATATACTGGGGCTTTAGCTTTGCAACACTGAGTTTAGTGGTATTACTTTTAGGCCTTCAGAGAAAAAAAAAAGCCAAATTGCCATGTGCCAATGGCTCACACCTATAATCCTAGCTACTTAGGAGTCTAAGATAGGAGGTTCACAGTTCACAGCCAGCTAGCACAGGAACATCTGTGAGACTCCAGTGAACCACCAGAAAACCAGAAGTGGCGCTGTGGCTCATAGTGGTAGAGTACTAGCCTTGAGCAAAATTGCCCAGGGGGATAGTACTCAGGTTCAAGCCCCACCACCGACAAAAAAAAACATAAGCCAAATTGTAGGCCATTGCTAAAGAGCATAGATATACAAGGAACAGTGGCTTCTGCTGGGGCATTTGGTTGTTTTCAGGACTAGTTACAAGGTCTATACAAACCACAGGACTAACACTAAAATAGTCAGTCATCTGATTGCTTACCAGAAGGTCATCTCCAGTTAGAAGGATCATTTAACTTATTATCCAAACCGCAACACTTACTGTCTAACCAATGAGGTGCTTATTAACAATTCAAGCCAGACAACAGGTGCCAGTAATTGTTAATAAGTACTCAGGACTGCCCAGTGGTTTGGAAGGAAACATATTTACCAGAATGAAGAAAAAAAGGAAGTGGCACTGTGGCTCAAATGATAGAGTGCTAGCCTTGAGCTGAAGAGCTGAGGGACAGCGCCCAGGCCCTGAGTTCAAGCCCCATGACCGGCAGAAAAAAGAAAAAAGAAATTCTACAGAACAGATGTGTTGGGGGGGGGATGGTTAGGGATGGGAAGGATAAACAAAGGAGGAGGCTACAATGCTTGATAAGCAATGTACTCATTATCTTGCCCATGTAATTGTAACCCCTCTGTACAGTATATTCACAATAAAAAATACATAAAAATTAAAAAAAGAACAGATGTGTTTAGAAAAAATCATGATTCATGATTTTCATATTAGAATTTAGTGATAAGAAGGATTAATTGGTTGTATTTATTATTGCCATGTTACTGGTTTTCTCTGTCATCTTCAAGCTATAAAATGTCAGACAAGCCAGGTGCCAGTGGCTCATGCCTGTAATCCAAGCTACTCAGGAGGCTGAGATCTGAGGATCGCAGCTCAAAGCCAGCGCAGGCAGGAAACTCGGTGAGAGTCTTATCTCCAACAAACCACTAGAAAATTGGAAGTGGCATTGTGTCTTAAGTGGTAGAGCACTCACCTTGAGCTGAAGAGCTCAGGCCCAGAGTTCAAGCCCCACAACCGACAAAAAAAAAGGTCAGACAATAATTCTTTCCAAGTATATTTTTGTTCATTTTTCCCCTTTTCCGATACTTTTCTCTACGAATAATTGGAGTGTATGAAGCTAGTATAAGGAGATCCTTGCTCTTCAATGCCAAGTTCAGCCACAATCATTAATCTTGGAAATACTGATATCAAAGTCCCTAAAAGAGTACACAGTTAGGGCTGGGAATGTGGCTTAGTAGTAGAGTGCTTGCCTAGCATGCATGAGGCCCTGGGTTCGATTCCTCACTACCACATAAACAAAAAGTAAATGCAATTATTTTTTAAAAGAGTACATAGTTAATCTACATTGCAAATAACAAGTATTGCAATTCACCTAGCGCATTTGACTTGTACCAATTCCTTTCAAGAGTCCTCAATTGAGTAGACCAAAGGGTGGCACTACTGCTTTGGATACCGAAGCAGTTGTAATTTTTGTTGATATTAGGAATTGAACTAAGGGTCCTGCTTGCTCAGCAAGGAGCTACACCTGCAGTCTGCCAGTCCCTTTTTATGTTGTTCATTTTCAAGGTAAGATCTTGCTTTATGCTCCAGCTAACTTGGACTGTGATCCTCCTATTTGTGCTTCTCTTTCTTTTCTTTTTTTTTTTTTTTGGTAGGTAGTCGGGCTTGAACTCAGGGCCTGGGCACTGTCTCTGAGCTTTTCTGCTCAAGACTACCTCTACCACTTTGAGTCACAGCACCACTTCTGGTTTTCTGGTGGTTCATTGGAGAGAAGAGTCTCATAGACTTTCCTGTGAGGCTGTCTCTGAATCACCATCCTCATGTGTCAGCCTCCTGAGTAGCTAGGATTACAGGCATGAGGCTAGGTTCATGCCACTATATCCAGACATTGATTGAAGTAGAGTCTTTTAAACATTTATGCTTCAGCTGGCCTTGAGTTGCAATCTCCCCATAGTCTGCCTCCCAAATAGCTGAGATTACAGGCTTGAGCCACCACACTTGGCAATTTTCCCCCACCTATGTGTGAATGCTTATTCCTGATAAGCCTCTATCCCAGTGCAGTTTAAAGTGTACTTTAAAAAGCAATCCAAAAAAATGAACATACTGTGTCTTGGCTCCTAATTCAATTAGTTGCTTTTAGCCTAAAGGGGAGAGGGGGCATTCAGAGCAGGGACTTGTTCCAGGGTTATTGATTGAATAGTTAACTCAGAGATGTTTCTCTTCATGAGTGGACAGCCTGCTTTTCCAGTTTACTTTTGCAACAGAAGGGTTGCAGTTACAAATTGAGCAATGATTGGATCACTGTTAAGCCTTTGAAAAATCCATTAGCAGCAAGCAGCAAACTTGCCGTCCTTCAAGAGACAGGCACTGTTTAGTTGAAATAACATTGCCTTGTTTTAGTCTCTGTGGGCCGATACAGCCAATGATTTCAGCTTACTCCATTGAGCTTTACCGTTGAAACTTCAGAAAAGTCCCCCTAATTAGTAGCAGATGGTTCAAGAATACTGTGGTGTCAAAAGCCTTTGTATTACTTCTTGTCATGGTCCCTGATAGCCGTCTTATTTACCTGCTTGGCAGTAACCATTTTGCCCGGAAGGGTGAAGTTTGTTGAGGTCTTTGAGAAATGCACAAGTGATTACATGCACCATGAACATTAATAGCTCCTATGCCAAAGAGTTGCATTCTATGATTTCAATTAATACTGACATAATGGGACTATGTACACACACACACACACACACACACACACACACACACACACACACACACACACACACACACACTACAGAGGCTATAATTAGAAGTGGATGCCTTACCACTGAGGTGTCTAAATGACTGTTCTGCCATGAAAACAATTCCCACTGAATTCCCTCACTTCTCTATTCATAAGGCCGGGACAGAGGAGAACTAAAGAAATTACTTTGGAGCCAGATGCTAGTGGCTCACGCCTATAATCCTAACTACTCAGGAGGCTGAGCTCTAAGGATCACAATTCAAAGCCAGCCCAGGCAGTAAAGTCTGTAAGATTCTTATCTCCCATTAATCACTAGAAAACCAGAAGTGGCACTGTGGCTTAAAGTGATAGAGTGCTAGCCTTGAGCCGAAGAGCTCAGAGACAGTGCCCAGGCCCTGAGTTCAAGCTCCACTACTGACAAAAAAAAAAAAAGTTACTTAGCCATTTCCCCAAATTGCTCTAAGTATACATTTAAAAAGTGTGTATTCCAAAAAGCTTTTAAGAAACTAAGAATTTGACATTTACTCAACACTAAGTATGAGTTTTCACTCATAATTGTAAAGGTTAGAACTACAAACAGAAGTAGTACCAAGGGCTGAGTAACTCAAGATTTTGTACATTCAAAACATTAGAGCTTCTGGGCACTGGTGGCTCACGCCTGTTATCCCAGGTACTCAGGAGATCTGAGATCTGAGGATCGTGGTTTGAAGCCAAATTGGGCAGGAAAGTCTGTGAGACTTGGAAAAGAAAGCCAGAAACGGGGTTGTGGCTTAAGTGGTACAGCCCTAGCCTAGAAAGAAAGGTCAAAGACAGCACCCAGACCCTGAGTTCAAACCCCCCCCCACACACACACACAAACACAGCTTAATTCATGAAGTGATGCTTCAACTGAAGAGCCATAACTGAGTCTAATCACTTCATTCCACAATAAGAAACCCTTCCGAGTATTTATACAGTTTTAATTATATACAATCCATCCACAAGTTTTGTTTTTGTTTTCTTTTGCCGGTCGTGGGGCCTGAACTCTGGGTCTGAGCACTTTCCCTCAGCTCTTCAGCTCAAGGCTAGCGCTCTACCACTTTGAGCCATAGCACTACTTCTGGCTTTTTCTGCTTGTTTGGTGCTGAGGAATCGAACCCAGGGCCTCATGCATACAAGGCAAGTGCTCTACCACTGAGCCACCTTCCCAGCCCATCCATAAGTATTTCTAAAGGAAGTCTAGCTTAATCCTATATTTTGTAAATGCTTCTGAAATGCTACTGTCAAATAATAAGGAACTTCTTTCTTTGTAAGTGTGAACTGCATTCAAAAAAACAGTTTTAGGAAATTGCTGAGTAAACACATCAAGTCGCATCACTGGGTGAATGTGGGTTCCCTATCTCTCTTCTCATAATTTTGCGAACAATTTCCTGTTATTTTTATTGGGCGCTTATGTTACCAAGCAACAGATAACAATCTAGACCTTTTCTGTTTATTGGGACTATTGGCTGGGGAAGGGGGGGGAAAAAAAACCAAACACACAATTCTGCAATGAATATGTTAGGAGCTGGAATTAACTAAAAGGCAATGTGTTTCCAACTTCAGTGCAGCCTGTTGACTGCCATTATGTGTAATGTAGCTGGAGGCTCATTCTGAATTACCGAAATGAAATCCAGGCTTCATAAAGCGTTCTTCAGCACTTTTTTCCTTTTTTTTTTTTTGCAGTAGTTTTTAATGTGGTGTTGGTAAAATGCAGGTTATTTGGTATGGTAGTAAGGCTCAATCTATGTTAAAAGAGTCTGTGCAGAGGAAACTTTTCTGTTAAGGGTTTTTATAGCAGATATGATGTGCAGACATTCTAGTTTATGTTTAAGCTCAGGCTGGAGAGAGGGGTTTAATTCTTTTTTGTTTTTCTTTTTTCTTTGTTTTCTCACAATGGTAGGAATGGAACCCACCTATACCCCAGCCCACAATGAGGTGTTTTTGTTGTGTGTTTTTTTGTCTTGGTTTGGATTTGGTTTTTGTTTATTGTGCCATTACTGAGTCTTGAACTCAGGGTGCTGTTCCTTAGCTTTTTCTGCTAAAGAGGGGCACTGTGCTACTCGAGCCATGCCTTCTCTTTGGGCTTTTTTGGTGGGACATTGGGGATAAGTCTCTCTGACTTTACTGCCTAGGCTGGCCTTGAGCTCTGATCCTTAGATCTCAGCCTCCTGAATAGCTAGGATTACAGATATGAACCACTAATGCCAGACCACAATGAGTATTTTTAATGAGTCTTAATAAGGTAAAAAGGACCAAAAACAAATCCTCAAAGAAACAACAACCCAATCAATAAATGGGCTAAAGGCTTAAAGAGAGACTGCTCAAAAGAAGAATGGCCAATAGACACTTGAAGAAATGTTCGACATCTTTAGCCATAAAGGAAATGCAAATCAAAACAACATTAAGATTGCAGTTAAAATGACCATTATAAAAACAAAAAAAAACAAAACAAAAACTAATGATAACAGATGCTGGCGGGGATGTGGCCAAAAGGCAATGCTACTACACTCTTGGTGGGAGTGTAAATTTGGTCAACCACTTTGGAAAGCAGTATGGAGGTCTGCAAAAGACTAAACATTGAAGAAAAAAGATAAAAAGGAAATGAAGATTCTTTTTCCACGAACTTTTACCACAAAACATAGACTAGCTCTGAAAAAAAAATCTCAAAATTTTAAGACACTTTCTAGAGCTATCTTAAATATTTACAAAAGACCTGACTATTGAAAGATTTTATAAGGCTTGACAATTATGTATATATATATTCATGCATTTTCATTGTAGGTCAGTAACTCAGATTGATTTTGATATTTGAATCAATACAGAAGTATTCAGTCCAGACAGAATTCTCTATCCTACCACCTCCCAAAAGTATTCACATTCTTTTTTTTCTTTAGATTTTTTTCCATTTAAAAAGTATCTTTAAATAGTTGTATACAGGAATTTCCATTTAACAAAGCCATTTATGAATACAGTGTATCATTTTTGTCATACCTTTGTAGTACCTTGAACAGTCTAAAGACATAACACTGGTCCTCTGTAAGTTATAATTGTTTAAAGAATATATTTTGTCTTAAGAATCTAGTGACTATTGCTCTATGTAGAGCAATTAGGTCCTAATTTATCCTCCAAAATCAGAATGAATTTATTTGGTCAATAAAACAATGATGTCTAGCAAGCATCCAGCCCCATGGCTGTGTTGAGTGCATGTGGAGATTTTCCTGTGCTTGCTCTAAAGGTTAGGAGAAGGCTGCCACGACGCTAGTTCACACAGTGGTAAGCGATTTTGGCTTGGAATGCACAAAAATCCCAGCTTGAATTCCCAGTATCATACTGAAAAATCTATTACATACGTATCAAAGATCTCAAGTACGCAAAGACTGGAACACCAAACTACATGGGTTCAAATCTTGGCCATTTACTAGAAGATCTTGTGTGAATTCCTTCATCTCTTTGGCCCTATTTCTACTTCATCTGTGAAATGAGATACTAATACTTGCCTCCTATAATTATCAGGAGTTATGAATAAGTTCATACATCTAAGGTCCTTAGATTGCTTCCTGGCATACTAAATACTCCACAAACACATCATATAAGTTAATAAAATCTAGTACGAGTGACATATAGTGACTGTCATGAAACAGAATCTTTTCCTCTTGAATCTTGACATTAAGGTTATAACCAAGAAAACCATAAAAGCTATTAAATAAGCATTTTTTCTCTCTGAAAATGGCTTGAAGTCATTCTTTTTTGTTCAGAGTTTGGGGAAAGAATAGCGTATATGGTTTTCTTTTTTTCCTGTTCTGTCTTCATCTGATTTTGAGAAATAACTACTACTTCTCTAAGAGAAGTCTAAATTTTTTTAAAGTGACCTTTGCCAAGAAAAAAAAATCACAACTTCCACCTTGATTCTTACCCCAGCTCTGAAAATTTTGGAAGTCATTGACATCTCGCTTAAAAAAAAAACCCTAAATAAAAGAACCACATAACCACATCAAATAGTTCTGAGCTGTGTGCCCCAAAGTAATGATCAAATTGAACATTTTTAAGTGGCACCCCAGGCTGTAGAGAATAAATACATAAATGAGGATTAAAGGAAGACCTTGGAGTCTAGTTACCTTTTTTGTTAATCCTTATGTGGCATGATTTACTACTTAATTTTGTGTTTCTTGAATAAATGTACTTAGTGAAGTTTTAGAAAATTCAAAGAAAGTACTTATCTTGATGACTACCAAGGAATAAAATATGAGTGAACCTGAACTTTTCTTCATAACTAATAAAGCCCCAGAAAGAAGTATTACTTGATCTTTTTTTTTCTTTTTGGTCAGTCGCAGGACTTGAACCATGATCTAGGTGTTGTCACCTGAGCTTTTTCACTCAAGGTTAGTGCTCTATTTGAGCCACAGTGATACTTCCACTTTTCTGGTGCTTCTTTGGAGATTAGAGATGGACTTCTTCTGCCTGGCTGGCTTTGAACTTCGAGCTTCAGATCTTGGCCTCCTGAGTACTAGGATTACAGGTGTGAGCCACCGGTGCCCAGCTAGGTTTTCTTCATTTGCTTATAAATGAACAATTTGCTCATGAGCATATGAACAGAGTGTTAGGAATTTGTGGAAGATTCCCTAGCTATGTGTTGTATCTTACTCTGTGACTGCCTGCAAGAGTCACCATTTAGTCAAGAAGATCTTGGAATTGTGATGGAAACTTTCAAAAATAATTGAACTTGCTCTACCATATAGTATGGTTTGGCTGTTTGTTTTTTTCTCTCTCCTTAATAAGGTTAGTTGGCACACCGTTGGCTCTTAACAACCTGCATTGCTTCTCACTGACTTGAAGGTTCCAAGAGAAAGAGGCAGAACATTTGGTTTACTCAATGGAGAGACTCTGCACCCTTATCCCAGTGCATGGTCAATGCAGAGCTAGTCCTTGCCACTCTAGGTCCACCATCTTGAACATCATGACAGCTGCGTGCTGGTGGCTCACACCTGTAATCCTAGCTACTAAGAAAGCTGAGATCTGAGGGTTATGGTTCAAAGACAGCCCAAGCAGGAAAGCCTGTAAGAGGCTTATCTTCAATTAACCACCAAAATCCAGAAGTGAAGCTGTGGCTCAAGTGGTTGAGTGCTAGCCTTGAACAGAGAAACTCAAGGACAGTGCCCAGGTTCTCAGTTTAAGCTCCCAGGACTGGTACTAAAAAGTATGAAAAACAAAACAAAAACCCTTCACTTTAATGGGACCTTATCACCCCTGACAGAGTTGCTTCCTAGATTCTGAATTCCTTTCATGTGAACTGTTACATGGTGGTCTGATTAGTGATTTGTGAGATGAAAGCCAGATTTTTCTCTAACTTTGGTATATTTTATATGTCCTCTCTCATTGCCATTTTCTTACAACTTCTCCATTTCTCTTTCCAGTTCTGGTATTATTTAGTGTTCCCATACCATGTTCTAACTGAGTTCCTTGTGATAATTTTTAGTAGTTATACAACAAATCACGTGCAGAACATAAGCCATTACTTAGCCAAAGAATGAAACAAAGAAGCACTGCCAAACCCAGCTTCATAATCTTCCTTTAATAAAATTCTACTGTGGCATATCATCTGGTGTTGAGTTTTAAAACTTGAGACTTTGTGTGCCGATTTTAGAGGAGGGAACTACAAGGTTATTGCTTACATGATTTCACTTGCACTTGAACTAAGAATGCAATTCATTTCTAATGTTATCTGCCCCACCTCAAAAAAAAAAAGGCATCAGTGGCTCACACCTATAATCCTAGCTACTCAGGAGGCTGAGATCTGAGGATCGCGGTTCAAAGCCAGCCCAGGTAGGAAAGTCCTTGAAACTCTTATTTCCAATAAACCACCAGAAAATCCAAACCAGCACTGTGGCTCAAGTGGTAGAGCACTAGTACTGAGCAAAAGAACTCAAGGACAGCACCCAGGCCCTGAGTTCAAGTCCCAAGACCACCCCCCCAAAAAAAAATTCTTAATTTGCTTTGCTGTATGACATCCTGTCACATAATAGGTGGTCAGTAAGTATTTGTCGACACACTAGCTTTTGATTTCCTGTATAACATTAAAAAGTACCAAGTTCTCTATGTAATACTATCTGTATGTACGTGATTTGAGGCATGGTCTCACTAGATAGCCCAGGCTAGCCCATAGAGGAACTTGAGATCCTGTAGATGGCAACTAAATCTAAAGAACAAAATAATCAATGCCCAAGAATAGCTTCCTATTTTGTTATTGTAAGAAAGCAGGGAAATGTGACCCACCTGGGAAGGCTTTTTTTTTTTTTTGCTCACAGATATTTGATAAGGTGCAGTCCTGGCTTCCAACTTAGCAGAAAGGCTATAAGCAGGTTGCTTCATTTCTTTGGCTTCCGTTTTCTTCTCTTTCAAATGTGAGAACAGCGTTGAGTGATTCCTAAGGCCCCTTCCAACCCAGAGTTCCAACCTGCCAGTTGTCTGCCTGCTTGCTGCTCTTCAAATGAGTATCACAGTCCTAACAGTGTTGCAACTGTGAAGGAATGGACGTTTTGCTATCCAGAATATTGGCTAGCCAAGATTTTACTGTACATGAATACATACATACTTAAGAGACTAATTTAATGCCTAGGAGAACATTTGGGACTGGTTAGAAACTGTGGAAATCTCCTAATTCTTTGTAAGGAGTGGTGATTTTAGTGTAGATAATTACCATCTTGTTGCCTGATTTGGGGACTAGAGGGGGTTGTGGGAGGGGGGTGTGTGCAGCAGAAGGGGTGTTCAAAGTGATATCCCAGAATAGGTAAAAGCACAAGGCCCCCCAGCCACCACCCCTCGCATCCTCTGTTCCCTCTACTTATCCACTCTGAAAGAGGAGACTAGGCGAATGAGCATATGGCAGGCACTTTTCAGTTGCCAGCCAGCATGGGGCTCCCTATAGACGAGCCTTTTTAAAGAAGTATGCATTGAACTGAGGAACAGGATGAACAGCCCCATCTCCCTTCAGTATTATTTTCATCCTCACTACTCTTCCCCCAAAACTTATAGCCTCCAGTGTACTGGGTGTATGCTTGGTTAGAGGTGAAAAGTTCAAAGGGAAACTCGTGGGTCTAGTGTTTGAAAAGAAGCTTTGCCTGTGTTGCAGCCTGGCCAAAGCAAGCACAGTCCTTGCGAGGACCCTAGGAGGGGCTGTTGGCAGGCCACAGGGCAGGTAAAGGTAAACTGTTAGCTCATCTCATCTCGTGGCTGATCTTTAGACAGGGATGTTATTTTGTAAAAAGACTTTGAAGTCACTGAGCAATGTTCAATGTCTGTGGGGGAGGGGGAGACCCCTCCCCACCCCCAAGAAAAAAAAGTTTGGGAGACCAAAAGAGGGGCTTAGGAGCAATGGGAGTTTAAAAGGTGGGAGGTGCATGTAGCTTGTTTGTTTAAGGTCACGTGATCGTCTGGGAATGTAGCTGCCATGGAGTGCTTGCCTAGCATGCACAAGGCCCCAGATTGCACTCTCAGCATATAAGAAGGAAAGAAAGATGTTCATCCTCTGCTCCCCTTTTGCCTCTCCAGTACATATGGTCTATTTATCTGATCTTGATCTGTCTTCTTCATTGGAGGCAGGCCAGGCCCTGATCTTTAGCTTCGTGGCTAAATCTTCAGTGTCAGCTGAACAGATTTGCTATTCCTGGATATGTTTTAGCCCTACCTCTACTACCATTGTTTTCTCTTCTCACACATGTAGGTGAACCCCACAGCCCAGTGTGCCCAGGCACTCTTGAAGATGATCTATTGTTCCCACTGCCGGGGGCTCGTGACTGTGAAACCTTGTTACAACTACTGCTCGAACATCATGAGAGGCTGTTTGGCGAACCAAGGGGATCTTGATTTCGAATGGAACAACTTCATAGGTGAGCCTTGGATCAATGTGTTTGAATTGCTACAGATGGCTCACCCGCTACACACACACAAGAAATGTTTTAGCTGGGTGCCAGTGGCTCATACCTGTAATCCTAGCTACTCAGGAGACTGAGATCTGAGGATCACGGCTAAAAGCCAGCCGGGGCAGGAAAGTCTGTGAGACTCTCATCTCTAATTAATCACCAGAAAACCAGAAGGGGAGCTGTAGCTCAAAGTAGTAGAGTTGCCAGCCTTGAGCACAAAAGCTCAGGGAACAGCGCCAAGGCCCTGAGTTCAAGCCCCAGGACTGGCAAGAAAAAGAAATGTTCTAATTGCCAACTAGGAAATCACTGTTCGTTTTAGTGTTAATTACTTGGTGTTTTCCAGAGTCTCAACTCTGCTCAATACTTTGAAGTTGGTAAAAATTATTATTATAAGTAAATGTTCCCTTTAACTAAGGGTAGCATTTCTGAAGATGACTAGACACAGTGACTACCAACTTTGAATCATACTCAATTATCTTTTTGATACCTTTTTGCCTAAAGCTCATTTTTAGTTCCACATCTGAACCGACTGGTAGAGTACAACCCTCTCCATAGCAGTAAAAATGGCTTTTCAAATGTCATATAATGGAACCACATTGTCCACAAAACCTGTTCATTCTTTCTTCGGATCCGTAGACCTCTGTGGAAATTTAAGAATTTTATTTCTTTTTTTTGGGGGGGGTCCAGTTGTGGGGCCCGAACTCTGGGCCTGGGTGCTGTCCCTGAGCTCTTTAGCTCAAGGCTAGCGCTCTACCACTTGAGCCACAGCGCCACTTCCGGTTTTTTCTTTTTGCTTATGTGGTGCTGAGGAATCAAACCCAGGGCCTCATGCATACAAGGCAAGCGCTCTACCACTGAGCCACCTTCCCAGCCCCAGGATTTTATTTCTATAGGGGAGTTAGCCATAATGGACTACTCTTGTATGAATAGGAGGACTTTTCCTCTGGTAATTTAAGAAATGGTTCCTAGCCAGGGGCCACTGTCATCCTAGCTACTCAGGAGGCTGAGATCTGGAGAATCACACTTTGAAGCCAAGCTCAGGCAGAGTCTGTGAGACTCTTATTACTAGTTAACCACTCAAGCTGGAAGTGCAGCTGTATCTCAAGTGGTAGACATTAGCTTTGCAAAAGAGCTCAGGGACAAGGCCCAAGCACTGAGTTCAAGCCCCAGGAGCAAATAAATAAGTAAGTAAATAAATGAGTATACAAACAAAACCTGCATATACCTTTCATCTAGGAAGCCATTACTGGAACCCAGATAGCACTGTAAGTGCTGTCCAAGTTCTGAGAGGATTACTTATGATTTTTTTAGCAAAAGCACAATTAAACCTAATTTAAACACCTAACCATCAACTACTTTGCCTACTCAGTGTACGTACTAGTCCTGAGTCCTCCATGACTAGTATTAAAGCCTCCAATGTGGAATGTTAGAGGAATCCTGCACACATGCAAACAGCTTGCAAAAACAAACTCATTTTTCCTCATCCCTCAGTGACATTTGCATAATTATAGACTTGGAGTGTCTTTATAGGAACCTATTTTTCACTTATTTGTCCACATCATGGGAACATGCATATAATTTGCAAGCTTTTTTTTTTTTTTTTTTGGTGGGGACGAATTGAGGTTGAAGAATGCTTTTTGGTTTGCACGAGAGCTAATTACCATATTAACTCTGTTTGAAAGTGCATCAGTAAATTGGCTCCAACAGATTCTTGAGAATACTGACACGGGGGGTGGGGGGGTGGGAAGTGAATATTAAGCACTTCAACACAATTGTGGCCTAAATAGCTCAATGCAAGAAGGCCTAAAAAAAAAAGTCTTTTACACAGAGAAAAGCAGAATCCCATGAAAGGGAAAGCGCTCTCTCCCTCCCCCCCCC
>NW_012267254.1:3085296-3099416 GCF_000151885.1 Dipodomys ordii
CTTAGATATGTATTTTAATGTTTTTTTCTTTCATGCATGTGTTTCTAACGCATTTATAAGATTATCTCTTTGTTGCTTTGTATATCCCTCCCCCACAGTATAACCCCTGCTTTCACTATATTTGATGTCACAAGGGTTTAATGAGTCTGTTCTGTGGCTGTCAAATTATTCCCAATTTGCATGCCTGGCCTGTATCATGGCCCTTTAATGGAGTGTAGTTAATGATTATTCAAGGGAATTTTTTCCATCTTTCTTTTATTCTCTCTCTTTTGCAATATTGATGCTTGAACTCAGGGCATTGTGCTTGCTAGACAGACAAGTCTGGGCTGTGATCCTCCTACTTGGGCCTGCCTGCCCCACGGGGCTCAGCCATTGGTGGAAATTGAGTCTTGCAAAGTTTTCTGCCCTGACTGGCCTTACATTGGGACACCTTCATCTCAGCCTTTCAAAGTAGCCAGGACCACAGGCTTGAGCCAGTGATTTCTGATTATTGGCACCACAATGCTAAAGAAATGGCTTATTGTTGCTGGGATATCAGGATGGGTAACTCCAGTGTTCTAGGAGGAATTGATTTTCCAAGCCTGCTTCTTGTCACCATGGCCTCTCTGCCTGCCCTTAAAAGTTCTTTCAACTCGTACCAAGACAGGCTGGCTCAATTAAGTAAAACAACTTGGATCTCACTTTTTTGGGGGGAGGGGAAAGCTATTACTGTGAAACCTTCCATTTGACAAACAAACCAAATTCCTCCCTCCCACCACTACCAAAAGGTAAGTTTCTGGGAAATCACAAATTAGTCTTTTTTTTTCTTTTTGTCGGTTTTGGGGCTTAAACTCAGGGCCTGAGTGTTGTCCCTGAGCTTTTCTGCTACTACTTTGAGTCACAGTACCACTTCTGATTTTCAGGTGGTTCATTGGAGATAAGAGTCTCATGGGCTTTCCTGCCTGGGCTGGCTTTGAACCACGATCCTCAGATCTCAGCCTCCTGAGTAGCTAGGTTGATAGGCATGAGCCACCGGCACCCAGCCACAAATTATTCTTAAATGCACTTGTTCTCCTTCACCTACTATGGCATTCGTTTGCCTCATAGCTAACCCTTTTTATGTCACATTGTCACTAGTGAGAATTCGGTATTGGCAGGGGTCAGGAGCCAGCCAATAGATAGCCCTTAGGTAAAAAAAGTGAAAAAGCAAAGTGACCATCTCCTAGAGCATCTTTTGTTGCTGTTGTTGGTGGTGGTTATGGGGCTGTCTGTTTTTTTTTTTTCTTTTGCTTAAGGCTAGCATTCTACCACTTTGAGCTAAGGCTCTACTTCATAGGCAGAATTTCCTGCCCCGACTGGCTTTGAACCGCAATCCTCCGATCTCAGCCTCCTGAGTAGCTAGGATGACAGGCGTGAGCCACTGACACCCAGCTTATCCCTCTTCTGGGGGTCTTGTGACGGCTGTGGAGCAAATAAGGAGCTGATTCTGACTTCCTGGGGTTAGAAGCAACTTTGGCTCCCACACTATGGGCTGCTGGCAGAACATATCCTCAGTCGCATTCTTCAGCCCTGCAACACACAGCGCCATGGCACCAGTGCCAACAAAGGCCCCGCTTTAGTCTCCACTCCCAGGCCCTTGTGTATGGCCGGCTGGCTCAGAGTTTACAAAGACACCAAACAGCCAGAAGAATCAGGGTTTATGTTTCCTTTCAGTTTTTCACAAACACATTAGTGAGCAGGCTTTTCTTCACCCAAAGAGGCATAAGTAGGTACAAAAGGCATGGTTTTTTTCTTTTCTTCCTTAAACCTCTGCATTTAGGATGTTTATTATCTATTCATTATATTTTTATTTGGAGCCAACCATGGTCTTCTTGGGCTTGTGAAGTAATGACGCTTTCTGTTTGTGGCAGTGCCCATGGTTTCACCATGATGAACACATTTAATTGTGTTCCACTTGTTTACAAAAATCTTTGGCCAGCACATTGAGGCACTAGAGGAGATGGAAAACGCCTTCTTGTTTTGTATTAAGAAAAATGCCAATTCCCAAAGAGCTATCTGTAGCTTGTGACATTGGAATTGGAGTTGAAATGACCTTGTGCATTCAAATCATGTAGCATTGCGCTCAGGTTGAAAGTGGAAGGTTGCTGACCACATTTTGTTTCAGTAATAGGCTGCAATGGAAAGGGTACCCAGTTTTGTGGGAAGTAATCCCCCTTTTGAACTGTGATTCCGAGATCTCAGTGTCCTGAGTAGCTACGATGATAGGTGTGCACACTGGCCCCTGACTAGGAATCATTTCTTAAATTGCCCGAGGAAAAGTCCTCCTACTTACACAGGAATAGCCCATCATGGCTAAATGCCCTTCCTGTCCAAGCTGGCTTCAAACCATGATCCTCAGGTGTCAGCCTCCGGAGTATCTAGGATTACTCAGCACTTATTGTTTAAGGGGCTCTTTCTTCCTTTTCTGGAAAATGCTGGAACTCTGAGTCTACAAATGGCATTTGGGTAATGAGTGAGGATGAGCACTGTGAATACCCAGTTATTTGGGTATTATCTTGTATGTTTTTACCTGAATTTTAAAATAAACTGAGGTCCTCATATTGGAAATGGGAAGTTTATCTTAATATTAAAATTGTTTTATTTAGCCAGGCACTGGTGGCTCATGCCTATCATCCTAGCTACTCAGGAGGCTGAGATCTGAGGATCACAGTTCAAAGCCAGCCCAGGCAGGAAAGACCATGAGACTTTTATCTCCAAGTAGCCACCAGAAAAACGGGAAATGATAGTGTGACTCATAGTGGCAGAGTATTAGCCTTAAGCAAAAGGAGCTCAGTCAGGGACAGTACCCAGGCCATGAGTTCAAGCCCCACACTTGACAAAAGAACTTGTATTATTAATATTTCATTATTTGAAAAATCACTACAATTCCTAGAACATGTTCATTTATATTTTCCAAGTATTTTTTTCCTCAAGGATCTTGAAGGGAAAAAAATAAATAATGGGTATACCAGGATTTTAACTGACTTCTGGTTTTGACTCAGAAAAATCCTAGGCATATCCCAGGACACCTTGCTTTAGCTTGTTGGTTACTTACCCTCGTCTTCAATTTGTTAGCTGGATGCTAGCTCAGAACCTTCCAGTGACAGCCACTCACCCTTGAAGAAATGAATAATCCAGGGGTTGGGAAGGTGGCTCAGTGGTAGAGCGCTTGCCTTGCATGCATGAGGCCCTGGGTTCAAATCCTCAGCACCACATAAGCACAAAGAAAAAAGCCAGAAGTGGCACTGTAGCTCAAGTGGTAGAGCACTAGCCTTGAGCTGAAGAGCTGAGGGACAGCACCCAGGTCCAGAGTTCAGGCCCCATGACCGGACCCCCCCCCAAAAAAAAAGAAAGAAATGAATAATCCATAGAATGGAAGATTCCTCACTAGATTTTCTTGCTGTAGAATAAAATATTTTATCTAGTCCTTTCATACTTTAGAGAATAAAGGCAATTTGATGTCATACAAATTTATATAAAAACACAAATTAAGAGATGGACCTTGCCTGGCACGGTTCATGCTTATGATCCCGGCTTACTCAGGAGGCTGAGATGTGAGGATAACAGCTCAAAGACAACCCAGGCAGAAAAGTCCATGAGACTCTTATCTCCAATTAATCAGCAAAAAGCCAAAAGTGGAGGTGTGGCTCAAGTGGTTAGAGTATTCCCTTGAATGAAAAAAACAAGTGAGAGCCACAATGCCCTGAGTTCAAGCCCCCGTATCAGGAAAAAAAGCAGGGCTACATGCATGACTCAAGTGGAGCACCAGCCTTCATATCAAAAAAAAAAATCAAGCCAAAACTGAATCCCTAGGTTCAAACCCCAGTATTGTGGGGCAGGGGAGAGTAATGTTTCTTAAAAATCATACAAAATGAGACTGACTACCCGAAGCTGCACTAATAATGCTTTTCCTTTCTTGTGGTACTGTTCTTCCCCAAACCTCACATTAGATGCCATGCTGATGGTGGCAGAGAGGCTCGAGGGTCCTTTCAACATTGAGTCGGTCATGGATCCTATCGATGTGAAGATCTCTGATGCGATCATGAACATGCAAGACAATAGCGTGCAAGTGTCCCAGAAGGTAATGAAGACCGGAAGTTGGGACAGGAGAGGGAGGCCCCCCCCACTTGCCATGTGACTACCATGATGCATCTATACTTACTTCAATACAGGTTTTCCAGGGCTGTGGACCCCCAAAGCCCCTCCCAGCTGGACGGATTTCTCGTTCCATCTCCGAAAGTGCCTTCAGTGCCCGCTTCAGACCTTATCATCCAGAGCAACGTCCGACCACAGCAGCTGGCACTAGTCTGGATCGACTGGTGAGCACTTTGGCGGGGAATGGCCATGTGTAGTGGCAAAGAATAGGAAATATTTATTCTCAAATGAATGTTTCGTTGGGAAGCTTAGCTGTGTGGGTCTTGCAGGTGTGACTTCTTAAGCAAATTGATAATAGAGATGGCAGAAATTGTAGCCCAGAAAATGCCTTGATCAAGGATGTGGGATATATTAAGCTTCATTTCTGGATTTCTCTTTATTTCACATTATATTTCTTGAGCTTCTTATGTGCCTGTCACTAGGCTAGACACAGGAAGACTCCAATGAAAGGATCCTTATTCTCAAAAGGCCCCATAAAGGCTGAGTGGTGGTGGCTCACACCTGTCATCTTAGCTACTCAGGAAAGTGAATTCCGAAGATCTTGGTTCAAAGCCAGCTTGGGTGGGAAAGTCCATGAGATTCTTCTCTCCAATGAACCACCAGAAAACCGGAAGTGGCACTGTGGTTCAAAGTGGTAGAATGCTAGCCTTGAGCAAAAAGAGCTTAGGGACAGTGCCCAGGTCCCAAGTTTAAGCCTCAGGACTGCAGCACCCCCCCAACCCCCCAAAAAACTTTAATAAAGGGGGAGAGGCAAATGATCGGGGTTTCTTAATATCAGATGTTATGTGCCAAAAGAAGGAAAGAATAATATAGTATTACTTTGTTACTTTTAGGGCCCTAAAATAGACAATGGTGGTTGTCTTCTGGAGGAAGAGCCTTAATGGGCAATCCCAGAGTGGATAATATATAAGCTTGATCCTGACTATATAAGCCTTGGACAAAGAGACTGTCTTATCATACTGGGCATTGGGCCTGTTGAGCCTCAGGTGGTAATTGAAATGAGGAAAAAAAAGTATATAGAGGGGTTATTTCTTTTTTTTTTCTTTCTTTCTTCTTCTTTTTTTTGTCGGTTGTGGTGGCTGAACTCTGTGCCTGGGCGCTGTTCCTGAGCTTTTCTACTCAAGGCTAGTGCTCTACCACTTAAGCCATAGCTCCACTTCCGGCTTTTTTCTGCTTATGTGGTGCTGAGGAATCGAACTCAGCCTCATACATGCAAGGCAAGCACTCTACCACTGAGCCACCTTCCCAGCCCCGGGATTATCATTTCTTAAGTCAGGTAATAAATACATTTCTGTGTGTATGTGTGTGGTTAATTGGAGGTAAGATTCTCAAGGACTTTCATGCCCAGGCTGGCTTTGAGTCTTAATCCTCAGGTCTCAGCCTCCTGAGTAGCTAGGATTACAGGCATGAGCCACCAATGCCTAACTTCTAAATACAAATTTGGTCTGCATGTTTTATTTCTGGCTACAGTTGAAAGTGAATTGGATACCACTTATTTAGAAATGAAATGATGGAGGACTGGGAATGTGGCTTTGTGGGTCGAGTGCTTGCCTAGCACTCTGAGGCCCTGCGTTCGATGCCTCAAAACAAAATGGGGGAAAAACAAAGAAAGAAATGATCCAAAGATGATCAAAAGGCACTTCCCAAAGTGGTTTTCTGTTGTTTTATATCCATTTTATATCCTATTCTCTTCATTAGGTCACTGATGTCAAGGAGAAACTGAAACAGGCCAAGAAGTTCTGGTCATCTCTCCCTAGCAGCGTGTGTAATGATGAGAGGATGGCTGCAGGAAATGGCAATGAGGATGATTGCTGGAACGGCAAAGGAAAAAGCAGGTCAGCAGGTGTTACACATATTTGCAACCTCTTTCTTCTTAAGCTGGGTGTCCTTGGGGTTGGGGGGGAGTGGAGAGAGGAAGGTCAGTTGTCAATGGAGGTCTTGAGCAGTCACAAGGAAAGCCTATAGATTTCTTAGGCCTGGGGTTTTGTAGTACAGGGATTGAAAAGATCCCAGCTCCTTATGCAGGGTACTGGGTTTGTAGTTCTATTCCATAACTCTGTAACTTGGATAAGTGCCCATTCTGACAGACCTAGACTCTGGCCCTTAAATACTTCCAATACGATGGTTTGCAGAAAGGTCCTGGCCAGATGAGAGAAAAAAGACACATGTGCAGGAAATGGGGCTATTAGCATTCATTAAAAATGGCAGCACTTCCATTTAATTGTGCTCCGTGAAAGTAGTAGAATCTAGCAGGACTCTCTGGTAAAATCGCTTTTCCATTTTCTTTTTGATTTTCTAAATCATGTTGATAGGCTCTTTTCTGCCTTCAGGTACCTGTTTGCAGTGACTGGAAATGGCTTAGCCAACCAGGCTAATAACCCGGAGGTCCAAGTGGACACCAGCAAGCCAGACATAGTGGTCCTCCGCCAGATCATGGCTCTGCGGGTTATGACCAGTAAAATGAAGAATGCTTACAATGGGAATGATGTGGACTTCTTTGATATCAGTAAGGCTTTACAATTTTCAAGTATGAGCTTTATTGTTGGTGGCGACGGTGGTGGGTTTTTTTCTTTTTTGCATTTTTGTATGTGTGTGTGTTTTTGTTTGGTTTGTTTTTTTGTTTTGTTTTGTTGCATTGGGCCTGCGTGCTATCCCTGAGCTTCTTTTGCTCAAGCCTAATGCTCTACCACTTGTACAACAGCTCCATTTTGGGCTATTTTGGTGGTTCATTGGAGATAAGAGTCTCACAAACTTTTCTGCCTGGGCTGGCTTTGAACTGTGATTCTTAGATCTCAGCCTCCAAAGTAGCTAGGATGACAGGCATGAGCCACTGCTACTCAATGGCTCACAAACATACAGATACATGTACACCTGTATGTCTATACATGTATACATATATGTACACGTGTGTAAATGTGTGTGTATACTTTGTGATCAGAGCATATGAAATGAAATCTCTCTTCTCTTTCT
Source organism: Dipodomys ordii (assembly GCF_000151885.1). Taxonomy (NCBI): domain Eukaryota; kingdom Metazoa; phylum Chordata; class Mammalia; order Rodentia; family Heteromyidae; genus Dipodomys; species Dipodomys ordii. The sequence goes on from NW_012267254.1 coordinate 3,092,440, forward strand.
ATCGACACAGGTGACGAAAGCAGTGGAGAAGGAAGTGGAAGTGGGTGTGAATACCAGCAGTGCCCTTGGGAGTTGGAGTACAATGCCACTGACTTTGCAGGGAAGAATGCCAATGATAAAGCCGACAGTGCTGGGGCCCATGCCCGTGCCCAGCCCTACCTCCTCACTCTCTTCTGCATCTGTTTCCTAGTTATGCAAAGAGAGTGGAGATAATTCTCAAATGCTGAGATTTAAAAAAAAAGGGTTCATTGTCAGAAAGTTAAAAGGCTCCAGATATATCACTTTTCTACCATCCTAGTGACTTTGCTTTTTAAAAATGAATGGACAACAATGTACAGTTTTTACTACGTGGCCACTGGTTTTAAAAAAATGCTGGCTTTTTTTCTCTTTCATTTAATGGGAGGGGGGACAGAGGCACTCATACAGAAAGATGCTCTCTGTCCCTCCAAATCATGTTAAATGTGGCTAACAGTTAGGTACAGAACTGTAGTTAGTTGTGTGTTTGTGACTTTATCACTATTGTTTGTTTGTTTTTTTCCTCATTTTGTTTGTGGGTGTGTTTTTTTTTCCTCCCAATTATGATCTCACCTTGTTTCTTATGAGAAAACCAGGGTCCTTTCTTGGCATGTAACATGTACGTATTTCTGAAATATTAAATAGCTGTACAGAAGCAGGTTTTATTTATCATGTTATCTTATTAAAAGAAAAAGCCCAACAAGCCGTAAAATTTCCATTTATCCCTGTTATTTTACTAGCTGCCTTATCTGCAAAGAAATGGAGGTGAGATGGGGTTTTTACTGTTATTAATTGAACACAGTAGGCACTTGGACCTTCTGAGCCACTTGTACTTACAATCTGAACCACTTGTCAGATTGTAGTCAAACATCCATACAACAAGAATGGTATAACTTTATCACTGGTGACTGCAAGAGACTACAGATGGCCCATTTTGGTTGAGTTGGATTGCATAAGCTAAGAGTACAATGTAGGTCCATTTCTTAAATCTGCTTATACTGAAAGAGTACCTCCTCCGACGAAAAGAGTCTTGACATAGACAGAAGGCATTCGGGATATACCCATTATCACACGATCGTGCTTGCATTTCAGAATGTGTTGTGTTGTTTTTAAACCAGGCTAGTTAGCCAGCCACTGTGTATCAGTTTTCACATCCATGCTGCCCTGCTTTCAGTTTTTATCCCAGTGGCAGCACTGAATGACCAACAGTGGCATCTGGTTCTCTGTAGCAGAGTGAGGCTGATTTCAAACCCAGCCATGTAAAGGAGCTAGCTAGATGCTAGCCAGAATTGGGGTACAGCTTTTGGGCTCAGGGAATAGTTGTCAACTCTCGAAGCAAAGTTTCGGTCTATTATATGTGCATTTGCATTGTTTCTAGATCCCAGTTGTTATTGTTGTTGTTGATGTTGTTTTTCCTCCAAGAGATGTGTCTGAGTCTTTTTCTTGCCCTGCCCACTCTGGTCAGTAAAGCAAAGGACTTGCAGTAAATTGTAGGCGTGTGCTGCCTCTACCAGCCAATCAGCTAATTGTGGGAAGGGGAGAACAAGGTGTCCAGATTTTTCATTTATTAATGGGGGGAGGGGCAATGGGAGGAGATAGAGCTGAGAAGACCCATCTTATCCCTGACCCTTAGCCACTTGCATGAACTGGCTGGCAATGGCAACCGGCCCTATCTATTGTTCTAGGCCAAAGACTGACAATTGCCCCTTACAACCCCTTTCTTGGTGTCCTTACCAAAAGACAGCTCACAAAACACTGAGAATGTAACAGATCGCTTTCAAGGAGATTCTTCAGAAAGACTAAAATTCTGCAAGTGTCTTCTATTTAGGACAGCCATGGAGATCCCAACCAATTTTATAGAACCAAAAAACCCTCCAGAGAGGTTGTTTGTGTTATTGTTCACTTTTCAGTTGTAAGAATAATTCTCTATTTTTATATTGAAACATAATTACTTGATAGCTCAGGGTCTACATTTCATTCAGTTTTTTTTGTTGTTGTTGTTTTGTTTTGTTTTATTTTGTTTTTTTTTACACCAAATTCTGCAGAATGATCAAAATGGAATCTTGGGGGCTGTTGTAAACAGAGGCTTGATTTTATTAGAAGTAGCCAGTTATTTATTAAAGCATGATGTTAATAAAATAGGCATATACTGGCTGGTGTGTGTAAGTGTTTTTTTGGTTTTTTTTGTTTTTTAAAGAAAAAAACAAATCACAAAAGACATAAAATTGTGAAGGCACTCATTTATGTATGAGGAAAAATAGATTATAAGTAGCTAAGTGTGCTGATATTTACTAACTACCTCAGTTGTGAGGAATTTCCCTTTTCACTTAGACTGCTATTACTTTTTACTTGGTAGAAATGAATCTAGTCTCCAAAATATGGCTCAAAGAGTTCTCCCCATAGATCTTGTTAGATTGTTTTTAATTTAAAACCTTGAACTCTGACCAGCTGTTTTCTTTCAGTCAAGTTCTCTAAACCAATAACATTTTCCGAATTAAAAAATTCTTGAAGGTTCTTCTGGGCTCTTACTGATTTGTTTTCTTTCTTTCTTTGCCTCCCCCTCCCCTGCCCCTCTTATTATTTAAATTATCTCTTGCTTTTGAACTTGAACTATGAAATAAACAAATCATAGATTTTTTTCCATTCAGGTCTTACTGGATAACTCTTGGCTTCTGACCAGCTGGCAGACTTCTCTCTCTGTTCCCCCCAAAAAAGAATAAAGGCAAGTTGAATATTTTAAAACCTTTAGAGCTTGGATGTTGAGATAAAATAAAAAGCCTTATTAGGAGACCTAACTTTTGCAAAATGAATAGCATGTGAAGGAGTTGTGTTTTATGAAGTCCTTTATAAGTTACTTTTCTTTCAAAGACTTTACCTACTTTTTGTGTCTTAAGACCTTTGAAGAATCTTAGACTTGTCCCTTATTTAAAAATAGTAATTAGCATCTGTTAATTTGATAAAAGGAGGGCTGTGAAGAATTGAATTTCACTGGTAAGCTTTTTATTAGAGTGTTAGATGCCTAAAGGTTTATCTGAAATATAGTCATTTATGATGACAGAACCAAAATTAAAGTAGGTGTAGACTGTCTTACACAAACTCTACTTCTCCTTTTGTGTTGGAAGAATGTGTCTATTTGCATAGCAAAAGGCCAATAAATTAATGACAATATCTACTAGAGGACTGTGTATATGTAAAATGTGAAAATATAGCTTTCTCTGTGTGTGTGTGTGCACGTATATGTCAGCACTGCCTTGAACTACTCCCTACCTCCACTTCTGGAAGTAGTTAATTGGAGATAAGAATTACACAGATTTCCCTGCTTAGCCAGGCTTTGAACACATGATCCTCAGGTCTCAGACTCCTGAGTAACTGGGATGATAGATGTGAGCCACCAGCTTACATTCATTTTTTTGAAATTGGGTCTCAATCTGTTTCTCAGGCTAGCCCTGAAATCCGGGGCTCAAATTGTCCTCCTTTGGCCTCCCAGGTAGCTGAGACTACAGGGTGTACACCATACATGGCTACTCTGTGTGTGTGTGTGTGTGTGTGTGTGTGTTACTGAAGATAGAACACAGGGACTCACACATGCTCTTCTACTTATGTGGTAACACCCAGCCCTTTTTGTTTTATTTATTTTTTAGATAGAGTCTTGATTTTTCCTAGGCTAGCCTGAACTGTAATCCTCCTATTTATGTTTTTTACATAGCTGGGGTGACAGGCATGTGTCACTATGCCCAATTTACTGGTTGAAATAGATAGGAGTCTCATTAATGTTTGCCTGGCCAAACCTCACACTGATTCTTCTAATCTCTGTCTCCTAAGTATCTGGGATCACAGGAGTGAGCCACCATTCCCAGCCACTTTTGACTTTTCATGTATCCAGTACTACGGATGAAACTCAGGACCTCAAACATGCTAGGCAAGCTTTCTGTCATTGAGCTTCTAGCCCTATTTTTGACACTTAAGGAATTGTTAGGTATTTTGAGAAATTCACCTGCGGTGCCCTGTCAAGAGAGGTGAGAAGAGCTGTGTACTTGGCACGAGGGCCAGGCTACCTTGATTACCCCAAACAATCCACCAGCATAGAAATCATTCTCTATGTTACAAAGGAGCGGAAGGTCTGGAAGTTTGGTAACTTATTCAAGGATGACAGATAAGGACCAGCTGAGTGCCGGTGGCTCACATCTATAATCCAACTTACTCAGAAAGCTGAGATCTGAGGATCACGATTCAAAGCCAGCCAAGGCAGGAAAGTTATGAGACTCTTAATTAACCACCAAAACATGGAGCTGTGGCTCAAGTGGTAGAGCACTAGCCTAAATAGCTCAGGGACAGAACCTAGGCCCTGAGATCAAGCCCCATGACTGGAAGCAAAGAAAAAATCAAGGGCCTGATGGGGAACAGAAATGGGCCCACCACCCAAACCTGTTCATTTCTGATGCTACTTCTCTCTCTCTCTCTCTCTCTCTCTCTCTCTCTCTCTCTCTCTCCCTCTCTCCCTCTCTCCCTCTCCCTCTCTGTCAGTCATGGAACTTGAACTTGGGGCCTGGGCACTATCTCTGAGGTATTTTGGTTCAAAGCTAGTGCTCTACCACTTTGAGCCACACCACTTCCAGTTTTCTGGTGGTTCATGGGAGACTTTCCTGCCCAGGCTGGCTTTGAACCACAACAGATCTCAATCCACCTAAGTAGCCAAGATTACAGGTGTGAGCCACCAGTGCCTGGCCCTTGTCTCTTATTCTATATGCCATCTATAGCACTGCCGTGGCCCTGACACCAAACAGAACCTTGGTTTACGTGGCCAGCCTGTGTGTAGATGGAAGGACTCCAGGGCCATCAGGAGTTAAATCTTGAGATGGTTTGTGACCTATGACCTTGCACAGTGGTGCCTTGCTCCTTGGGCTTTCAAGCTAACAGGGCTCAGGCGATCACACATGGAACCTCTGTGGTATTGAACTGACAATTCTTGAACCGATAGGAACTCAAGTTCCTATCCGTTAGCCACTCTTTCCAGGATAGCCTCAGATCCTGTGACCCTGTGGGGAAAAAAACCCAGTAGAGTGAGGCGCCAGGCTGGGAAGACTCAACCTGCTGAACACTTAAAGCAAATACAACCTGTTGAGATAAGCGCCATGGTTTATGGAGGGGGAAAAAAATCATTCCTGCTTTCATCAACGGGGGCTGGGGAAGGAAGGTAAATACATCTCTGGATAAATGAGGCTCAGTGCACATGATCAGGCCTTCTTAAAGAGCCCTCAACAAGATTCCATTGTAAAAGCTACACCCAAGTCACAGATTGGACACAACAGAGACACGCAAGTGCTATTGTACTTGAGGAGGTTCTGGGGTTCCTTGGGCTGGATTGATCTTACAGCACACTAGATGGAAGACAACTAAAGGACAAAAATCTACTTTGGGGGAAGAAAAGATTTTGACTTGCCAAGCTTAACCAAGAGCCCAGAGCAAGTTTTCATTGCTTTCTAATGCCATTGTTTATGCAGTCCCAGCAGGTGCTGAACAAAGTGGGAAAGGTCCTGATCTACAATTTCTTTGGACTCTACTGTTGAAATTCCATCTCTTTTTTTGGTGGTAGGGCTTGAACTCAGGACCTGGGCACTGTTCCTGACTTTCACTCAAGGTTAGCACTATACCCCATTGAGCCACAGCTCTACTTCCGGTTTATTGAGTGGTTCATTGGAGATGAATCTCATGGATTTTCTGCCCAGGTTGGCTTTGAACCATGATCCTCAGATCTCAGCCTCCTGAGTAGCTAGGATTACAGGCATGAGCCACCAGTGCCCAGCATTCAAATAACATCTTGACACAGGGTCCAAGGCAAGCAGCACTGAGGGCTCAGCCTACCTCCAAGTAAAGATTAAGATGTGTGAAGAATCTGCAAAGAGAAACTGAAATAACAGACCTATCACATCCAGGGGCTGGAGGAAGGGGTCCATTCCTAGAACTCAAGACCCACTGCTCCTTGAATGTCTTAATGACATTCACCTTAATAACTCCACCTTATTCCATGGGCAGTAATTCAAACAACAGGTCAAACCTGCCAGCTGGTAGTAACCCAAACAATGGTAAACAGAATCCCAGGAGAATCTGAATCATGGGGGATGTGTGTCCCATATTATGCTGATGTTCCACTTCAGCATCTGAGGTGCCCCTTGGAGAAAGACGGGCTTTAATTACTTCCCTTCAACACTTGGCTCACAAGGCTGCATGTAAATCAGGACTCTGGATATCTAAGTGACCCATCTTGTATAATTTATGCCCAAGCAAAGAATTGGCCGTTCCTTGTCATATAGAAACAGAAACAAAATGACATACTCAGGGAACCTAGTCTTTGCTTAGCTCTTGTATGAGCCTCCAAATCCACATAAAACTTGAAGCAATAATAAGTTTACACCATGTCTTTACCTGCTTTCTGCTTGGGAAGGCAAGATGGAAGATGGGGTCTCTGCCTGGTAGGTCTCACTCCTGAGTTTCTGGTCCAGCAGGACTGAATGGGAGGCAGAGATTTTACCATTTCTACCCGGCACCCAGGTGCTGCTGCTGGCCACAAATCCCTACTTTGTAGATCTTTAGTCTAATCAAAGGGATTTTAGGGCCTGGCTTTTGGATTCAGGACCTGGGGCCTACCAGGGCAGTCATTTGGGACCCTTCCAGAAAAATACTTGGAAGGAACATATCATGTATGTCATTTCAATAGTCCAGCCAAAAGACTGCCCAACCAGTATTTGCACACCTCCAAGACACAAAGCTCACTATAGTTGGTACTGTATCTGTAGGTAGCTCTAAATATTAAAAAAAACTGTTGAGCCAGGCACTGGTGGCTCATGCTTATAGTCCAAGCTCCTTGGAGGAGGCTGAGATCTGAGGATTGTGTTTCAAAGCCAGCCCAGGCAGGAAAGTCTGTGAGACTCTTATCTCCAATAAACCACCAGAAAACCGGAAGT
>NW_012267254.1:3099466-3101290 GCF_000151885.1 Dipodomys ordii
CCCCCCCCACACACACCATAGCCTGGACACAGAGACCTTTTTGGTTCAATAAAGCCTGCCTGTCATACCCCCTCACCCAAATGTCAAGTTTATAATTCACTTCCTATATTTGAGTTTTTATAATCCAGGAGGGCTGAGATTATAGCCTTGAGCCAATCCACTTGATTAATTTTTTTTTAATGGTGCTACTCAGGTTTAAACTGCTGGCTTTCTACCACTTGATCCATGCCTGTACCCTAGTTTTTGCTGGGTGTTTTAGAGGCTAGGTCTTCTATACTTTTTTACTTGGGCTTTCTTCAGACCTGTATCTGCTGATCTTGGCCTCCTGAGTAGCTACTATTACAGGTATGAGCTACCAGCATCCAGCTAGATTTTTTTTTCCAGTTTGTACTAGTCCTGGGGCTTGGACTCAGGGCACTGAGTCCAAGTCTACCACACTTAGGCCTGCTTGATAGTTAACTGAAGATAAAAGTCTCATGGACTTTTTTGCCCTGGCTGGCTTTGAACTGTAAATCTCAGATCTCAGTCTCCTGAGTAGTCAGGATTATAGGTATGAACCACTAGCACCTGGTAGGCTGATTTTTTTTGGGGGGGTCCAGTTATGGGGCCTGAACTCTGGGCCTGGGTGCTGTCCCTGAGCTCTTCAGCTCAAGGCAAGTGCTCTACCACTTGAGCCACAGTGCCACTTCCGGTTTTTTTCTTTTTGCTTATGTGGCGCTGAGGAATCGAACCCAGGGCCTCATGCATGCAAGGCAAGCGCTCTACCACTGAGCCACCTTCCCAGCCCTAGGGTGATTTTTTTAAAAGAAATACTTGTTTTTTTTTGCACTTTTGTCTGTAATACTATTTCTCCTGATAAAGGAATAGAATTTTCCACTTGGTACAAAAAGTGTGTGGTGATGGTGTCTCAACTGTGCTTACTTCGTACATGCCACAAGTCAGGAGACTGAGAGCTGAGGTTCGTGGTTCAAAGTCAGCCTGAGCAGGAAAGTCTGTGAGATTCTTACCTCAATTAACCACCAAAAAGAACCAGGAGTGGAGCTGTGGTTCAAGTGGTAGAGTACTAACGTTGCACAAAAAAGTTTGGCAATAGTGAACAGGCTCGGAGTTCAAGCCCTATAACTGGCACTGGCACATTAAGAAAAATAAAAGCAGGGCACCAGTAGATTACACCTGTAATCCTAGCTACTCAGGAGGCTATAACCTGAGGATTGCAGTTCAAAGCCAGCCCAGGCAGGAAAGTCTGTGAGACTCATCTCCAATAAACCACCAGCAAACCCGAAGTGGTGCTGTGGCTCAAAGCTAGTGAAGAGCTGAGGGACAGCACCCAGGGCCAGAGTTCAAACCCTACTACCAACCAAAAATAAAAAGAAGAAAGAAATACAAGTTTTTCATATTGTACGAGACTTCTGATTCCTTAAATCATAACCACATTCAACCATTTACTGTATAACAAGGAGACCTTAAGTCAGCACTCTTGTTCTGTGTATTTTTTTAATTACACGTGCTATCTTTGAAGAAACAAAATTAACCCCAAGAGGACATTGATAGGATTTCTGAATCAATATCCGCAGCTGCTTTAAATGATACTTTTTTTTGGAAGACTGGAGTATGTAATTGTTTCTAAACTTCATTTTTCATGGATATATGCATCTTTATTTCTAATCAGCTGCTATCAAAGACCACGAGTAATAGAAATTGTGAATCTCCTTTTTCATGAAGCTTTCAAACTCTAACAACAACAGATGCTGGAGGGGATGTGGACAGAAGGGAACCTTACTTCATTGTTGGTGGGAGTGTAAACTTGTTCAACCACTTTGAAAA
>NW_012267254.1:3106473-3132679 GCF_000151885.1 Dipodomys ordii
TCTGTGAGACTCTTATCTCCAATAAACCACCAGAAAACCGGAAGTGGCGCTGTAGCTCAAGTGGTAGAGCGCTCACCTTGAGCTGAAGATCTTAGACACAACATCCAGGCTGTGAGTTCAAGACCCACAACTGCCACCACCAACAACAAAAGACTTTGTGCAGACTACAAAATATACACACAGGTTCTGTTTGCTCAGTCATTAGGTAGCAGAGCCTTTGATGTTGCCATTAGTATTTCCACTAGGAATGGAAGTTTTCAGAAGTGTCTAATGAAAATCTCTGTGGATTCATATATGTTGCCAACACACATTAAAAAAATTGGGTAAAGAAATGGCTAGCCTTCATTAAGATCTTCAGACACATTTTTCTGACTTTAAACTCACTTTTTATTTGACTGCTTTATTTGTGTTTACTTAACTTTTTTCAGTGCTAGGGAATCCAGGGTCTTGAGTCTACTGGGCACATTATCAACTGGGATGCTTTAACACGTGTGTGTGTGTGTGTGTGTGTGTGTGTGTGTGTGTCCTGGGGCTTGAACTTAGGGTCTGGGTGCTACCCTTGAGCTTTTTCTCCCAAGGCTAACACTCTACCACTTGAGCTGACATTTTTGGTGCTTAATCTGAGATGAAAGTCTCAAAGACTTTTCCTGCCCAAGCTGGCTTCAAACCACAATCTCAGATCTCAGTCTCATGAGTAGCTAGGATTAAAAGTGTGAGCCACCAGTGCCCAATGTCATAATTTCCTGAAGTAGCCCAAAGTTAGTAGAAACTTAAGTCTGTGGCTTTTGCTAATAGATTCTGCTATCAGCTAGCCAGAGAAGCTATGTTCTTCCTGAGGCTCCATGAGACTCAACACAGGCAATTTTGCTGAGAAATGAGAGGTGACTATGAAAAAAAGGAGAGACACTTTCTCCCATGTGTCAGAGTGGGTTGTTATCCAGGTGCTGGTGGCTCACGCTTGTAATCCTAACTACTCAAGAGGCTGAGATTTGAGGATAGTAGTTCAAAGCCAGCCTGGACAGAAAAGTCTGTGATCTATGAGTTGTCTTCAATGAACCACCAGGAAATTGGAAGTGGTGCTGTGGCTCAAAGCGGTAGAGCACTAGCCTTGAGTGAAAAGAGCTCAAGGCCAGAGCCCAAGCCCTAAGTTCCAGCTTCATGACCAACAGAAAGGAAGGAAGGAAGGAGGAAAGGGGTTCCTAAAGGCAGGTCTTGAAGCAGAGCTTTAAGTCACATAAGTATGACAACAAGGCTGAAGCCAATCAATGGTCGCCCAAGGAACTTGCATACTTGGAAGGAGCCAGCTCTTTGTGGAGGTGTCTGTTCTGTTCTGTTGTCAAAAGCCATTGATCTCTTGATGGAATGGGCATACAGTGGCTGATAGGAGGCTGTGACAGGAAGTAGTCCAACTGGCTTACTGGTAAGCCACATCATTAACTCTTATCCACCTTCCTTAAAGGTTGAGCTGTGTCATCTTGTTACATGATCAGGACATAACTTCTCCCGCACTCACTTCAGACTAGTCACACCAAAACTTGCACCATCACCAAACTCCAGCTTCTGAAACTTGAGATTGCAGAAAGCCAAGCCCTCTTTCTAATTAGCACACCGTGAACAAGAAGTAAGCAAGTGGTTTTGAATTGATATTTGGGCCTTAAGGATCTTTTCCATTAAGGACTTAGGTCTGACTTGCAGACGAACTTCCATCCTCACTTTGGTCCTGAGGAGGAATAAAAATGGAAGGCTACGTCTGCCTCTCTGAGGCCTTAGTCTCCATCCTGGGGCTTGGCACGGAGTAGGAACTAAAATGAACTTGTGAAACCAATTAAAGTTTGCTTAGAAGTCCATGGTCTTAGCCTGGATAATCTTGAGCCTGGGAGTGGAGATAAATTATCTTATCTCCTAGGATCTGAAACTTCAGAACTGCTTGTACATTGCAGATTTAAAACAAATTCATTTGTAGATAAGGTTGATAGTGATATATAGGTATGGTTTGCGATGTCTTCAAAATATAAGAAGGAAGCATCCACGACATACTTAGGAGATTGCTTATGAAAAAAATGAAGCGACTCAGCTGGAGAATTATGGCTCATACTTGTAATCTTAGCTACCCAGGAAGCTGAGATCCAAAGCCAAACCCAGCAGAAAAGGCTGTAATTAACCAGCAAAAAGCCAGACAGAGCTAGCTAGACAGCCCTGTGTAAGCAAGCTGAGCAAGTGCAAGTCCCTGAGTTCAAGCTCCAGTACCACCACCACCCTGCAAGAAAAATGGAAGGAAGGACCTTTAAGTCATTATGAATATGTAAGAGACTATATTTGCATACCAGCAGTTGAGTACCGGATGCACAAGCAATAACGTATTACATGCTACTCCTCTTAGTCCATGCTTACTGTATATCAGCCACTATGTTTAGTACCAATTAATGCTGGGTGGTGGCTCACATCATAAACCTATCTACTCAAGAGGCTGGGATCTGAGAATCGCAGTTCAAAGCTAGCCCCAGCAGGAAAGTCCCTAAGACTCATCTCCAATAAACCACCAAAAAGTCAGATATACAGCTGTGGCTCAGGTGATAGAGCACTAGCTTTGTGCTACACAGCTATGGGACAATGCCTAGGTCCTGATTCAATCTCCAAGCTCCTATATCTAGGACTTAAAGCCTGGTCATTTTGAGTCCCCTATACCAAGAAATCTCTATATTGAATATAAATGTCAATTGTCTCAGAATCTTTCTCCATGAGTATGTTGGAAGATAGCAGCTGAGATTTCATATCTCACAAGTGTTCAAGGGGTGCTGAGGCTCCTGATCTGAGGACCACCCCCCTCCACTTTCAAGGGTATAGACTATATTATTATAATATCCAGAATTTCATCAGTTGGGTCATATCCAGGATGAACTGTGGCAAAACATGCCAGGAAAGCCAGGTTTATCTTCAACCTCCTCCCTAGCCCTAATGACATTCTTTAGAGACTTTCAAACTCTGCCTTTCTCTCAGAAGCGTTTGTTTTGACAGGAAGCAAAGCTCTAAGTTGAAGTGATTGTCACTTGAGTGGAGTGAGGGTGGGGCCTAAGGGAAGAAGGTATAGATATTGCTTCGAAGTGGCCCAAAGCATTTATTAGCTCTAAAACACACACACACACACACCAGCCATGGGACTGCTTTGCATCCTCAAGCGAAGGTGGCACTGAGATGGTTTCCATTGTGATTTGTCAAGAGGAAGTTGGTTTCCATTTAGTCTAGTCTTTCGCCTCTCCCCATGAAGAAACACATGGCTCCTCTGGTTTGGTGCATTAATAACAGGCAAGAGCCAGCTTGAAAACATGGCCAGAATTGTTGAGAGGCTATTTGGAGGGCAGATAAGCTTTGTGAGCACTCAAAACTGAGGGCAAGAGAAGTGGCTTCCAGCCAGGCCACCATGGCTTACGTTGATTGTCCAGATAGATCTTACTCTGAAAAGGGCTGGGTTAGTGGGGAACTGGAGTCTGGTTGAGCATTTAGCCCAATGTGAGGTCTGGATTGCAGAATGGAGACACTTCTATCAAAACAGGTGCAAAAGTGTTCCATGCATCATCTGAGATCCAAACTCTCAGCCCTTCGGAGTCTGGATTGTTCCTAAGGGGCAAGACCTATTTGAGCCTCTATTCTAGAGGGGGTTCCCCGAGGTCCACCAGAGATGGACATGTGGTTGGGGTGGAATTACAGGCCTCACTCAGGGGTGAAGAGCAGGAAAAAGAATGGAGCCACAAGAAGTTCAATTTCTATTCTGTCAGCACCTGAGGCCCTAAACCTCACTGGAAAGCAAGTTACTAAGCAGCTGCAGAATTTACTCTCAGCCCCATCTCTGTGCCAGGCACTGTGTGGACTTATGATAGCTGGGATTTCCATGCTGAGATGTAAAATATACCCAAAAAATGATCAAAGAAGGCAATACAACTATCAATCAAGTGGCAAGAGAGGAGGGTTTTCCAGCTCATTACTATATCACAAGGAGGGTATTTTATAAGTAGATTTGATTTATTTGTTTATTCCTTAGAACATTTATTCGTCCCTTCTATAAATTCTTCCGTGGAGAGAGAAGCCAATCAGATAAGAATGTAGGTTTATTTGTTTTTTCCAGGGAGGTCTACTTTAAATTTTTTTTTCAATCTACTTTTTTCTTTTTTCTCTGCAAACCCTATTCTGGTGGTTAGCCTGTAGCTGATTTCTCAAATACAGTCATCAACTAAAGCTAGAAAGTGAGCTGTTCAAAGGTTGCTACTTACAAGCCAACTTTATTCCATTTGTATACGTGATGAATCACAAACCTAAGTGACTGAATTTTTGATCCTTTGTCATGGTTATTTTTCACACATCCAACATTCACCATTCTGCACTGAAAGCACTGATCAAGGCAAGGCTTGATGAAGTTTTATGGCTTGCATTAACTGATGCACTGACTTTACAGATGTCAGGCAGGGATCATGTAACTTGAAAGGACAAAGTGAGTGGTAGACCACAAAGTAAGTGGCACTAGCCATCACAGCCCAATCTGGGAGCTGCATTTGTGTCACACACACACACACACACACACACACACACACACACTATTATGTTTAGGCAATGCTTGGGTATATGAACATAATTTCTACAATACTTTGCTTGCTATGTACATTTCATTCATTTGAATATCACTCAATGGCTGGGCACTAGTGGCTTATACCTGTAATACTAGCTACTTAGAGAGCAGAGGATTGTGGTTGTTAAAATGTCTCCCTCTCCGGTGTCAGAAATAAAGAGACAAATAAGAGCTGTAGGAGAGTTTGTCAAGGCAATTTACTTTTGCACAAAAGGGTGCAATGCCATTACTCTACCCAGAGCTAGGCAGGAACACTGTGGAGGGCAGTTTACTACGCTTTGTTTGGTTGGTTTTTGCTAGTCCTGGGGCTTGAACCCAGGGCCTGGGTGCTGTCCCTAAGCTTCTTTTGCTCAAGGCTAGCACTCTACCACTTGGAGCCACAGCTCCACTTCTGGTTTTCTGGTGGTTCATTGGAGATAAGAGTCTCATGGACTTCCCTGCCCTGGCTAGATTTGAACAGTGATCCTCAGATCTGAACATCCTGAATAGCTAGGATTACAGATGAGAGCCACCGGTGCCCACCTTCTTAGGCTTCTCCCAACCCAAACTGTCTCTTCTCATTGTCAACGAGTTAGTTAATTACCAAGGTTAGAAAGCAGCCGTTCCTTAATTCCTGTCAAAAGCTTTCTTTCTTTCTTTGCAATTACAATTTATTATTTTAACTTCTTCCACACAAGATTTATCTCCTTAACATAGATATCTGGCAACAAGAAGTACAGATAATAGTTAAAATTGAAGTAAATAAAGCAAACAATTCCAGGAACTATCACTACACAATATGACATACACTTTAGTTTCACAGAAAAGAATACTTTATCTCACACAGTTCAAAGCCAGCCAGGGCAGAAAAGTCCATGAGAATCTTATTTCCAACGAACTACCAGAAAACCAGAAATGGGGCTGTGGCTCAAAGTGGTAGAGCACTAGCCTTGAGCAAAAAAGAGCTCAGGAACAGAGCTTGAATTCAAAAAAAGAAAGAAAAAGAAAGAAAGAAAAAAAGAACGAAAGAAAGAGAAAAAAGAAAAAAGAAAACTAGTCAATGGATTCTATTAATTCTGCCCAGTTGAGTAGCAGTAGCTAGAAGGGTGGGTAAAGTGTAAACATCCTTGTTAATATTACTTTTAAAGGGGTTTATTATTTTTGAATAAGATGAAAAGAATAAGTTTACCAAGAGGTATTTCCAGTGTGTTGGGCCACATTTGGCTATCTGTTGGGATCGCTGAATTGACCTTAAGAGTTATTGATCTCCAATTGAATTTGCAATTCAAATGCTGCAACCATGGAATTGTTCGCATGTGCAAACCCTGAACCATTTGCAGGTGCCTAGGCAGTTTTCTCAATTTAGTTCTAAACACCAGGCACTTTCCCCCAGCACTTGGTTTCATGCAAAAACTGGGATAAACACAGTGTGGCTTCCTAGTTCCCCCCTCAAAATCTACCCTTCTGTCTCTCTGCACTGTATGGGTCTGAGCCTAGAGTTGGGCAGCATAGCTGTATAGCCACAGGGGATCTGGGATTGGCGGCCATTTACTTTATGATCATTTGGGGGCCTTAAAGGCTCATGAAGCTGAATGAGTCTTTTGAATTTTGTTGCTGAGTTAGTTGGTTAATTGCCTTAAATTCCATTTTTGCTCTGGCTAGGGACTTGTGCTCTTGTTTCTGTTTATTTTTTTGCAGGGGTGCGGGAGTGGGGGTGGAAACAGCACTTGATTTTCTCACTTGGATTTTATAAAGGTTGTAAGAAAAGAAAAAGAGCAGAAAGATGAACTCAACACAAAAGTGTTTCCCACAAAGCCCCCCCCATAGAACCATGATTTGGCTGGGGGGGGGTGTTTTGTTTTTGGTACCTGTCTTGGGGCTTGAACCTAGTAAGTGCTATCCCTGAGGTGCTTTTGCTCAAGGCTAGTGCTCTACTACTTGAGCCCCCAGCTCCACTTCTGGCTTGTTATTGATGTTTTGTTGTTTGGCAGTTTAGTAGAGATATGAGTCTCACAGATTTTCCTGCCCAGGCTGCCTTCGAACCACGATCCTCAGATGTCAGCTTCCTGAGTAGCTATAATTACTGACGTGAGCCACCAGCACTGGGCTTCCCAGGATCTTTGTGTGATATAGATACCTTGGCACTATGTTTTCTCATATTGCTCACTTGAAGTGAGAACAGAGTGTCAATAGAAGAGTGCACCCCCTCTTTTGCATTGGCATAGAGATTAAACAGAGAAGAGCCATAGATTTTCACCCAACAAAGTCTCTGCTTCACAACAGGACAGTAAATGGCTTGATTCTCTCAGCTCCTGACCTTCGAATGTTTCAGGTTGATGGCCCAAGTGAAGACTTAGCTTGTATTTATGTGTGGAATTAGAAAAGCTATTCCTCTTCACATGGATCTTGATGCTGCCATTAATTGATCCTCTGGGTATAATGATGTTCTACCACTGCACCCTCCTTAAAGGATAGCAAATGCCATCATTCTTATGACTGACTACCTTCAAAAATAACCCAGTTTCAATCAACAGAACTTAACAACTTGCAAGCAAAGAAGTGTATTATTGGACTAGAATATCTGGAGAAAATTCTGCTGCATTGTGAGGAAAGAATATGAGGTATTAAAAAATAATAAATGGAGCTGTGCATGGTAGCACAAGCTTGTAATTCCAGCTAGTCCAGAGGTAGAGATAGGAGGATTACAGTCCAAGGACAAGGCTGGACAGACCTAATCTGAAAAATGAACTCAAAGCAAAAAGGACTAAAAAGGGATATGAAGTTGTAAAGGCACTCATTCAATTCCCAGTATGGAAAAAGTTAAGTAAATGGAGGCATCAGAAAATTCTGGTGAGTTTATTTGAGCAAACAAAGGATCATGCCTATAATCTCAGCTACTCAGGAGGCTGAGATCTGAGGATCACAGTTTAGAGCCAACCTGGGCAGACAAAATCTGAGTGACTTTACTTCCAATTAACCAGCAAAAAAAGCTAGAAGTGCAGGCCTGACTCAAATGATGGAGTGCCAGCCATGAGTGGAAAAAGCTGAATTCAAGCCCCGGAACCAAACACAAATAAAACAAAAATAAATAAGAGTACCCAGATCCCTTCACCTCCCTTTTTTTGTTTTGTTTTGTTTTGTTTTGCTGATCATGGGGCTTGAACTCTGGGCCTGGGTGCTATCCCTCAGCTCTTCAACTCAAGGCTAGCACTCTACCACTTGAGCCACAGCGCCACTTCCAGCTTTTTCTGTTTATGTGGTACTGAGGAATCGAACCCAGAGCCTCATGCATGTGAGCCACCTTCCCAGAACCCTCCCCCCTCCGCTCCTGTTTTGCATCATCAAATTGCCTTCTTGATGTGAGCTGCTCAGACATTTCCTCTTTAACTGTTTCAAGTCCAACAGTGTGTGGGCTTTACATTCTTTTCTAAACAGGTGGCAAAAGACACCTTCTTAAAAATAGGGCCCAGAATGTTGTTGGAGCTCTGTATCAGGCTCCCTGTTTTGCAACTTCCAGAATCCACCCATAGTCATATTTATATTTAGTTGCCACCGCCAATATTTTCCATCTCTTGCATGTTTAGCCAACTTGTATGTGAGCTAGTGCTGCGACCTTACAGCAAAGTTCTAAGCATGCATGGGGTCCGAAATAAAGATTTTTTTTTAAATCACCTGTTCCCTACAGTCAGTAATAACTTCTTTAACCTAATTCCTTTCAGCTGGGGCTGAGACTCATGTCAGCAAAGTAGAGGAAAAGACAACTCTTTTCCTGCTATCTGATGGACTGGCATTGCTCAATGGTTTGAGGATGTGCTGAGGATTTTGCCTCTCAGCAGAACTGCTCATCTTCTGATGCACAGCAGAGCTTTGTTCTTGCTGGGAGCCATGCAGGCTGTGGGACCAGGGACTGGTCATGAATGTCTGGACCACAGCATTAAAGAATGTTTGAGATTGGTGACAAGATCTCTTTCCCCTGTTTTAAAGTAGGAAGTGATTGTACTGGGTAAGCTTTTCTTCTTTAATAATGCCCTCCAGAAAAATCTGATTAAAATGGACATCCAGAAAGAGGAGTTATTACAAAAGGTGAGCCATAGGCTGGGCATGGCGATACATGATTGTAATTCCAGCTTTTCAGGAAGCAGATGTAGGGAGGATCTTGCTCTGAGGTGTCACTGGGCAAAAGCAGGAGACCCTATCTGAAAACCAAAAGAACTAGCAGTTATGGCCCAAGTAGTAGAGCATCCGTTTAGGATGGGCAAGGCCCTAAATTCAATCAAAAGTTAGCTTTTAGGGGAGAGAATATAGGCAGAAGGGGCCAAGGATTAATCCCAGGACAACAGGGATCTTAGCTTTTGTACTGGCTAACTGTGCATATGGAAAATCATATATTAACATTCAGTACAATAGCCTCCTGGTTAAGAGGCAGAGTCAGCAAGTGAGAAATACAATGGGGAGGGGTGGGTGGCGTGAGGGGTTGTAAACTCTATGGAGGCCA
Organism: Dipodomys ordii; assembly: GCF_000151885.1. Lineage (NCBI taxonomy): Eukaryota > Metazoa > Chordata > Mammalia > Rodentia > Heteromyidae > Dipodomys > Dipodomys ordii. Next base: position 3,115,566 of record NW_012267254.1, read on the forward strand.
CACACTTATTGTAGCTCCAGTGCCCCCAAACAATACCTAGCCTAGAGGAGAAACTCCAGAAGTATTTGGTTTTGGTTTTGGTGCTGGTCCTGGGGCTTGATCTTATGGCCTGAGCACTGTCCCTGAGCTTTGTTGCTCGAAGCTAGTGTTCTACCACTTGAACCACAGCTCCACTTCCACCTTTTTTGGGGGGTAGTTAATTGGAGATAAAGTCTCACAGACTTTCCTGCCATGCTGACTTGGACCGGTGATCCTCAGATCTCAGCCTCTTGAATTGCTAGGACTACAGGAGTGAGCCACTAGTGCTCAGCCTCCAGAAATATTTGTTGATGAAGGATGGGAGGTTGAAGGAGAAGAGCAGAGCTTCACACACATATATGTGCTTGGGGGATTAGCCCAAGACACTGGAAAGCAGGACTAATTTTAGTACCCACCTGTTGGTAGAAATCACATTCCAAGTATTCTTCCAGGCTTGACTGGAATTAATGTATGCTCCATTTCAAAGCTGCATAGAAAGCTTCCAGAGATCACAACCCATGTTTGCCATTATTGGCTTTTACAATAATATATTTAATGGAGCTTGGAGATCTGGGTTCTCACCCAGCCTTTGCCTTAAATTTGCTGTGAAGCAGGCAAAGAATTATTCCTTTTCTAGTCTTTCTCCTCCACCTCCCACCCCCACCCCCACCCCCAGACTTGGGTATTATCCCTGAGTTCTTTTGCTTAAGGCTAGTGCTCTACCACTTTGAGCCACAGCACCACTTCCATATTTTGGTGGTTCATTAATGATAAGAATCTTATAGACTTTTCTTCCCTGGGCTAATTTTTGAACCATGATCCTCAGATCTCGGCCTCTTGAGTAATTAGGATTACAGGCGTGAGCCACCAGCGCCTGGCCCTTCTCTAGCTTTCTATTTCTCTCCCTCACCCCCACCCCCCTCAAATAAAAAGGATCTGGAAAGTCACCTTCTACTCTATATATGCAGTGATTCGCAAAGAAGCCCCCTCTTGTTTTTGAGAATACTGAGCAAGGCAAACCAGCTGCATCCACAGGAGTTATTGATGTAGCACGTGTACTTTCTGTTAGGGGCCACATTGACTCAGAAGTATTTCAACTTGTTTGTTACCCCCCACCCTCCCCCTCTCTACCCCCCACCCTACCACCTCAGGGAGGTGGATTTTGCACCTCCAACTGTCAGGGAGCCAGGTGAACTGGCTGAAGCTCAAGACACAGAAGGAAGGCCTTATCAAATTGCCCCAAGTGCTCAAAGCTGAGTGGCTTCAACTCGATTTAGAGTATGTCTAAGCCAGTGTGATGCTCTCCACTCTACCAAGAAGAACAAGGCCCAGTGTTCCTTTTTGTGAAGACAGCAGTTGGAGCAGACTTCTGGAAAGAGCAACTCGAGGGTGGGCTTACTCAAGGTTGCTTACCATGTCACTATGTCTGTTTTTGTTTTTGCCAGTTCTGCGGCTTGCACTCTGGGCCTAGGCACTGTCCCTGAGCTTCTTGTTGCTTAAGGTTAGCACTCAATCACTTGAGCCACAGCTCCCCTTGTAGCTTTTTCTGAAGTTCATTGGACACAAGAGTCTCACAGACTTTCCTGCCTAGGCTGGCTTTGAACTGTGATCCACCCATCTCAAACCATCTGAGTGGCTAGGATGACAGTGGTGGGCCACCGTCACCTGGATTAAAAATGGTCGTTTCTAAGGGACTTGAGACTGTGCTGTGAATTCCCGTACTTGAAGACATGGAGAGGGGGTACAAGCTTGGCTTATGGCCGGAGCAGATTCTATAGACATCTTTGAGAATCACTATGAGTTAGTATTGTTGTTCTAAAATTTTCATTTGTGAAAAGGTGTCACTAATGATCACTTTTTTTTTCTTTTCTTTTTCTGGTTGTGGGGCTTGAACTCAGGGCCTGGGCTCTGTCCCTGAGTTTTTTTTGCTCAAGGCTAGCACTCTACCACCTTAAGACACAGGCTCCACTTCCGGTTTCCTGGTGGTTCATTGAAGAGTCTCATGGACTTTCTTGCCTGAGTTGACTTCAAACTGTAATTCTCAGATCCCCAGCCTCCTGAACAGCTGAGATTGCAGGAATGAGCTACTGGTGGCACCCCGCTTATGATTACTTCTTGAGCTCATAGGATTTAAGAGAGAAAATGGGAAAATCTGCCCAGCAATGATGGATCCTTCCCAGCCACATTGATTATTGGAGGCGCAACTTCATTCACCTTCTGGTTTGGTGATGAATTATCCGATTGCTTTTTGACATGGTAATGGTTTCAAATTCAATTCTTATCTCATTTGCTTAATCATCCTGTGGTTTCTGAGCCTGTCTCTTCTCCCCCAAAGGATCAGCATGGCGGGCACCTTTCTTTCCTTGTTAATTTTCAAAGCAGGGCCATTTTTGAAAACCGTTTTCACACTGCTGGCTGCAGGAGGAGGCAGCCTGACTGCAGGTGGAGGGCTGGCCTCTGCATTCTGCTTACTGAACTATTCAATCTGACAAGTATTTATGGGGCACCTGGGTGCATGACTTTTGGGGGGCTCCAAAAGAGAGAAAGGCTGTCTCCCTCTTCTTTTTTTTTTCCCACTCACAGGGCCTTTAGGAACTTGAAAGGGTAGGAGGGAGCAAAAGTGAGAACCTCAGAGCAAAAGGAGACATGTGGCAATTAGAACCTCAGGGAACACCCCCCCCCCACACACACACCATAGAAACTGCACTTCTACAGTGCCCTTTAAGAGATTGCTATGCTCCTCAAATTGAGATCCTCAGCGCCCCCCCCCCAACTCCAAAGTGTTCTATTGGGAGTGGAAGGAGGAATACTTTATGTTTTTACTTCAAAGATTTGGGTTCCAAAGGGTGGAGGAAAGGGGAGAATTGATTTTTCTTTTTTATGACAACAGATACCTTGGTATTTATACAAGCACATATGCATTTTCAAATGGATACTTGTGTATTGAAGCAAGGCAAGGGCACACACACATTTTCAAATGAAAAGCAAGGAATTTCAAAGAAACCTGAGGCTTGTGACTGTGCACTGAGCCAACTTCTAACTTCCCTGCCTCCTCCCCTCCCCCCACCAAACACACTCCCTTGGCCCTTGCATGAGCTTTTGGTGAGATTTCAATAGGACAACTTAGGGAGCATTCTGATGGTCTGCAGCTCCAATGTCCTTTTACAATGCATGGCACACATGTGATTTAAATTCTCGGGGCGGGGGGTGGAGGAAGAAACAGGTAAATTCAATTTTCTTATTGTGGGCATGAGCATGCATGCCAGTACTAGAACTCGAACTCAAGACCTGAGGGCTACAGCTGAGCTTGTCAAGGCTGACATTCTACACTTGAGTCACAGGTCCATGTCTGGCTTTTTGTTGATTAATTGGAGATAAGCATCTTGGGTGCTTGGCTTGTGATCTATTTTCTTTAATACCAAAGATCCAATATTATTATTTCAACCTGTTGCCAATGATTTAATAATTATGAGCTATTTTAAATGTGTGTGTGTGCGTGTGCACATGTGTGCGCACAAGTGTGCTATATCTGAAATCTATGTATTTCATTCTTTTTTCTTTTTCTTTTCTTTTTTTGTCAGTCATGGAGCTTGAACTGAGGGCCTGGGCACTGTCCCTGCACTCTTCAGCTCAAGGCTAGCCCTCTGCCCCTTGAGCCACAGCATTACTTCCTGTTTGCTGGTGGTTCATTGGAGATAAGAGTCTCACGGACTTTCCTGCCTGGGCTGGCTTTGAACTGTGATCCTCAGATCTCAGCCTCCCGAGTAGCTAGGATTACAGACATGAGCCACTAGCGCCTGACCCTGAGTATCATTTTTATCACTCACATCAAATCAAGACCCCTGGGCACACCTGCTTACTTAAGTAAAGCCCCACCCTGGGGTTTCAGTTTCTGATCTGCCTTCTTAAACTTTTTTTTTTTAATTGTCAGTCATGGGGCTTGCACTCAGGGCATTGGCACTGTTTTTGAGGTCTTTTGCTCAAGGCTAGCACTCTACCACTTGAAGCCACAGCACCACTTCTGGTTTTCGGATGGTTAATTGAAGAGTCTTAAAGTATTTTTCTGTTCTGTATAGCTTTGAACCTCAATCCTCAGATCCCACCTTAAGTGGCTAGGATTACAAGCATGAGCCACCAGTGCCTAGTTCTACCTTCCTAAACTTTTTCCTCACTGAACTTGTATTTTTTTGGGTGCTGGTCATGAGACTTGAGCTCAGGGCCTGGGCGCTGACCTTGAGTTATTTTGTTCAAGCTTAGCACTCTACCCCTTAAGCCACAGTTTAATTTCCAGCTTATTGGTAAGTTGTTGGGTTTTTTTAAATTGCAGATAAGAGTCTCACAGACTTTCCTGCCCAGAACTGGCTTTGAACTGTGATTCTCAGGTCTCATCCTCCTGAGTAAAGATTACAGGCATGAGCCACTGCCACATCTCACCCCCACTTTAATTTTTGAACTCTGGGGCTTGAAAGACAGGCAGGCAGATGAACAGACTATGTCCATATTGCATTTGGAACAAGGCTTCTGGAAGCAGATCTTTGTTCCAAGTCTTGGAGTAGGAAATGTTACCTACACAGGCTGCACATGGGGTCATGGGAAGCATCCTTTAATGGTGGGATTGAGCAGTGTGGAGCCATTGTGAGGGCAGACAAGGAAACGAGGGCTGAGAGGATAGAAGGAAAGGCATGGCAAGCTTCCCATGCCAAATTGAAGCTATATCACCTATGCCCTCTTAGGTACTTGTCTAGACTCAGGCTGGGAACAATATTTTCACAAGGAAATATCCCCCTTCCAGGAATCCCCATATATATATAATTTTATTGTTACTATTAAGGTACTGTACAGAGGTACAGGTAATGAGTACATTTCTTTTTTTGGACAATGTCACTCCTTTTGCTTTCCCCCACTTTCTTCCTCCCATGCCTGCCAACAAGTTGCATAGGTCACTTTCCACATAGTATCTACTGACTAGCACAATTGCATTTGTGCACCCTCCATTTCTGCACCCCATTCTGACCCTTCAAAAATCAAACAACAAACAAGAAAAAAAAGCCAAAAGAAACACCACCACCACCCCAAACCTCGTGTTTCCATGTCGTGGAATTCTTTTCAGTAAATAGTATTCAGAGAAATGAACTCCCTTCTTAACAAGATGAACTATCACAAGATGGTCAGTGCAGTCTAGACTGTCCCCTCTTTTGCTGTCACTGGCCAGTTGTGCATGCGCAAGCCCAGGCAGAGGCACACACACACACACACACACACTCCCCCGGCCCCCAAGCAGGAAGTGCTGTGGCAGGGGCTGCCATTGTCCTCCTCAGAGACTGGGGCAGCCTGTCTCTGGGGTACCTTGACCCCAGTGGCCCCAGGCTGACCCCCTGCCACAGTTGAGGAGCCTTACTGCCAAGAATGCAGTGGCGTCCTGCTGAGGCCTGGAGCCTGGATGGAGAAAATGCATGGAATGTCATTTGTTAAGACCCACTGGCCTCTGGCAGAAAAGCTCTTTGGGCTTCAACAAAGGTAGGGTGCATTGTCTAAGGACTAAGGGTCTGACCCAAGTTCACTTCAGTCTGTCTCAAAGGAAGAGCAGCAGCTCATTAACCACAAGGCAATGCAACAGCCGAGCTGCTGAGATGACTTGAACTTGACAAAGTTCCCACCCTGTCTCAGTTTTGAGTCTCCTGGTAAATCTGCTGTAAAACAACAATGAGTGGAACAGAAAGTCTGTGGACGAGCCCACTGGGATGTATCGTGCAGGGTAAAGCCATAGAAGTTAATTTGTTAACCTCTATGTGGTGAACATTTGTACTGGTATTTAGAAAAGAATGTCATTATTTTTCACTGACTTTTTGCTATTTTGGGGGGCCAGTCCTGGGGTTTGAACTCAGGGCGTGGACACTGTCCCTGAGCTGCTTTTGCTCCATGCTAGCACTCTACCTCTTGAGCCACAGCGCCACTTCCTGCTTTTTTAGGAGTTAATTGGAGATAAGAGTCTCATGGGCTTTTCTGCCCTGACTGGCTTTGAACCTTGATCCTCAGATCTCAGCCTCCTGAATTAGACAGCTTTATATGTAGGAGCCACCAGCACCTGGCTTACAATTGATAAACACGTAAAAATATTCTTCTTTTTCCTTTTTAAAAGTAAAAGCCATTGTATTCATAAACTGACATGTTGAATTGAAACCCTTTATAGAGTTACAGAGAATAATAAAAGTAACGATGAGCCTAGAAATGATCCCTGGGGCTTGAACACTGGGCCTGGGCTCTGTCTCTGACCTTTTCATGCTCATGGCTACGGCTCTACCAGTTGGGCCACAGCTCCACTTCCAGAGAAATATATATATATATATATATATTTATTTAGTAGTTAATTGGAGATAAGAGTCTCATGGCCTCTACTGCTCAGGCTGGCTTCCAGTTGCAATCCTCAAATCTCAGTCCCCTGAGTAGCTAGGATTGTAGGCATGAGCCATTGGCACCCAACCTGAGGTTTATATGTTTAAAATGATGTCCATCACAACAGTGGACGTGTAATGCTTAATGCCAATGACTGTCCTAAGCAATTTGAATATATTACAGTATTACAGTAACCATAATCATGAAGCTATTATTATTCACTCATTTCCAATCAGAAATGTACAGCAAAGAGATGGTCATGATCTTACCTAAAGTGACAGTTAATACGGATGTGGGATTCTCAACTCCTAATGCCACTGCTGTCCCCTTTAGTCCTTCTCAGAATGAAAAAAAAGAATATTGGTGAAATGTTGACACTGGTCCCCACAAAACTCTGTCTTGTCCCATCCTAGTACCACATGAATTCTTTCACCACTTATCATGTGATTATTCTGTGTAAGACTCTGTGGGTAATGTGGGATAAAAGAGATTTTTTTTAATTGCCTGGAGTGACTGACTGTGACATAAAAGAGATTTCTTTTTTTGGGGTCCGGTCGTGGGGCCTAAACTCTGGGCCTGGCCGCTGTCCCTCAGCTCTTCAGCTCAAGGCTAGTGCTTTACCACTTAAGCCACAGCACCACTTCCGGCTTTTTTCTTTTTGCTTATGTGGTGCTGAGGAATCGAACCCAGGCCCTCATGCATGCAAGGCAAGCGCTCTACCACTGAGCCAACTTCCCAGCCCATAAAAGAGATTTTTAAAAATTGATATTAGCTGTTAGGTTTTTAAAAAGAGGTGGCCGAGTAAGAACTGCACCACGCACGTGGTATTCAGGTAAGGGGTTTATTCAGTAGACCTGCTGGGACCAGGCAAGGTTGGCACTCCACGCGGCTGGCAAAGGAAAAGAAAAAAGGGCGGTCTGGCCGCGGTTTATTCCTTATATAGGGTAGGGGGTGCGGAAGGGTGTGTCCAGGTAAAGGGAAGTGGGGTCAGGTGGGAGAAAGGTGTGGCCACATCAGGTTAAGATGTGACCTCAGCGGATGCGGATGTGACCTCTTCCAGGTGTCCCAGTTGCCTAGGTAACGCAGGTACTGGGCGAGGTCTGTTCGCCATCCAGGAATGGACCTTACATTAGCTAGGTGCCGGTGGCCTCCACCTGTAATCCTAGCTACTCAGAAGGCTGAGATCTAAAGATTGTGGTTCAAAGCCACCCCAGGCAGGAAAGTCCATGAACCACCACCAAAGAGCCAGAAGTGGAGCTGGGGCGTAAGTGGCAAGAGTGCTAGCCTGGAGCCTAAAAACTCAAGGACTGGAGCTGGGAAGGTGGCTCAGTGGTAGAGTTATTGCCTTGCATGCATGAGGCCCTGGGTTCGATTCCTCAGCACCACATAAGCAGAAAAAGCCAGAAGTGGTGCTGTGGCTCAAGTGGTAGAGGGCTAGCCTTGAACTGAAGAGCTGTGGGACAGTGCCCAGGCCTAGAGTTCAAAACTCAGGGACTGCACCGAGGCCCTGAGTTCAAGCCCCAGGACTGGAAGAAGGAAAAACAACAAAAACTGAACTCAATCTTAGGCAGCCAGTGGATCCTCAAAGAAGTTATATGGGGCCTGGCACTACCTACCTTAGCTTCAGATCACTCTGTATATGCGTGGAATAAACTTTAGCGCTTTAGCAATCCTTGATGTTTTGTTGGTTTTTTGTTTTTTGTTTTTGCCAGTCCTGGGGCTTGAACTCAGGGCCTGGGCACTATCCCTGAGCTTCTTTTGCTCAAGGCTAGCACTCTACCATTGAGCCACAGCGCCCCTTCCAACTTTTGCTGTGTATGTGGTACTGAGGAATCGAACCCAGGACTTCCTGTATGCAAGACAAGCATTCTACCACTAAGCCACATTCCCAGCCAACTCAGTTCTGTTTTATCAACTGTTTTCAAAGCAGTTCTTAAAACATTTCTTCTCCCTCTCTTCATATTTCATGCTATTATTTGAGCTAAGGGTGGTTTTGAATATATTGCAGCTGAACCTCTGGAAAGAAACGGGAAGGTTTCAAAACATGTGGACACCAGGGCCTATATTGGCTTTCCCCCAGTACTGTGGACAGTACTGCCCACTGGCTACACCTCCTATCAGTTATTTTTGGTGGCCCAGAGGGAACAAGCCATTTCTCCTGCATACCCACTACCCCCTCAGTGCTCCTAGCATTATACTTAATGCTATGACTTTATTCTGAAGCCATTCATAGTGAGTTCAACACCTGATAACAGTGTCTTTTTGATTTGTTTGTTTGTTTGTTTTATATTTGTACCAGTCCTGGGGCTTGAACTCAGGGCCAGGACAGTGCATTAGCCCTTATTTAGTTAGTTATTACTTCTTCAAGGTTAGCGTTCTACCACTTAAGCCACAGTTCCACTTCTGGCTTTTTGGAGTTAATTGGCGATAAGAGACTCACAGACTTTCCTGCCTAGGCTGGCTTTGAACCACAATCCTCAGATCTCAGCCTCCTGAGTAGTTAGGATTACAGGTGTGAGCCACCAACGCCTGATTCCATATTGATTTCTTCTTGTCTTGTAAAGTTACTGTAAAGTTGTCTTCAATCAAATCCTTCTTTTCTATCTTAGGCACTGTTCAAACTACTAGGTGCCAGAGGGAACGCATACGGGGTGGGACACAGTTGTAAACCAGGCAGGCAAGGCTGCTTACCCTCAGGTATCATATATCCTAGTGAGGGGAAAAAGATAGCATCTTGATTTATTGGATAGCTTCTGATTATTATAAATGCTCTGAAGGAAACAAAAAATCATTTGATGGTAAGTTGTGAAGATGAATGGGTCCTCTCTGTTGTATCAGAAAAGGCCTCTCTGCAGCGATTGCTTTGGAGCTGTGTCTTCAAGGAACTATCCATGTAATCTGTAAAATGTTGGTTGAATGAATACATATGTAAGATACTGACAGAATTCATAAACACAAACTAATGAATTCTGGTATGAAAATAACGTTTGTGATTCCAGTGCTTATAGCTCTGTGCAACAATACAATATATGAGTTGGGCACTGGTAGCACATGTCTAGCTACTCAGGAGGCTGAGATCTGAGGACCATGTTTTGAAGTCAGCCGGGGCAGGAAAGTCCATGAAACTCTATTCTCCAATTAATCACACACACACACACACAACTCCAAAAGTGGAGCTGTTACTCAAGTGGTAGAACTAGCTACTCAGGATGCTGAGATCTGAGGATCGTGGTTCAAAGCCAGGCTGGGCAGAAAAATCCATGAGACGATGTCCAATTAACTACCAAAAAAGCTGGAAGTAGAAAGAAGCTCAGGGACAGTGCCCTGGTCCAGAGTTAAAGGCCTAGGACAGGCACAAACATAAAAATAAAAAACAATCCAATATATGGCTCTCTATAGAGGACTAGCTAGCTGTCCACTGTGGATAGCTGTTGAGTGCTTAAGCTGGTCTAATTCTAGAAGGGGGGCCCATGTGAGGGAACTTGAACTCCCAGGACTTTTGCTATTGGGTAATTTAGGGTTTTCTATGGAGAAAAGTTCACAAGAAATGAGGTGCCATGAGCTTTAGTGGGAATAAACGTCCCCTGTTCTCCACTCCCTAGCATAGGCCACAACGGGAAGCAGACATACAGAAGAGGTTGAATTGTGAAGAAGGGCTGAAGGGCCAAGGGTGAAGTAAAGAAGAGCTGGAGTGACATCAGATTTCTCCAGAATGGGCCATCACTGGAGGTCATCTATGTGCAGTCTGCCTGAGGCTCACCAAGAGTGAAATGGCTGTGATTAAGCATCCATCTCCTGCCAGATCCTCCTCCTCCTCCCCGCCCCCCCACCCTGCCCCCGGCCAGGAGAGTGACAAAGGCAGCCATAGGAAGGAAAGGAACTAGGAAAGCCAACGGAGACAGTTAATAGGGAAATGAATGATTGCATCCTTAGGGCTCCTGCAGCCACAGATCCCAGTAGCTATGAGGTTTAGGTGGCCACACCATACAATAGAATAGCTTGTGGATTTTTTTTAACTCCCCCCTAAAAAGTAACCACCATTTGGGGCCACAGATGAAATTTGTCCCTTGCTGAGGTCTTAGCCCGTGGGATTTGCTGTGGTCCTCATGAGTCACTCATTCACACGGAGGTCTCATGTTTTCTCTTGCAATGCTAAGTAGAGATTGCGTACCCATGACTATGAGTGCATACACACACACACACACACACACACATACAAACACACACACACACACACACACACACACACACAAACACCCCTGAAAGTACATCTCACAATTGTGGCTGCTCACTTCTTCAGTTGAGCACCTGTGGCTCATGCCTGTAATCCTAGCTATTCAGGAGGCTGAGATCTGAGGATTGTAGTACAAAGTCAGCCCATGCAGAAAAAGTCTGTAAGACTCTTGTCTCCAATAAACCACTCAGAAAACTGGAAGTGGCGCTGTGGCTCAAGTGGTAGAGCACTAGCCTTGAGCTGAAGGGCTCAAGGAGTTTTGGTATCAGCCTATGATGGGTTAACATTCCTCTCAATCTCTCTGGGCAGCAGTTTCCTCTGCTGCGAAAATAATGAGGCTACCGGAAATGTCAATGGCCTCTTGGGTGTGAGTCAATGGTTATATGACTATTCCATGTGGAGATGCTCCTGTGGGGGCCATTTGTGTAAACCACAGAGGTCAAATGAGCCCAATCCTCTTGGTTGGAATGAGTATGCACAATATGCGCTCAATAAGATTCCTGAGACTTAGAAATGGTTTCTGTTCAGCAAATAGCAATGAAGAAGGCAAAAAAGAAACAAACTTAAATATGAAGGAAAAGAAAAAAATGATCAACCAGGTGCCAGTGGCTTATGCCTATAATCCTAGCTACTCTCGAGATGTGAAGATCAAAATTCCAAGCTACCCAGGCAAGAAATATCTCCAAGGAACCAACAAAAAAGTCAGAAGAAGTGAAGCTTGGCTCACTTTACAAAGCACCAGCCTTGAGCAAAAAACAAAAAGCTCAGGGATAGCATTCAGGCTCTGAGTTCAAGCCTCTGGACTGGCCCCCAAAAAGAAGAAAGATGAAGGAGGAGGAAAGGAAGGAGGAGGAGGAGGAGGAGGAGGAGGAGGAGGAGGAGGAAGAAAAGGAAGGAAGAAGAAAAGGAAGGGAAAAGAAGGAAAGGGAGAAGAGAAAGAAAGAGGAGGAGGAAGAAGAGGAAGAGAGGGGAGGCTAGTGGCCAAGTATAGCAGTGGGAAAACCCCACCCCAAACTTTGTGAGAGGGAGACAGGGGTGCCTGGGGTGTCTGAATAAGAAGTCTTCCAGACTTCCCTGCTCAGGATGGCTTTGAACCACTGAACTGCGATCCTCAAGTCTCAGCCTCCTGAGTAAGTAGGGTTACAGGCATAAGTTCTCAGTGCCCTGGCTCCATATGCCTTTCTTCTGTCCCTTTCTCTTCTGGTTTCCTCATCTAGTGTTCTTCCCCTCTCTTTCTTTGCCTTCTTCACTTTGTGAGCACTATCTCCCCTCCAGCTGGTCTGAGGTCATCCATTTTTAGCGTCTGTAACAAATCTTGAGTGTTAGTGAGGACTTGAGAGCATCTTGTTATGGTGACAGAATTCCAGTTAAGGACATGGTCTGTATTGTGTCCCAACAGCAATGTTCACCTCTCTCTGTAGCTCTGGCACTCAAGGCAGAGCCTGGAGAGTTTATCCTATATACCTTTCTACCTTCTGGTGACATTCTCAGAGGGCTTTCTTGAGAAAAGACGTCTGATAGCTGCTCCCCTCTCTCCTTGCTTATGCTTTTCTTTTATTGTCGATTGTGGGGCTTGAATTGAGGGTCTGGGCTCTGTTCCTTGAGCTCTTTTTGCTCAAGGCTAGTACTCAACCATTTGAGCCACTGTTCCACTTTCTGTTTTCTGGTAGTTCATGGAGATAAGAGTGTCACTCCCAGAATTTCCTGCCCAGGCTAGCTTGGAACTGTGATCCTCAAATCTCAGCCTCCTGAGTAGCTAGTTCTACCACTTGTGTAACAGCTCCACTTTTGGGTTGTTCTTTTTTTTCTGTGATTAATTGGAGATAAGAGTCTCACAGACTTTCCTACCCAGGCTGGCTTTGAACTGGTGGTGTGAGCCTCCAGCGCCCCACAACAGATAGGATTTAATAAGATCATGCTAATGGTATTTTGTCAGTTGCAGTAAGATTTGTCAACTGTCCAGATCAGACACAAAAACAACCCACAAATAATCAAATGGCTAGCCCCAAGGAAACACACTTTGTAGATCTTGAATTATCAAAACAGCCAAGTCTTCATGCTTCCAGCTGACTTCCCACACTTTGACCCCCTTAGCAAACTGAGGCTCTTCAGGCCCCGTGGCAAGTGACAAGCGTGAGTTTGCCAAAGGGTGGCAGACACAGAGCTATACTTTCTGAGATCTTGAACCTCACAAGATAAACAGCTATCGTACATACTCCACTCAAAATAAGAAAAAAGAATGAGCAACAACTCAGAACTTATGAGCAGGCTGGGTATGCTCACATGAAGAAAGGAAACTATTTGAAATCAGGATTGTTGTATAAAATACAAGGCATGTGTTTGCCAATTCTGTGTCTGCCAATTGTGACCACCATTCCTTTTAGGATTCTTCCAGAGCTCTTCCCCACCCCCATAGCCTTTCCAGTCCCTTCTTCAGCTTTTGGTAGCTTTTTGAAGGCCTTGGTGGTTACTGAGGGCAAATGAGAGAAGACAGCTTTTTGCAAAGGATGGCTTTGTTGTTGCTAACCACTGGCATTGTTTGTGAGAGTTTGTTGTTCTTGGAGGCAGTTAGGAAGAAGGGGGAGAAATTTAATCAAGCCCTTCCAGCCAGATCTCTGTGAGCAAAAAGCCTGCTGCTATGCCAACATGAACCTCAGCTAAAGGAAACCCACTCTCTCTCTTTCTTTCTTTCTTTCCTTCTTTTTCTTTCTCTCTCTCTTTCTTTCTCTCTTTCTTTCCTTCTTTCTTTCTTTCTCTCTCTCTTTCTTTCTCTCTCTCTTTCTGTCTCTCTCTCTCTTTCTCTCTTTGTCTCTTTCTTTCTTCCTGTGTCACTCCTGGGCTTGAACTCAGGACCTGGGTGCTATGTCTGAGTTTCTTTTTGCCCAAGGCTAGTACTCCACCACTTGAGCCCCAACACCACTTTTGGCTTTTGTTTTTAGTTGTTTGGTTGAGATAAGAGTCTCACAAAACTTTCCTATCGGGCTGCCCTCAAACTGCAATCCTTAGATCTCAGCCTCTTGAGTACCTAGGATTATAGGTGTGACATCTGGCAGTCCCACTTTTTCTTGGGCTCTCTTTGCTTCCAAACTGCTCCTGAGTCTACAGTTGCAGCCCCACAGAGTACACAGAGTTTACCTTGTATTTTAGCTATTTTCAAGAGTAAAGTTGAAGTCCTGGGGAAACTTTGTGAAACATGCGCTGTCCATAGGGAAGTGTCTCTGCTCCAACAGTGGGAGGGGTTCTGGACAATGGTCTGGAAAGTCCCTTTCACAATGAACATTCTAGAATTGTTTGATGCCATAGTAAAGATAAAAGGCCAAGTTTTCTTCAGAGAGAACGAATTTGTCATATGTGTGAGTGTTCAATTGTGTAACTATGAGGATGATGGCAAACTTTTCATCCATTTTGTGTGTCACCCACAGCAGGGCTGAGTTAGTCTGTGCACTTGGAACCCTGTATAGGGTTTGGTGGGGGACAAACTTTCCTGAGTGTCTGGTATTTCTTCAGATAAACACTAGGTGGCATGGAGAACTTAATAAATAGAAAACACTAATATCCCGAATTGGAAAACAAAGGCTGCCCCTCTAGTCGTCTTTGCATCAATTGTGTACCATTTCCCTGCTAAAGTACAACCGAAAATGTCAACAAGACAGCTAATGTTTCACCTCACACAGTGACAAGGAGAATCAGACTGGGACACTTGGCTTACAAAGTCTCCCTTTATAATATTTGGTGGAGTATCTTCATATATATATATATATATACATGATGATAAATTCAAAAATATAATTGTTACCATGACCAGATTCCTTAATAGAAAACAGGCTATTTTGGTCTAGTGGAACATGGTTTTCATTTGTGAAATTCTGACAAACTTCTCCTCCTCCCTCTTTTTCTTTATGAAATCAGCCAAGGGTTGTGGGGGGGGGAGGAGAAGGGAAGGGGGGGAGAAACAAAGCAGACCGATCACTCTTCTCCAAGCACCCCACAGATTAGAAGGGAGGATTTTCCTTGTCCTTGTGGCATTTCCAAGGACATGTTAACTTCCCTGTGTTCAAGGATTCAAAGGGGAATGAGTGTATTTCTCATGAGGGCCAGAGCGCAAGCCCAGGGAGGAGGTGTGCTACCTACAGCTGAACAATAACATCCAACAAGATCTACTTAAGTATCTTTCTGTCTTCTCCTTGCCAAAGGTGCTGATGTGCAAAGTTTCCAGCTCTGTAGCAACTGTACATCCCGTAGCTGCTGGAGAGGCCACGAGGAGGGAAGGGTAGAGGTAAAGGTTTTTGCCACTTAGAACAAGAGCAATTACACCTTCTGAATGTAACATCAAACAGAGAATGAATAGAGTGGGGTATCAGTGGCTCACGCCTATAATCCTAGCTACCCAAGAGGCTGAGATTTGTGAAAATCAGTGAGACTCTTATCTCCAATTAACTACAAAAAGCCCAAAGTAGAGCTGTGGCTCAAGTTCTAGAGCATTAGCGTTCAGCACAAAAGCTTAGGGATAGCACTCAGGCCCTGAATTCAAGCCCAAGAACTGGCAAAAAAAAAGAAAGAAAAGAAAAAGAAAAAGAAATAAGAAACATCAAGCAGAAAAGTTCATACTCTGAAACGTTTCAGCTATGTGCTATGCCGAAAGCTATGCTACAATAGCTCATCATCTCACACCTAGTCAGAAGACTACAAAGTCACATCTCTATGGAGACAATGGGGCAGGGGTACCAAGCAGTGTGTATTTGTGGCTCTGCCTTTTTCTTTGTTCTCTGCCTCTTCCTGAACCTGTGTTCACATCTGCTAAGTGAGAGAAAAGGCAACCAACAAACCGCTCAGGATTGTATGCAGTTGAGCACTAAATGGGCAAACATCTTGTCAACTATGATAGACACTTCACCCAGGAGGAAGAGAACCCAGCTTTGTGAGCTTCAGCAAAGTAATAAGAACAAAGACAGTGCAGTGATGTTTCTAGCAGTATGAAGCTAAGGCCCACTCACCCTACTCTTTGAAGGATTTCCTCTTTAGATGATAGTTTCATTTTGATCCATCACTCTTGTTCCCTTAGGAAAGAAATTCTACAGATAGGAGCTCTTTGCAGTCCACTTTAACTCAGATTTGTAACAATGAAGTTTTTGTTAAAATAAAAACCCACATGCTAACTGAAGAGATTTAACACATATACACAAATTCATGATTTAAGAAGCATTTTAAACTGAGAGATAATATTCTCTTCAAGTTTTCTGAGACATTGTACTTAAAAACAAACAAACATTATAAGCCAGGCACTAGTGTCTCATGCCTATAATCCTAGCTACTCAGGAGGCTGAGACCTGGAGGATCCCAGTTCAAAGCCAGCCTAGGCAGGAAAGGCATGAGAGTCTATCTCCAACATAACCAGCAAAAAGCAGAACTGAAGCCCTGGCTCAAGTGGTACAGCACCAGCTGTGAGCAAGCAAGTCAAGCAAGCATGAGTCCCTAAGTTCAAGCGTAAGTACCAGTCTAACACACACACTGAAAATGAGTTATATTTTTACTGAAATTTTGGATGTCTCTATCTTTGCCAGCTCCTCTTCTTAGAAGTGGTGTCTGCTAAATACAATTTCACAAGGACACATTTATTAATGTGTTGTGTTCCTCAACATTAATGGATTTGATGGAGCTAGCATGTCAAGCCCCAGGACCTCCAATAATTTTTCTTAAAGGATTGATTGGCTTGGCTTAAAAATTAATCAGCAGCCAGGTGCCAGTGGGTTATGCCTGTAATCCTAGCTACTCAGGAGGCTGAGATCTGAGGATCACGTTCAAAGCCAGCTCAGGCAGGAAAGGCTGTAAAACTCTTATCTCCAATAAACCACTCAGAAAACCACAAGTAATGCTATGGCTCAAGTGGTAGAGCGCTTGCCTTGAGCTGAAGAGCTGAAGGACAGCACCCAGGCCCAGAGTTCAAGTCCCATGACCAAAAAAATATATAAATAATTAATTAATCAGCAAAATTCTTTTCTAAAATATCACCAAGACATACACAATCAGTTTTGTGTTGTATATGTTTTCTGGGAGAAGAATGAATTTTTTTTACCCTAACAGTCTATGAGAATTTAAAACAAATAATAGCCTTGAACATGTTTATCTTATTTTTTTGTTGGTCTTAGGGCTTGAACTTAGGGCTGCTTTTGTTCACTCTACCACTTGAGCCACAGTACCACTTCCTGTTTTTGGTGGTTAATTGAAGAGAAGAGTCTCATGGACTTTCCGTCCTGGGCTGTTCTGAAGTGTGATCCTCAGATCCCAGCTTCTTGAGTAGCTAGGATTACAGGCGTGAGCCACCCAGCACCCAGCTTGAAATATTTTTCATTGAATACACACATATTTTTTTTGGTTGGTCATGGGGCCTGAACTCTGGGCCTGGGCACTGTCCCTCAGCTCTTCAGCTCAAGGCTAGCGCTCTACCACTTGAGCCACAGTGCCACTTCTG
>NW_012267254.1:3134504-3152034 GCF_000151885.1 Dipodomys ordii
TTCCTTCCTTCCTTCCTTCCTTCCTTCCTTCCTTCCTTCCTTCCTTCCTTCTTTTCCTCCTCCTCCTCCTCCTCCTCCTCGTTTGCTGGTAATGGGGTTTGAACTCAGAGCTTTGCACTTACATGAACTATGTACCAGCCCTTTTTTGCTCTGTTGTTTTTGAGGTAGGGTCTTGTGTTTTTTTCTAAGACCACCTTAGACCCATCTTCTTCCTACTTAGGCTTCCTACACAGCTAGGATTAACAGATGCATGCCACTAGGACTACTTTTTATGGGGGAGGGAGCGGTGTTAACATAGGTTCTTTCTTTTTGTCTAGACTGGCCTTGGATCATAACCCTCCTGATCTCTATCTCCTGAGTAACTAAGATTCTAGGCATGAGCCACCATACCTGGCTAAAAAGATTTCTTAACCAGTTAATTTTTGCATTGTAATGGATCTCAGATAGGAAAGCACAATGAAGGATGAACTACAGACATTTATACTAAGGTATGAATGGCTAATAGACCATTTATCTAGATCTTGAAATGGTAGTATATATGAGAGAGTCCTGAAACCATGCCAGTGACCTCTGTGTATTTCTTGCCCTGTGCTCTATTCTGTTCAGTACTGGGTACACAGAACAAGAACTTGTTGGAGTCTCTCTTCAGAAGAGTTACCATCTCTACTGTAGACCTGCACACAAAAGCTATTCTTCCCTTTGACTTGAGTTTATTTCCTGTGCGGGTGCCAGGCGTAAATAACATGTTAAAGTGTCGTGGGTAGTTTCTGAGAAGTCTAGGAGTTTGCTAAACGTGGACCATATGCTGTGCACATCTGGGTGGTAAGTTTTTTGGCAACGCTTCAAGGGGCCCCATTGTCATTCACAGCTGGGGCCCATCTGCCCGGATGGGTATTGAAAGAAAAAAAACAATCTTCTTTATTGCATTGGTTTATCTCACATGAACTATTGGAAGCACAGATTTCCATTTTGTGCCCAAACTTGCTGCCCAGAATTCTAAAATTTCACACTAAACCAAATGCTTAGTTTAAAAACTAAACAAAGACAAAACAAATCCCAAGCCAGCCAGGCACTGGTGGCTTATACCTGTAATCCTAGCAACTTAGGAAGCTGAGGCCCGAGGATCATGGTTCAAAGCCAGTCTGGGCAGGAAAATCCATGAGACACTTATCTCCAATAAACTACCAAAAGAAGCCAGGAGTGGTGCTATGGCTCAAGTGGTAGAGTGTTAGCCTTGAGCACAAAGAGGCTCAGGGACAGCACCCAAGCCCTGAGTTCAAGCCTCAGGACTGGCATACATACACATACCCATGAAAAAAAAACCTATAATTTTCACATTAGAAATGTTCTTGTGGTTTTGTTGACAAACCAATGACATGTTCTATAAAACCGACATCATCCTAACAATCTCTTATAATTGTTCTGCAAGATAGATTCGGAAAGCCTTTTCTGTATATGATCTTTGCTTTCACAGCACAACAGGCAAGTAAGCAGGTTAGGTAGACCCACACCCAGTAGGCAGGTTAGGTAGGCCTGCACCCAACTGTGGGCATGAGAAAATGGAACTGCAGTTGGTTGAAGTGCTTTGCTTACTTGGAGTCAAATACCCAATGAAGATCAGACGTGACCTTCAGCTCCTCTCACTCTAGAAGATTGAACCCACACTAATAGAGTTGATTTAAAACAAAAATGATCTAACTGCTGACAGGACTGCCTTCATGAAATGGGAAGGGCTGGGCCTGTGCAAGTTTGCATATGGGCCCTACCGTTAGGCTTAGAATGGTGACACTTCATTCTTCAACAACAGCGCTTCATCATCTTAACTTGGCAGATGGCTCTGTACCTTGGAATTCTTACAGGAATAGAGAGCATGCTGAGCTGCAGGGCCAGTGTGTTAGATGAAATCTGGGTGGAGTCTACCCAATGGGACTCATCTTATTCCAGCAGATGACTCATTCATGCACATTTCAAAGATAGCTGGGATGAAGAGCACTCTCAGCCATCTGTGTCAAACCAGTCCTCAATATGGGGCACCTTGTGATCTTTTCTCAGCCACCCCTCCATGCTGGAAGCAATCTGGAGATTTCATGTCCTTTCTATCTTCTCCTTTATCACCAACTCTCAATTCTGATCAGCAATAGAATTGGATACTAAATGCAAACTAAAGGCTTCTTGGAGGATTCTACTACATTCTAGGTTGCCAGCACCTTCTCACCTGTATCCAAGCCAATCTAATATAGCCAGGCCTACTGTAACATTATGTCATCCGTGCTTTCAAAGACAAACTTAAAACCAAACCCAATCATTTCTTGATGACCTTGGAACTCTTTGTCAATGTTTGGTAGTTGAAAGGTAACAAGTACAAGTATTATTGCTTCTCTTCAAATGTAGATGTACTTGTCATCAAAGTAATTGGGTTTTGGTATCTTGCAGACAAAAGTTCCTCCTTTTAGAATATACATTATCTATCAAATAGGGTACAAAAAGCAAGGGACTCTTTAGGGTGATCAGACAAAAATGATACATGGAACAGAGGTGCACTTATCAAAGCTAATCAGGGATGGGAACCAGTGGCTCAAGCCTAAAGTCAATCTTAGCTACTCAGGAGGATGAGATCTGAGGATGGTGGCTTGAAGCCAGGAAAGTCCATTAGACTCTGATGTCCAATTAACCAACAAGAAGCTAGAAAGAGAGGTGTGTTTCAAGTGGTAGAGCACCAGCCTTGAGCAAAAACAAAACAAAAAACCCTAAGGAATGTCTGAGGCCCTGAGGTCAAGCCCTACTATCAGCGCGTGCACGCTCACACACACACACACACACACACACACACACACACACACACACAGAAAAGTAAAAGTTAATCAGAAGAAAAGATTTAAGCTTCATAATCAACTCAGAATCCTGATTTCTGTCTTGGATGCTGAAAATTCATGGGCTTGGATATGATTTCAATCTTAATGTTTAGTGGCTACCATGAAGTTAAACTGGCTATCCAACCATTCAGATATTGTGTAAGAAAGAATTCATGGGGAGCTTTAGTTTTGTTCTGTTGTTGGTTTTTTTTTAAAGCTCAACCTTATTTGGACAGAAATGGAAAATGACATTTCAAACTTTAATCCCTTAATATGTAGTCTGGTTCTTTCTAAAAGTTGCAAAGTTTCCAAGTTCTGGAATTCATAACTAACTAAGCATATGGAAACAGAATGTTCTACATATCTTGGCATCTCAAGAATTGTCAGGGTATGAGTGACTCTCATTGACACTGTGCAGGAACATGAAATCATGAGATCCTCTCTCTCCCTCCCCCCTCTCTCTTTCTCTCTCTCTCTCTCTTGTGTTAATACTGGGACTTGAAACCAGGGCTTGTGTACTGTTTCTTGGATTTTTTTTTTTTTGCTCTACCACTTGAGCCAGAGCTCCAATTCTGGCTTTTTGGTGATCAATTGGATGTGAGTTTCGTGGGTTTTTTTTTTTCTGTGCCGGCTGGCTTTGAAGCATGATCCTCAGATCTCTACCTCCCAAGCAAGCTAGAATTATAGCTGTGAACCCAACAACAATCCTCTCCTTGAAACCACATTTTGTCCAGACAGACCCTTTCTTTTCTTCCTTACCTTTCCTTCCTTTTTTTCTTTTGTCCGTTCTTTTTCTTTCTCTTTTTCCCTTTTTTCCTCTTTCCTTTTATTCTTTCCTTTCTCTCATCAGACATGGGGCTTGAACTCAGGGCCTGAGTGCTGTCCCTGAGCTCTTTTGTTCAAGGCTAGCACGCTACCGTTTGAACCACAGTGCCACTTCTGGTGTTCTGGTGGTTAATTGGAGATAAGAGTTCATGGACTTTCCTGCTCAGGCTTCCTTTGAATCATGATCCTCAGATCTCACCCTCTTGAGTAGCTAGGATTACAGGCATGAGCCACCAGTGCCCTGCATCTTTCCTTTCCTCATACTATTCTCCATACTAAGACAAGCCCATTCAATGTTGTTTTTTCCACCAAGCCTTTGACCTTTTGCTGCCCCACACAGAAAGTCATCTTTGCTTGACTTTCAAGATTCAATCCGAATTTCTTCTTCCCATGCAGTTTTTTGTGACCATTAGCCAATAGGAGTCCTTCCAATATCTCTAAGCTCAGGGAACTTACCATTTCCGACACACTAGCGGAGATTGCTGATAACTGCCATTCCCACTCTTTTGCTGCAATCCATTCTGTCCTCTTATTGGCCCAGCCAGCCGCGTGTCAATTTCCAAACAAGTTTCTCAGAGAGGAAAGGGTGCTTGAAAGACAGATGTGTGTATCTATGATTTGGAGCTCCGGATGTGAGAATAGGTGAAGCCATTTCCTAATAGAAAGGATGGCACCTGTTTTATAGGGTCACCACAAGACAACATTTGCAATATAACAGTGGCACAACACAATACCTTTTATACAGTAGGCCACTTTTGGGAGATAGAGGCTGGGAAGGTGGCTCAGTGGTAGAGCATTTGCCTTGCATGCATGAGGCCCTGGGTTCGATTCCTCAGCACCACATAGCAAAAAGAAAAAAGCCAGAAGTGGCACTGTGGCTCAAGTGGTAGAGCACTGGCCTTGAGCTGAAGAGCTGAGGGACAGTGCCCAGGCCCAGAGTTCAGGCTCCACGACCGGACCCAAAAAAAAAAAAAAAAGGAAATGGGAGATAACTCTGTGTCAGTGGCTCACACCTGTAATCCTAGCTACTCAGTAAGCTGAGATCTGAGGATCATGGTTCAAAACCAGCCTGGCCAGAATAGTCTGTGAGACTGTCATCTCCAATAAACCATCAGAAAACTGGAAGTGGTGCTGTGGCTCAAAGTGGTAGAGTGCTAACTTTGAGCAAAAGCAGCTAAGGGATAGAACCCAGGCCCTGAGTTCAAGCTCCAGAACCAGTACAAAGAAAAAAAAAAGAAATGGAAGATAGCAATGTGATTGTTTTCTTTCCATGCGGAGCACAGTGCTGAGGACAAGGGTGAATGGAGTTTGAGTAGACTAATGAGTATATTTTCAATGCACTATTGCTGTGAATTAAAGTATAAAATAATCTAGAGTTATAAGACTGGAAAAGGCCATAAGAAATCATGTTACTATACTGTATTTACATTAAGCTAAAATGGCAGCTTCTTAAATAGGATGTTTGAGGGCTTGAATCCATTTGTATATGTGTATGCACATGCATAAGTTACTGTTTTTTTCTTCAGTCGTGGGGCTTGTAGTTGGGGGATTGTCCCTGAGCTCTTTTGTTCAAGGCTAGTACTCTACCACTTTGATCCACAGTGCCACTTCCTGTTTTCTGGTAGGCAATTGGAGATGAGAGTCTCGGGGATTTTCCTGCATGGGCTGGCTTTGAACTGCAATTCTCAGATCTCAGCCTCGTTAGTATTTAGGATTATAGGCTTGAGGCATCTTTATATTGTTTAGTTGGGAAGTTGGAATCAAAATGCTACTAGTGTTTCCTTAGCCATATAGTAAATGCAAACCAAAATTATTCTAAGATTCCATCTGATTCTGGTCAGAATGACAATCATGAAAAAAGAAAATGCTGATGAAAAGGAACCCTCAAACACTGCTAAAGGGTATATACACTGCTAAAGTGCAACCACTATGGAAACTATTATGGAAGTTCTAGAAAACTAAAGAATAGAGCTACTGTATCACCTTACCATACCACTATTGGGCATATATCCAAAGGATAGTAAATTAATATATAAGAAAAATACCTCCTCATATACAGATTTATTGCAGATCTGTCCACAATAGCCACATGCACACATACATGTGTGCCATGAAATACCCAGCCATGAAAAAATAAAATTATGTCATTTTCAGGAAAATGAATGGAACCGGAAATCATCATGTTGAGTGAGAAAAGTGCATGTTCTCACATTATCTAAAATGATGATGATAGTAATGGCAATGGAACACAAATGTAAAAGGCAGGCTCTGTAGGCGGGGATGCAAGAGAAGGAGAGGGAAAAAAGGGGATACTGAGATACTGAGAGGAGATTGAAGGACTGTGTTATATAATATGTAATATATATACTATATATTGTAAATACTATGATATATAATATATACTAAAATATATACTATTACATATATGATATATAATACAATATATACTATATACTATAATACATGTATTATAGTAATATATATGTATACATATACATATCTGTATGTATATATATAAACACAGCATAATGAAACCTACCTATGCTGTTTGAAAGAAAGGAAGTGAGAGGGAAAGGAAATGGAAATATGGCAGAAGGAGGTAAATTTGTTCAAAGGGCCCAGCATACATGTATGGAAAAAAATCACAATGGAGTACCTGTATATTAAATACATGCTAAGTCAAAACTAAAAGAAAGAAATATTTGAAATGCTCATAGTGGCTAACCAAAACGCTACCAGTGGTGAACTCTGAATGACAGAATTATAGACTATTTTCATTTTCTTTTTTCTTTTTTTTTTGCTTATCTGCAGTATTTTTTTTTCTCTCATGAAGCTGTCCTAATTATATAAATAAGACAAGAACTAATTTTCTTTTCTTTTCTTTTTTTTTGGTCGGTCAGGAGGCTTGAACTCTGGACCTGGGCGCTGTCCCTGAGCTCTTCAGCTCAAGGCAAACGTTCTACCACTTGAAGCACAGCACCACTTCTGGTTTTCTGGTGGTTAATTGGAGATAAGAGTCTCACAGACTTTCCTGCCCAGGCTGACTTTGAACTGCTATCCTCAGATCTCAGCCTCCTGAGTAGCCAGGATTACAGGCATGAGCCACTGGCGCCCAGCAAGAACTAATTTTTAAAATGCAGTATTGGTGGGGCTGGGAAGGTGGCTCAGTGGTAGAGTGCTTGTCATGCATACATGAGGCCCTGGGTTTCATTCCTCAGTACCACATAAACAGAAAAAGCCAGAAATGGTGCTGTGGCTCAAGTGGTAGAGCGCTACCCTTGAGCTGAAGAGTTGAGGGACAGTGCCCAGGCCCAGAGTTCAAGCCCCACAACCGACAAAAAAAAAATTTGCAGTATTGGCATATAATGAAGTATCAGTATAGATAGGTAGGTGCTAGGCAGTCAAGAAAATTTGTAAATGAACATTTTAGGGTTCTGAAATTATGGGTGTATTTTTTAAGCACCCAGCTTTGCTATTTTATTAGAAATCATCTAGATTCCTCTGGGTTTTTTGTTGTTGTTGGTGGTGGTGGTCGTAGGGCTTGAACTCTGGGCCTGGGTGACTCTGGGCCTGGGTGCTGTCCCTGAGCTCTTCAGCTCAAGGCTAGTAGCACTCTACCATTTGAGCCATAGCTCCACTTCCGATATTCTGGTGATTATGGGAGATAAGAGTCTCACGGACTTTCCTGCTTGGGCTGACTTTGAACTGCAACCGTCAGATCTCAGCCTCCTGAGTAGCTAGGATTATAAGCATGAGCCACCAGCACTAGGCAAGTTCTTTACAAGCAGTATTCTGAAAGGGGAATCTTCTTCAGCATCAAGAATTATCTAAATACATTCAATGGTCTCAGCTTAGGTTTGGCCAATCTAAACTGGCTTCTTTCTAGTGGACTGAAATTATTTTGATTCTTGTAGTCTGTGTCATTTGAATCCTGCCTAGAGTTTCAGAATTTTGTTTTGTTGCTGAGGGAAATGACATGTATTTGTTCTGGTTCCCAGCTCAGGACTATGATATGGAATTCTGACTCCCAACCTACATGACCACACAATATGGATGTGTGGCAGAGGTGATGGGGCAAGGCCTGGAGACACTGAAGTGAAAGAGTAATTCCTAGCCAGGTACCAGTGGCTCATACCTGTAATCCTAGCTACTCAGAAGGCTGATATCTGAGGGTCATGGTTTGAAGCCAGCCTGAGGAAGGAAAGTCTATGAGCCTCTTAACTCCAGTTAATCACAGAAAAAGCAGGAAGTGGTGCTGTGGCTCAAAGTTGTTGAATGCTAGCTACCCTTGAGCGAAAAGAGCTCAGAGAGTACCCCAGGCTCAGAACACAAGATTCATGACAGATTAAAAAATAAAAATAAAGTTAGGAGGGGCTGGGAAGGTGGCTCAAGTGGTAGAGCGCTAGCCTTGAGCTGAAGAGCTGAGGGACAGCGCCCAGGCCCAGAGTTCAGGCCCCATGACCGGACCCAAAAATAAATAAATAAATAAAAATAAAATAAAGTTAGGAGAATATATTCCATACTTCCTAGGCTCCTCTTTGAGGCTTTAGAATCTTGTTTCATTCCAGGTGTGTTTCTGCTGTCCCCAAACATGCATTTGCATTATAAGTACTTGCTTGATCTCCTCTGCTTAATCTCTCATCATTCACTGTCATTCTGAAATTGCCCTAGAGGTGAAGCTTTCTGTTTGAGTTTTTATCCCATTTTTTGGTGCCAGTCTTAGGGCTTGAACTCAGGGCATGGGCGCTGTCACTGAGCTTCTTTTTGCCCAAGGCTAGCATTCTACCACTTGAGTCACAGCTCCACTTCTGGTATTCTAGTGATTAATTAAACATAAGAGTCTCACAGACTTTTCTGCCTGGGTTGGCTTCGAACCATGAGCCTCATATCTCAGCCTCTTGAGTAGCTAGTATTAAAGGTGTGAACCACCAGTGCCTCTGCTCCTTTCTGCTTTTTGAGACAAATGTTCAGAGAAGATAGACAAACTTCCTAACTTTCATGATGAGTTAAATTAAAAGTATAGTCCATCTTACTACCCATAAATATTCTACAGGAACTATGGCTTTCTAATAGCATTAGAAGAGAAGGGATAGTGACTAGTAATGAATAATTGTTTTACAGAAAATGTAACTCATTATGTTAAAACATGATTTGTGTGTAATGTTCTGGAGATATTGCTATCTTTCTTTTTAAGAAAGATAGTAAAGAGTGGGAGTTTTCAGCAAAACCTTAATTAAAGTGTCTCATATTTCTCCATGATTTTTCCCAGACTGGCTCTCAAAATGATGGATAGGAAGGGAAAATTCATTTATTTGTTAGTTTGCTTTGATGTACGTGTGTGGTTGTGAGGGAGGCTAGGGAGGAGATTTTATATGAGGACATAGTTGTTTTGTTCCAAGAAATTGGCCTGAAGCTCATGACAATGCTTTAACGAATCCCTGTGGCGCTGGAATCCAGCCTTGATTTGTATTAAGCTTTCCAAGGTCAGAGCTGGTGGAGCCGCTCTGCGGCTGCCCGGGGCCATTCACTACAGCCTCTTGGTCTCCTGACTTAATGGCCAGTAGATCCTCCTCTTCCTCCTCACCGTGACTATCATTGCTTTAGAAATGCCGCCAGAATGACACTCAATGATGTGCAAAGCACACCAGATAGATTGCGAACCTCTTTTTAAGGCTTCCTTAATGGCGCATTCATAGCCTCTTGGAGCCAACTCCATTTCTCTCTGGGCACTCTATTTCCACTTTTGACAATTTTAGAAGAAATCATTTTGGCAAACCTATTTGGGAACTTGGATGGGAGGTAATTTATATAATTGCTTACCTATGACAACACGAAATGGCAGCTCCAGTCACAGGAGAATGAGTGACTATTCATCAATCACAGCAGGTGCATATGAAAAAGGGGTTGAGTTTTTTAATGCCACTGATGTCATGAATCTGGGGACTTCTAGGGGCAAATCTTACTGCTTTCCGGGTGGGGGGTGGGCAATGAATAGAAAAGCCAAAGTCAGCTCTTGTGTTTTTGTGTTTTCACTTTTATATTCATCACCAGGTTTTAGCTCTATCCCTAATGTGAAAGCAGCCCGGTACTAAACAGTCACTAACATAGCTTGTGTTATCTTCTCTCCTAGGGATGTGTCTGTAGTTTGGATCTTTGTTGGGGGGAGGGGGGAGTTCATAGGGCTTGAATTTGGCCTGAGCTCAAAGCTAGTGCTCTACCACTTTGAGCCACAGCGCCACTTTTGGTTTTCTGGTGGTTAATAGGAGATAAGAGGCTCACACACTTTCTGTCCTGGACTGGCTTTTAAGCCAAGTACTTCTATCTCAGCCTTCTGAGTAGTTAGGATTACAGGCGTGAGCCACCAGCAACCAGCTGTTTTGAATCTTTTGGGTTCATTGGGGAAATGACCAATCAAACATAACTTGTTTCCTATCGAATGATTTGATCTACTTGATATCTTAACATCATCTTATCTGGTCATATATACATAGCTTTTGACCTTTTCTGCTTGTCCCACACATATACTAGTTATTGCAAATAAGGGAAACCATGGGGCCTATGTTTCTTTAGGCCTGGCTTACTTCACTTATTATAATTTTCCACAAGTCTTTCAACTGTCCAGAATATATTGCTTCTCATTTCAGATAAAGTAGAAATTTATCTTTTTTTGGTGCCAGTCCTGGGGCTTGAACTCAGGACTTGGGTGCTGTCCATGAGCTTTTTCTCTGAAGGCTAACACTTTATCATTTGAACTACAGCTCCATTTGTGGCATTTTTTAGTAGTGAATTGGAGATAAGAGTCTCAGAGACTTTCCTGCCGGTGCTGGCTTTGAGCCATGATTCTCAGATCTCAGCTTCCTGAGTAGCTAGGATTACAGGCGTGAGCCACACTTGTCCTAAGTCTTTTAACACTTCCTTCTCCAAATCCTAAATGCTTCAGGAGTAGACAGATTAACAAGAGAAGAGGAGGAGAACGCAGTCAGGAATCCAACGTATATCCTACAACATTAAGAGGAATGAGAGAAGGGCAGAGTAAGGGAAGATGGGTGGGAATGTTGAAAGAGGTGACATTGATCAAGATACACTGTATTCATAAACTGCTTTGTTCAAGGGCAATTCCTTTGTTACAACTACTTCAAGAGAACAATAAAAACCCCTCAATGCTGATATAGTCTGTGTAACAAATAATATCTAATTTACAAAATAATAATCTTGGTTTCCTAAGACCTTGATTTTGGGATAGCAATTGGTCTCAATCCGAATGTGCTTCTAGCTTAGGCAAATGAACTGTAGGCTGTAGACTGTCATAGGAAGATGGAAGCTTTTTCCAGTTTAGGTAAGCAGAGTGTCTTTCTTTTTCAAGTTCAGAGAAACACATGCAGAGTCTCAAATCAACACCTAGGCCAAGTGGCTATGATTGGCTTGATGAAGTTGCCTGTCTTGTGGCTTTCCAACTTTGGTGGGTGTGGTGGCTATGTCTCATGAGCTCAGCTCTGGCTCTTTGCCCACACAGACCATTGCAATCTTGTCTTTTGGACTGGATCTTTGCTTTTAATTACAACAAACAGAGAATGGTTGTGACTAGATTTTTTTACTTAGGTTCACACCAACCATTCCTTGAGTTGCCTTCCTTGTGTTTCGCTTGTTTGCTATTGCAAATTTAAGTTCTCAGGATAGTGCCTAAACCCCTCTGCATGATCCCTGTTAGAATTTATAGCCATTACTGTTTTGATCCCTAGCCTCAATAAGGAAGCTGGGGTTTAGCAGTGACTTCTAAAGGCATAGGGCATAAGAATTACTGGGAAGACTTTGGTCAACACAAGGATGAATGGACATTGACAATCTGGGCTGTGCTGGGCTTGGTGGCTCACGCCTGGAATCCTGGCTACTTAGAAGGCTGAAATAAATCTGAGGATTGCAGTTCAAAGCCAGCCCAGTCAGGAAAGTCTGTGAGACTCTTATCTCCAATTAACCACCAGAAAACCAGAAGTGGTGCTGTGGTTCAAAGTGGTAGAGCATTGAGCAAAAAGAGCTCAAGGATAATGCCAGGCCCTGAGTTCAAGCCCCATGACCACCACCAACAACAACAAAAGGAAAATCTGGAGTGTGTGTGTGTGTGTGTGTGTGTGTGTGTGTGTGTGTGTGTGTGTGTGTGTGTGATGAAATATTACACAGATTTAATCTTTTTTTGTGGGGGGTCCGGTCACGGGGCCTGAACTCTGGGCCTGGGCGCTGTCCCTCAGCTCTTCAGCTTAAGGCTAGCACTCTACCACTTGAGCCATAGAGCCACGTCCAGCTTTTTTTTTCTGCTTATGTGGTGCTGAGGAATCAAACCCAGGGCCTCATGCATGCAAGACAAGCACTCTACCACTGAGCCACCTTCCCAGCCCCTATTACACAGATTTAAAAACAAAAGAAATCTTGCCATTTGTGACAATATAGATGAGTTGGAAGGCATTACACAAATGAAATAAGCTAGACACATAAAGACAAATGGGAGAAATAGGGTGTTGTTCAATTGAGTGAGAAGTTTTACTTATGAGATGTAAATTGTAGAGATCTGGAGTATGGCATAGTGCCTACATTTAACAGAATGTCATTATATATGTGATGTTGGCTAAGAAGGTACATTTTAAATGTTGTCACTCCCCAAAGTAGAAAATGGTGACAATATGAAGTGATGTGTGTGTGTGTGTGTGTGTGTGTGTGTGTGTGTGTGTGTGTGTGTGTGTTGGTCCTAGTGCTTGACCTGAAGGCCAGGGTGCTGTCCTTGAGCGTTTTGATCAAGGCTAGTACGCTACCACTTGAGCCCCAGCTCCACTTCCAGCTTCTTTGGGGTAGTTTATTGGAGATAAGAATCTCATGGACTGCCCTGTCTGGGCTGGCTTTGAACTTTGGTCCTCAGATCTCAACCTCCTGTAGCTAGGATTACAAACATCAGCCACCAGTGCCTTCTCTTATTATTGCCTTGGTCTCTGGGCCAGGAGACCTGGAGTTCCATTATCCCTCTTCTATCACATACTCATCACTGCCAATAAGCACATCTGTTTGTATTACCTTCTTTTGGCTGCTCCACACAAGTATGGGCATGCGTGCCAATTCTATTAGCTGGAGTAAATTGCCTGGGAGCGTCTGACAAATTAAGGCATTCATGGCATATTCGTATTGGAATTCCTTATGTGTTTGCAAATTGGTCCCGTGGGAAATCTGATAATCACTGATGGTTGGTAGAAGAGATGGTGGCTCGGAAATGTACTTGGTTTAGCCACTGCTCATGGCTCACGCCTATAATCTTAGCTACTCAGGAAGCTGAGATCTGAGGATCACAGTTCAAAGCCAACCTAGGCAGGAAAAGTCCTTAACACTCTTTTCTCCAATGAACCACCAGAAAACCAAATGTAGAACTGTAGCTCAAGTGGTAGAGTGCCAGCCTTGAGCAAAAGAGCTCAGGGACAGTGCCTAAGCCCTGAGTTGAGGCACCAGGATAAAAAATAAAGCAAAGGAAAGAGAGAAAGAAAGAAAAAGGCAAGAAGGAAGGAGGAAGGAAGGAAAGAAGGAAGGAAGCAAGCAAGGAAGGAAGGAAGGAAGGAAGGAAGGAAGGGGAAAAAAGAAATGTACTTGGTAATTCAGATTGCATGAAAGAAAATGTCCCTTGTAGTGAGACACTGACAGTTTTCCATAGAACAGGACCTATTGCTTTGACTGTAGCTCTGTCAGTTCTTTCTTTTTTTTAAATTGAGATTAAGTAATTACATACATTTCACAAAATTCACAGTATTGTGGGATAGTGATAGTTAAAGTCACAAGCACTTTCTAACCTTCATACTCTCTCAGTTCTTAAAAAAACAAAGCCCCTATTATGTGGTATGTGGCACTGGTTACCATATGCAGGCACTGCGATGAGGTGTTAATGGAAATTCAAGTACCTGGAAACACAAATATCATGTCAACACTCTTTGATCTCTAGCCCTTTTCTTTTTGGTCGTGGGGCTTGAACTCAGGCCTGAGTGCTGTTCCGGAGCTCTTTTGCTCAAGGTGCTAGTACTCTACCACTTGGAGCCACAACTCCACTTCCAGTTTTTGAGTGGTTCATTGGAGATGAGAGTCTCATGGACTTTGTTGCCTGGGCTGGCTTTGAATTGCCATCCTCAGATCTCAGCCTCTTGAGTAGATAGAATTAAAGTGTGAGCCATCAATGCCTGGCTGATCTCTAACTTTGAGATTTGGCTTGCTGAAAATCATGGACACTCCACTCCAGTGTCACCTGACATGAGCAGAAAGCAGGGTGAGACAGTGAAGATCTTTCTACTCACTTGCTTGTTTCTAATCTCTTCTTGATGTCAGATGTATCTTCCTAAAATATTTCCTTTACCAAGTCACTCTTTTGCTCTACAACTTTCAGTAGTCCTCAGCTGTTCCTGTCACTGAGTCCAAAGACCTCAGCCTGTTCTTCTTAAATGCACTCTCTACCTTAGTGAGACACTTGTGGATTCTTTTTGCATCCCATATGTGTTTCTTGTGTATCTACTATGTGCCATGGACTGGGCTAGGTGCTGGGAAGAGGCTAGTGAAGCAGACAGATGCTCTCATATGAAGTTCTGCTATTGGAAACATTTTCCTTTCTCCTTTATGCCAAATGTGTGTCTCTTAACTATCTCTGAAACTTGTATTCAGAGTGTGTTTTTCATCAGGGCCCCATGCCTCGCTGCAGTAATCAGGAGCCCAGGAGAGACTGACTAGCCTTAGAGAGAGGCACAAGGCTGCAGTCCAAGACAAGGACTCTCATCTCCAATGAACCACTCAAAAACTGGAAGTGGAGTTGTGGCTCCAAGTGGTAGAGTACTAGCACCTTGAGCAAAAGAGCTCAGGAACAGCACTCAGGCCTGAGTTCAAGCCCCACAACCAATAATGAAACAAGACAGGCACTGGGGCCTCACACCTGTCACCCTAGGTATTTAGGAGGCTGAGATCTGAGGATCATGGTTGAAAGCCAACCCAGGCAGGAAAGTCTGTGAGACTCTTATCTCCAAGTAACCACCAAAAAGCAGAAGTGAAGCTATGGCTCAAGTGGTAGAGTGCTAGCCTTTATCAAAAAAGCTTAGGGGCAGCATGCAGGCCCTGAATTCAAGCCCCAGGATGAACACACATATAAAAACAAAAAAATCAAGAGAATAATAAAACAGCATCAACAATAAAATAACAAAAAGACTTTGCAGGAGCTGAATGATTTCCTAAAGGACCATAGAGTAGAGGTTGGAGATCTGGGGATGTGGTTCAGTGAGACCTCCAAGCACATAAGGCCAGTACCACACAAATTGTGGGCCTCAGGGAGGTTGCATTGAGCTTAGTTGTCAGTGATATGTATAGAGGACTTAAAATAATTACCATAGACTCAGAAATAGAAATGTAGCCATAATCCTAGCTGCCTAGGCCTTGAGTTCAATCCTAGGTCCTGAGTTCAAGCCCTATGACTTACAATAAAAAAGAAAGAAAGAAATGGAGCAAAAACTGTTTAATAGTGCATTCTGTCCTCCCACTTGGAGAAATAAAACATATGTTCATAACAAACTAGAAGCCCAGATTCAAGTTTAAAATTGTTCATTCTTCAGTTTCCTATCAAAACTTGAATCAAGTTGGCAGACCCCGTCTAGCCAAGAGGCCATATACAGTCCCCTAAATTATTTGATACATACTGGAACACACCTAGACTGTTCATATATTTCCTGTCAGCTTCCCATGGCTGTCAGATGATTTTGAATGATGTACAAATGATGTCATAAATATGCAAATAGCAATGGCAGAAATAAATGGTTTCACTTCTTATTTTATTTCTTTAAATTAATTTACTGTATTGTTATTTTGGACATGAGGCTTCACTTTTTAGATGATTACTCTAGAGTTTCAGGCCCCACCAATGCACACAGACCTATCCTATACCATGAGGGGCCTCTCACACAGGTAGGGTCTTGCCATCTTTTTGATTAGGCTATCCTGTAACCACTATCCTCCTGTTTTGTTTTTGTCTTGTAATTAGGTGAGATTATAGGTGTGTGCCACCACTCCTGGCCCTTAGTAATGTTGTTTAAAATCTGTGGTCATTTTTTTGGTATTGTTTTATTAGAAACAGTCATATTTCCTCATACTAAGGGCCTAGGTGCTGTTCCTGAGCTTCTTTGGCTCAGAGCTAGTCCTCTACTATTTGAGCTACAGCTCTACTTCTGGCTTTTTTCATGGTTAACTGGAGATAAGAGTCTTACAAAGGTTTTCCATCCCATCTGGCTTCAACCTGAGACATTGAGATCTCTGCCTCCCATCTAGTTGGGATTACAAGCATGAACAACAGGGTGCCCAGCTCTTGAGATTTTTTTTTAACTTGTCTTTCTCACTCTTCCCAACAATTTACTGTACTTCTCAATGCACCCAATGGAACCAATGGATTCCCAGTAGGCAATTGTGAGTGATCTCACCCCCTTGTTATGTGATCAGGGTTAAGATATTACCATCTTCCTAGTTAAGTGGGACTATCTTAGTAAAAATCCCTGTTATTCCTCCCTGGTTTTTGTTCACTGCTATCCAATCCAACAGGTTCCAGTAACACTATACGCCCTTCACCATACTCTTCTTGCTTGGAGGAAAATACAAGGGGGGAAGATAGAAAAGATGGAAAAAATCCCTTTGAAAACCCCTTACATGATTCTAAAATTCCCTCGTTTCCCAATGCCAAAGGATCCTGCAGGCTTTTACAAAAAGTCCATCAATGTGTTTCAGACGCCTATTGAAATAACTATTAAAACAAATTTTCAAAAGAGCAAGTTGTTATAAAAGACCCCCTAAAGGTGGGTCAGTTTTATTCATGGGGGACACAACGATGTTATCCCGTCCCCGCCCCCCTCAGCAGGAGGTAGAGTTGAGAGGGGGACGCTTCCGCTGTCTTTCGCTGGCTAGCACCACGAAGGGTTGTCCAAATCGGATCCATGACCTTGTTGGTTGCAGCAGCAATGGGGCACACTCTCTACTTCGACAGCTTCTCCGGTAGCTATTCGCTCTGCCAGGGACATCAGTTTTGCCTTCAAATATTGCCACACATGCCACACTACCTGAGGGACTTCAAATCTGAAGAAGGATGTTTCTTTCAACATCAGTGGGATTTTGATTTCTGATGCATCGACAGTTGGGTTGAAAACAAATCGACGGTCTTGAGCCATGGTGGCCTTGGCGCGTGGCTGTCCTCGATGTGGCAAAGTGAGTGGTGACTGAGACACTGAGCCCTCTTAAGTCCAGGATGTCCCTCCTGTCTAGAGAGACTATGATGTCACAGAGTATGGGGGGTGGGGCTTAACTACCATCTGACCAATCAGAGTTTTGATATAGCAGGGAGGCAGGAGCCCCCTCCCCGCCGCCGCCTGAGCTCGTGTGTGTGTGTGTGTGTGTGTGTGTGTGTGTGTGTGTGTGTGTGTGTGTTGGTCGTGGGCCTTGAACTCTGGGCCTTAGCGCTGTCCCTCAGCTCTTCAGCTCAAGGCTAGCGCCTTACCACTTGAGCTACAGCACCACTTCCTTTTTAGTAGTTTTGATACAGAATCAAGTAAAAAATTTTTTGTCAGTTATGGGGCTTGAACTTGGGGCCTGGGTACTTTCCTTGAGTTCTTTTGCTCAAATATAGGGCTCTATCACTTGAGTTACAGTGTCACTTAGGGTTTTCTGCTGGCTAATTGGAGATAAGAGTCTTGTGGACTTTCCTGACTAAGCTGGCTTTGAATTGTGATCCTCAGATCTCAGCCTCCTAAGCAGCTAGGATTCTAGGCATGAGCCACCAGCACCAGTGGATTTAGCAAATTTTTTAAATGGAAAAAAAA
>NW_012267254.1:3152084-3214344 GCF_000151885.1 Dipodomys ordii
GAACTCTGGGCCTGGGCACTGTCCCTCAGCTCTTCAGCTCAAGGCGAGCGCTCTACCACTTGAGCCACAGCGCCACTTCTGGTTTTCTGGTGGTTTATTGGAGAAAAGAGTCTCGTGGAATTTCCTGCCCAGGCTGCCTTTGAACAAAGATCCTAAGATCTCAGCCTCTTGAATAGCTAGGATTACAGGTGTGAGCCATTGGTGCCCAGCTCAGTCTCTTTTATTAACAAGCCCCAAAAAGGTGGTGCTGTACCACTTGATCCATAGCTTCACGTCCAGATTTTCGTGGTTAATTACAGATCAGAGTCTCATGGACTTTCCTTCTCTAGGCTGGCTTCAAACTTTGATCCTCAGATCTCAGCCTCCTGACTTGCTACAAGGAACCAGCCTTTTTGTAACTTCTTGTTGCTGAAAATTCCTTCCTACAGAGC
Organism: Dipodomys ordii; assembly: GCF_000151885.1. Lineage (NCBI taxonomy): Eukaryota > Metazoa > Chordata > Mammalia > Rodentia > Heteromyidae > Dipodomys > Dipodomys ordii. The sequence goes on from NW_012267254.1 coordinate 3,152,516, forward strand.
CACCAGGTTTGAGACAGTACTGTTTGCCACAAAAAGCCTCTTTTAAGTACTGGATAACTTTAATATCCAAATCTACACACACCCTCCTCCAAACAACACCATATTCAGGGGCTTCGCTGCAGAAATAGCCAAAACCTAGGAGGACCCAGTAGACCCTTCTCGCCCTCTCTTTAGGCCTTACATTTTTACCACTTGCATCTCTTCAATCCTTCTGGATTCTTATACAGCTTTGAAAACTTTTAGACAAATCCATCATGACAGGATAAAACAAAACCTGAATTGATAACCAAATACAAATAATGGTCAAATTCTTTCCTGTATCTCTTGAGCGAGCCCTTGAAAGGCTCAATATTGATCTTCTCGCTGTACATATGGAAGCACAGAGAGGTATAGACATTTCTCCAACCACAAAGCAAGGATTTTGAATACCACAGCTTATCAGCCATCCTCAGTTCCACTCAGCTCAGCTAACTCTCTCACATGGCTAAATGTGTATGATTCCTTAGTGAGGATTGTTACTGAGGGAAGAGTTGGGAAACTCTAGCTACTTTTGCTTCTTTAGTAATTTGAAAAGTTGTACACACACACACACACACACACACATACATACATACATACATACACACATATGTTAGTCGTGGGGCTAGAACTCAGGGCATGGGAGCTGTCCCTGAGCTCTTTTGCTCAAGGTTAGTGCTCTACCACTTTGAGCTATAGCTCCACTTCTGGTTTTCTACTGGTTCATTGGAAATAGGAGTTTCACAGACTTTCTTGCCTGGGCTGGCTTTGAACTGTGATCCTGAGATCTCAGCTTCCTGAGTAGCTAGGATTACAGGCATCAGCCACCAGCCCCCAGCTAAAAGTCATGAATTTTGAAGGTAACACAGCTGAGTTGAACCTCTGACTGGCTTGCCTTAGATACTACCTCTGAGGAAGCCACCTAATGTGTTGAAACTATTATCTTGATAGTACTTTAGAATTGCCAGTTCAATATAAGCGGATGTAGGTTCCGGGCAGAACATGTGCACATGAATCAAATTCCAGTGCTCATTGAATGCTAAAACTGCAAGTAGTTTTCGGTCTATAAATGTTTGTAAACAGATTGAATTCAGTAACAAGTCAGCTCAACTTCAAAACTTGTAGTTTTAGACTTTGATATTTATCATGCATGTTTCACCTCTTACTTTGTTTCTTAGTTTGAATATTTAAGAAAAATAATTTGAGGGCTGGGAAGGTGGCTCAGTGGTAGAGCACTTGCCTTGCATGCATGAGGCCCTGGGTTCGATTCCTCAGCACCACATAAGCAGAAAAAAGCCAGAAGTGGCGCTGTGGCTCAAGTGGTAGAACGCTAGCCTTGAGCTGAGGAGCTAAGGGACAGCACCCAGACCCAGAGTTCAGGCCCCACGACCGGCCCCCTCTCCCCCCCCCATAAAAAAGAAAAATAACTTGAAACCTGAGTCATTTTAAAGATTCTTTACACTCACTTTACTTTGTTCTTGATGGAAATATTCAAATATTATGAAAATAATTAAATATATAGTTAATATATTTAGTCACTTTTAGTCATGATTATCTGATAATAAAAGAGGTTATCTGTGTGTGTGTGTGTGTGTGTGTGTGTGCACGCACGCGCGTGTGTGCGTGCCAGTCCTAAGGATTGAACTCAGGGCCTGAGTACTTTCCCTGATCATTTTCCCTCAAGGCTAGTGCTCTAACATTTTGAGACATAGCACCATTTCCAGTTTTCTGGTGATTGAGATAGTATTCTCACAGACTTTTATGCCTAGGCTGGCTTCAAACTGTGATCCTCAAATCTCAGCCTCCTGAGTAACAGGGATTAGAGTAGTGAGCACCAGTACCCAGATCCAACAGTCCTTCCTTCCTTTTCCTTTTCTTTATCTATATTTATCTTTGTCTTTTTCTTTCTTAGAACTGAATTCTTAACTTTGGTAGGTAGGTACTCTTACTACTGAGCCATACTGAGCCATATCTCCAACCCTGATTGTTGCTGGTTGTTTTTCAGGTAGGGTCTCGCTTTATGCCTGGTTCACTGATGTGAGCCTTCCAGTGTAAATAGAATAACAGACATGTGCTACTGTGTTCAATGAATTCTTCGTTGAGAAAGAAAACTTGTGAGCTTTTCTGACCGGTCTGAAAAGTTTCTGTTTTCACTCTCTTTCCTAGCTAGGATTATAGGCTTGGAGCCCAGGCACTCAGTTGAAACCCTGTTCTTAATTTATATTTGAGATAGGTCATTGTGCAGAGAAATGACTATTTTATATGTTCATTTTTTATCCTATCACTTTACTGAATATATTAGTTCTAACAGATATTTCATTGTTGAATCTTTAGTTTTGTCTTTTTTTTACATTTATGATCATGTTATATGTAAACAGAGTTAATTATACTTTCTTCTTGTGTGCTTGTACTGGGGCTTAAACTTGGGACTTGGGTGCTGTCCCTGAGCTCTTTTGCTCAAGGCTAGTGCTCTGCCACTTAAGCACAACTTCTTTTCCAGCTTTTTGGTGGTTAATTGGAGGTAAGAGTCACAGACTTTCCTGCCCAGGCTAGCTTTGAACCATGATCCTCAGATCTCAGCCTCCTGAATAGCTAGGATTACAGGCGTGAGCCACTGGTGCCAGGCTTGTCTTAAAATTCTCTTTGATTTCCTTTGACTTGAAAATTACATTTTTTATATGTTGTATTTGTAAAATTCCCCTTTATGCTGTTGTTTCTTCTTCATGTCAGTCCATTTTTCTTGGAAAAGAGAATTGGAATGATTTCAGTCATCTTTAAATGTGTTAAGACGTTTTATGTGTGTGTGAGGTAATACGATCTTTCCTGGAAAACATTCTGTGGGTACTGGAGGAGAAAGTATGTTCTGCTGCTGTTGCATAGAAAGCTGTGTACTTTTGCTTCATAATTCTACTCAAGTCATTTGTTTGTGAATTTTGTCTGGATGGACTATTATTGTAAGTGGGATTTTGACATCCTCTACTATTCACTGAATTTCTATCCATTTTTCTCTCCAGATCGGTTAATATATGCTCTATATATTTAGGTGCTTAATACCAGATGGTTATTTATATGTATATTTGCCTACATTATCATTTTAGCACTTATTTGTTTATTTATTTATTTGTCAGTCATAGGACTTGAACTTGGGGACTGGGCGCTGTCCCTGAGCTTTTTTGCACAAGGTTAGTGCTCTACCACTTTAAGCTACAGCTCCACTTCCAGTTTTCTGGTGGTTCATTGGAAACAGGAGTCTCATGGACTATTCCTGCCAGGGCTGGCTTTGTAATTCTCATATCTCAGCCTCCTGAGTGGCGAGGATTACAGGCGTGAGCTACCAGTGCCCCGCTTAACACTTACTTAATAACTTCTGTTGTCAGAGACAACAGAAAGTCTACTTTGTTATCAGTCACTTGGGCTTTGTTTTGGTTATTATTTGCATGCAATACCTTTTCTATCCTTTTGCTTTCAGCCCATATACATCTCTAAATCTGAGGCTGGTGTCTTGTTCATAACATGGAGGCCCTGCATCCTATTCTTTTTCCACCCAGCTCTTCTATGCATTTTGATTGAGAACCTTACTCCATTTATGTTTAATCATTGATAGGTAAAAATGTATCATAACCATTTTGCTTATTATTGTCTGTATTGCATTTGTTTTGTTCTTTCCTTTTTGCTGTGTTTCTCTGCTATTTCATATTGTTTTTACTGCTTTGCTTTGCTTCATTTTTCTGTCTTTTGCCTCTCTCTCATAAGATTTTTCTTCAGGATTAGTTGAAAGCTTATGTAACACCTTGATAATATCTTAATTTTCACTGCATTTGAAAACTACACACTTTAACTCCCCACACTTTTTTTTTTTTTGTCGATTGTGAGGCTTGAACTCTGGGTGCTGTCCCTCAGCTCTTCAGCTCAAGGTGAGTGCTCTAGCACTTGTGCCACAGAGCCACTTCCGGTTTTCTGAGTGGTTTATTGGAGATAAGAGTTTCACTAGGCTGGCTTTGAACCGTGATCCTCAGATCTCAGCCTCCTGAGTAGCTAGGATTACAGGCATGAGTCACTGATGCCCAGCTAACTCTCCACACCTTATGTTCTTCAGTCAGTTCATTTGTTTTTGCATTGTGTTTCCATTACAAAGTCTGTCTCTTAAGTTTTATATTAGGGTTAAAATAATGTCAGATGTTGGTGGCTCCTGCTTGTAATCCTAGCTACTTAGGAGGCTGAGATCAGAGGATTACAGTTCAAAGCCAGACTGGGCAGGAAAGTATGTGAGACCTTTTTTGTTGTTGTTGTTATTGCTGTTGATTGTGGGGCTTGAACTCAAGGCCTGGGCACTGTCCCTGAGTTCTTTTGCTGAAGGCTAGCACTCTACCACTTTGAACCACAGTGCTACTTCCATATATTTTTTAGTGTTTAATTGAAGATAAAAGTCTCATGGAGACTTTTCTGCCTGGGCTGTCTTTGAACTGTGATCCTCAGATCCCAGCCTCCTGAGTATCTAGGATTACACGCCTGAGCCACCAGCACGTGGCTTGTCTGTGAGACTCATCTCCAATTAACCACAAAAAAAACCCAAAACAGAAGCAGAGCTGTGGCTCAAAGTAGTAGAGCAGTAGCCTTGAGCAAAACAACTGAGGGACAATGTCCAGGTCCTAAGTTCAAGCCCCACAACTGACAAAAGGAAAAATATTCCTCTGTTGTCATTAAACTCTTACTTGGCTACATGTTTGCTTTACTAGATTTATGGTTTAATGTGCTTTCATCTCACTGCTTGCTATGATTTTCCTTCAATAGAAGGACTAACTGAAGACTTACTAATGAGCCTAGGGCACAAAGCATGTATGTGGAGGTGGCAGCTTGTGCACAGTGATGCAGGAGTTGCAGGCAAGGATGGGTGGCAGGGTAAAAAGCTTTGGACTTTTAGAAACGCAGCCAGCATAGACTACAGGGATCTTTGAGGTCAAAAGCTGCGGTTATCTGTAGAGGGATATTGGGGTCCTTTTAATCTTCTTTCTCCATTCAGGGAATGGTGGAATCTTTTACCTCAGGCAAATAATGGCCTACTAGTCAACTACCTATTTGTGTAAATAAAGTTTTATCGGAACATAGCTATATCCATTTGCTTACATATTGCCCATCACAGCTCTGTGCTCCTATGGAAGATTTGAATAGTTAGAATGGACCACATGGATGGCAAAGCCTCAAGTTTTTACTGTGTGATGTGTGTGTGTGTGTGTGTGTGTGTGTGTGTGTGTGTGTGCGCGCACGCATGCCAGTCCTGTGGCTTGAATTTAGGGCTTGGGTGCTATCCCTGAGCTTTTCTCATCAAGACTAGCTCTCTACTACTTGAGCCACAGCTCTACTTTCAGCTTTATGGTGGTTCATTGGAGATAAGAGTCTCATGGACTTTCCTGCCTGGGCTGGCTTTGAACCACAATCCTGAGATCTCAGTCTTCTGAGTATAGGATTGAAGGTGTGAACCACATGTGTCTGACCTGTGTAACTTAGAGAAGCTCTGTTGATCTCTACATCATATGTGGGAATTTCACAAGTTACATTGGCAATAGTTACTATACCAATGTATAATGTAAATTGATGTTAGGACATTAAACTAAATTGTAGGGACGAAATATTTACCAATAATTCCTGAATTATATATGCTCTTATGTCATTACTCTCCCAAATGTTGCTGTCTCATCAAAACACACCCCATCCAATGATTATATTCAGTCATATTCGATATTGTGCTGACTTTGAGTAGTATTAAACTATCACTTTTCACAGTTATTAATTTCGCTTTTATTAAAGTTCACTTGTCGAAATAGGAGATAGAACTTATATGTGACAGTTTATTGCCTTCACTTACAACTTTTAATCATTAGGTTTATGACTGACAGCTCCTGTATTCGTTCTCAAGGCCTCTCAGTTGTTGGGTGGGGGGAAAGGAGAGCTACTCAATGCTTCCATTGGTCTACTGGGATTTTGTACTCTAAGCAAAGTCTCCAAGATGTTCTGCCACTGTTTAAAGTGCACAGCCAGGCCTGCCTGTCTGTAGCCATTACAAGGCACCGAGGGAAAACCAAAGAAAAACAGAAAACTCTCTATAGACTAAACTGGATCCCCATCAAAATTTACCCATGGTAGCCATAGTCTTATAACTATGTTCTCCAGGAACATAGTTATGGAGTCACAACGATAGACACAAAAATAAAGAATTGCCTCAACAAAGCAAAATTGACTTCTGTAGAAGGGTGTGCCATCTGGCAAGCAAGCACACAGAGCAGGCAGGCTGCTCTCCTATTTATCCCTAATGCAGCAGGCCTCCCACCTCTGCTCTGACTGGCTGAGCTCAGGTTCATAATCCTCTCATGATTGGGTAGTTTGAATAGGCAAAATGTATTTCCAATGTATATTTATTATTATTATTATTTCGTTGGTCGTGGGGCCTGAACTCTGGGCCTGGGCGCCATTCCTTAGCTCTTCAGCTCAAGGCTAGCACTCTACCATGTTAGCCACAGTGCCACTTCCAGCTTTTTCTGCTTATGTGGTGCTGAGGAATTGAACCCAGGGCCTCGTGCATGCAAGGCAAGCACTCTACCACTGAGTCAACTTCCCATCCCTCTGATGTATTTTTTAATAAGATTAACAGTACACAAGTCATCTCAAAATATACCAGTACTTTCTGTTACTTCTTGAATAGTCTAAAGGGTGTCTTAATTCCATTTGAAACCAGTTTAAGACAAACCCTTACTTTTCAAAAGTCCTTCCTTATCCCAAATCAGTTCCTCTTTCTTAACAAGAGCCAAGCCACCAGGCCAAAGCAGGAACTTTTTTTTGACAAAAGTTACATTTAATTTACAATGTAATAAAGGTTACAGGTCAAAAGCTACATGTGAAAAGCGTGAAAAGGCCTATTACACAAATGTACAAATCTCTGTACAAAGCTCCTCCCTTGGTCTCTTGTATTAGCCAACATTACTCCTGAAGCTCTGAGTGAGCAGAGCTCTCCACCCAGGGGGGAAAGAACCTCCAAACCAACAGTTAAAACGTCCTTTTAAGAGAAACCAGTTCCTTACAAAGTAAAATCTTTTCTTTTTAAATTTGATCTGTCCCAACCCATCACAGCCTTTAAAAACTGCCTTCATAGCATACTCAAAAAGCAAAATAATGTCTTAGAGTAGCGGACAGTACTTTGGAATCAAATTTTTAAAAAATCAGGCAAGTGGAGTGTTTGAGGTTGGACAAGAAAAACAGGTAAAGGTCAAACAATACTGTAGGTTAAAAAGTCTAAACCTGGCCGGGCGCTGGTGGCTCACGCCTGTAATCCTAGCTACTCAGGAGGCTGAGATCTGAGGATTGCGGTTCAAAGCCAACCCCGGGCAGGAGAGACCGTGAGACTCCTATCTCCAATAAACCACCAGAAAACCGGAAGTGGCGCTGTGGCTCAAGTGGTAGAGCGCTCGCCTTGAGCTGAAGAGCTGAGAGACAGCGCCCAGGCCCAGAGTTCAAACCCCACAACCGACAAAAAAAAAAGTCTAAACCTGTACCAGGACACTGGTCATAGATGAAGGGAAATCAAAATGTTCTTACTCCAATAAGAAGGACTAAAGAGAAAGCCTCAGTATTGGACCTCCAAACCACCGATCCAAGAAAACACGTTCGAGTTTAAACCTTAGCTTAACTGATCAACCTGAAATCCATGACAACTCCTTTGCTACCTAGAACTTTCGAGGCCATGTCACTTCCCCAGGTCTGGGATTCCATCTGAAGGCATGTGAATCACCCTAGGGAGAAGGAGAGGAGGGGTAGGATGAGCCAGGGAAGTCTACTTTAAAGTACCCACGAAACCTCTGTTTACACTAAAGCGTTCTCAAGACAGCAGGTGTTTCTAGACTAGTCCAGCCCCACCCGCAGGCTCAGTATTACATGGTTTAAGACCCCAGGAGACATTCTCCAAGACGATACTACACCATGGAAAATTCCCTCCCTAGTCCATTAGTTCGGTCATCCTTCCACCCCATTTGCACCCAATCAATCCCCCACTTCTGAATGACCAAAAATATCAAATCAGTAAGAAAGGGGTGGGCTTCTTGCCCGGCCACGCCTCTTTTGCCTAGTTCTTCTTCTTGGGTTCCTTTACAGCTTCAGGATTATAGACAGCAGGGTTTGGAGTGGGGTTCCTGTTCACCGCTGATGCACAACGGAGTCAAGTCCACATCCGGGTATGCCATGGGCAAACCACCAATGAGCGCTGTCCTTTGGATGCCGTGCGGCTGGGAGCCTGCTTCACTGTGCATGCAGGGCAAGCCCCCATAGAGTCCTCTGCATGCATCGGCCGCCTGACTCCTCTAGGTCTGGGGAGCCATGGCACTCCACCCACTTCTTCTTTACTAGGACCACTGCCATTGACACCATGTTCTGGAGTGACCAATGGAGGGATCCACATCCTCTGGGGTGATGATTTCATCATCGTCACTGAGCGTCACTTGTAAGTTCTTCCTCCTCCTCTTTGGTCTCTGAATGTCCAGGTTTCCCTCCTCAATGGTGAGGGTTGAAATCCGCAAAGCACGAACTTTTAAGCAACACACTTTGATAGAAAAGACCCACTTGTGTAACTTGTATGGGGAGATGGGGGGGATGTCTTTAAGAGGTAATTAAGGCTTAAAGAGTCCATAAAGGTAGAGCTTTGATCTTATAGGATCATAGCCTTCAGAGAAGAAGACTTCTCTGTCTCTTTATCTCTCTCTCTGCCCCGCCCCCTCCTTGTGTGTGTGTGTGTGTGTGTGGTGTGTGTGTGTGTGTGTGTGTGTGTGAGAGAGAAGACTGACAAGGTGGCCATTCACAAATAAAGAAGATGGTTCTCATCAGACATATATCTTATTAGGAAGTTAATCTTGGACTTTTCTAGCTTTCAAACGCAGCCTGTCTATAAGATTTTGATATGACACCCTAAGTAGACAGATTTGGGTATTGAATAGTCATGTGACTGTCAAAAACTACCCCAAAACTGGGAACTGTGGCTCATGCCTGAAATCCTAGCTACTCAGGAGGCTAAGATCTGAGGATTGTGGTTCAAAACCACAGGAAAGTCTATAAGACTCTTATTCCAATTTACCACTAGAAAACTAGAAGTGGTGCTATAGCTCAATGGTAGAGCACTAGGCTTGAGCAAAAGAGCTCATGGACAGCACCCAGGCCCTGAGTAAAGCCTCACAATTGATAAAAACAAAAACAAAAAAAATCTACCCCAAAATGTGGAAGTGGTAGAGGCTGGGGTTTTGAGGTATATGCTAGAAATACAGACAAAAGTAGACAAAAGTATGAAACATATTGCTGGAAACGAGAGGAACAATGCTATCAGGTGATAAACAACTTGGCTTAACTGTAGTCAAGTATTTTGGGGAAAATAGAACTTATAAGTGATAAAATTATATATTTCGCCGAGGAGATTTATAATCAAATTATTGAAAGTTTGACTTGGTTTCTCCCAACTATCTACAGTAAAATGCATGAAGCTAGACATGACTTGAAGAAGGACTTGAGAAAAAAATCAGAACTTACAGATTTGGAAAATCTACAGTGTATTCGTATTATAAATAGAAAAGGAAAGAAAAGAAAGCTTTTTCTAAAGAGGGCATTAAGATTGTAGCTGAACAGCCATTTGATAAATTGATTGTTAATGGCCATTTGCTGGCTCCTGCCTGTAATCCTAACTACTCATGAGGCTGAGATCTGAGGATTGTGATTCAAAGCTAACTTGGGCAGACAAACCCAAGAGACTCATCCTCAATTAACTACCCAAAAAAGCCAAAAGTGTAATTGTGGCTCAAGTGGTAGAGGTCTAGCCTTGAGAAAAAAGCTCAGGGAAGGCCTTGAGCTCAAGCCCTAGAACCACCACCAACAACAACCAAAGTGTAAATGAAGTGGAATTAAAGCAAGGAACATACCAGTACTGTGAACTGAAGGAGACAGTGGGTAGTGCATGGGAAGAAGGGAGACTTTTGGACTTTAGATTGTCTAAGGACCAGAATTTAGAGCTATTTGACAGCAAAATGACATGAATCTTCCAGGAAGGCAAGTGAGAGATAATTGGGGTGACAGTCCTACTGCAGATTCATGGGTAAAATTGTTTCCTCCTTTTTTAAAAAAAATCAGTCATGGGGCTTGAACTCTGGGCCTGGGCACTGTCCCTCAGCTCTTCAGCTCAAGGCAAGTGCTCTACCACTTGAGCCATAGCACAACTTATAGTTTTCTGGTAGTTAATGGGAGATAAGAGTCTCACAGACTTTCCTGCCCTGGCTGGCTTTACTTCTTAGTTTCAGGGGTAGAATCACCCTACCTCAGGCCTGAATGAATGACAGCCCTCATGGCAAGTTCTGCTCTAAGGACCCTTGTGGAGAGCTAAAAGAGCAAGAGGCGTGTGTGTGTGTGTGTGTGTGTGTGTGTGTGTGTGTGTGTGTGTGTGCGTGCAGTCTTGGGGCTTGAACTCAGGGCCTGGGAACTGTCCCTGAGCCTTTTTACTCAAGGTAAGCGCTCTACCACTTGAGCCACAGTGCCACTTCCAGCTTCTTGGTGGTTCATTGGAAATAAGAGTCTCATGGACTTTTCTCTCCAGGCTGGCTTTGAACCATGATCCTCAGATCTTAGCCTCCTGAGTAGCTAGGAGTACAGATGTGAGCCACCAGTGCCCAGCTTAGAATGTGATAGGAAAGGCACAAGCTGTTCCTTGTTGCTATTGTTCAGGGTTTTTTTTTTCTATTTTTGTTATTGGGTGGCCTCTTTGTATTCAAGGCTAACACTTTACCACTTGAGCCACAGTGCCACTGGTGGCTTTTTCTGTGTATGTGGTATTGAGGAATTGAGCCCAGGGTTTTATGCATGCTAGGCAAGCACTCTGCCACTAAGCCACATTCCTCGCCCAGAGTTTTTGTCCTTTGGTATATGTGTGGCAGGGGTGGGGAGTTGTTGTATATCTGAGCACTGAACCTAGGGCTTTGTGCATCATAAGCTCTACATCTTGAACCATTCCTCCAACTCTTATTTGTCAGTCCCAGGCTTTGAACTCAAAAGGGCCTTGTGCTCTTGTTCAGCTTCCTTGTTCAGCTTGCTTGCTCATAGCTCAACTACCTGGGCCATGCCTCTAGTCTAACTTTTTGGTGATTATTTTGGAGATGGAGTCTTGAAAACCTTTTTTGTGGGGGCTGGCTTTGAACTGTGAACCTCTACATCTTAACCTTCTGAGTAACGAGGAGCCACTGGCACCCAGCTCTGTGTGTGTGTGTGTGTGTGTGTGTGTGTGTGTTCTTTCTCAGATATGGCCTAGCTAATAAACTTTGCCTGGGCTGCCTTTGAACTCAAAGTCCCTGTCTCTGCATTATGAGTAGCTGGGATTACAAGTAAGCACCACTGGGGCTGGGGGTTTAGCCCAGCGGAAGCGCGCCTGCCTGGTGTGCGCAAGGCCATGGGTTCGGTTCTCAGCCCTAGTTTAAAAAAAATAAATAAATTAAATAAAAAAAAACAAGTAAGCACCACTATACTTGCCAGATCTTTCTAAGTAAGTTCGTCTTGTGTTCTTTAAAAAATACATTCTTAAGTCATACTGAAAACACATGCCTATTTTATTTATTTATTTATTTTACCAAACCTTTAACATGATCACTGCCCCCTTGGGAAGATTTTCGATGAAGCGCTGTGAGAAGATTATTTCCCACTTCTGGTGAGCATGTTCTTCATCTCTACTTGTTCCATGCACCAGACTTGGTGACTAGGCAGGGTGGTGCAGCCCCCACTGAGCTTTCCCTGAGCAGCCTCTAAGGGTCAAGGCCACAAGCTTTGCTTTGCCAGCCTAGTCTAGTTAGCAGCCTGGGGTGACAGCTCTTTCTGTCTTCTGGCCTCCTAATGTGCTTTGCATTAAAACGTCCATTGGATTTGCCTTTGAGTCCCTTCTCAGGGGAGCAATAAAAGATGAGCCATTAACATGCCGCCTGTGGGGATATTGTGGATTGAGAAATGACAAGTCTTTCTATTCTGGCCTTCAGGGTGCTTTGCTAAATCAGCCTACAATGCCTGAAAAATTAGGATAGTCCAAGTTCTATTACCATGATCTCTCTTTCTTTTTGGTTGGTCATGGGACTTGATCTCTGGGCCTGAGTGCTGTCCCTGAGCTCTTTAGCTCAGTGCAAGGCTTTACCACTTCAGCTATAGTGCCACTTCCGGTTTTCTGGTGGTTCATTGGAGATAAGGAGCCTCACAGACTTTCCCGCCCAGGCTGGCTTTGAACTGTGATCTTCAGATCTCAGCTTCCTGAGTAGCTAGGATTACAGGCCTGAGCCACCGGTGCCTGGCTTTTGTGTTCTCTTTTGGGAACTTGTGCTTCTAGCAAATTCCTTCCCTTGCTCTCAGTTTCTCCCATTGAGTAAAAACAAGCAGTGCATCTCCAAGGAGCACCTTCAACTCTTACTATTCAATGATGAATATTGAAGCAGGACCTTGCTGCCATCTTATACATGGAACATTCACAGAATACACCGGAATGAGGGTGAGTCTTTGGCAGTATTTTCTTTGCCAGCTGAAATGATACAAAATACATTTCATGTATAATGATACCCAACCCAAATGGTTCAAACACAGAGCTCCGCCCTTGAGGTGTTAGAGGATAAGTTTTTACTTGTTGAATTATAATGTAACCTTTTCTCTCGGGCAGAAATGTTGTATGGGGTGTGTGTGCTGTAAATGGGGGTGGGTAATACTGGATTGTCATTAACCAGATAATGAACCCCATCTGCTTTTAATCAGCCCCTTCCTGCTCTCCCAGACCTCTAAACTTTTAATATTCATGGAATCAGATTTGAATTCTGGAAAGAGCTATTCTGGAAAATAATTGGATATTTACTAGGTGAAAAGTGAAATTATGCAGGCGTTTCATAGGGTTTGGTATTTCACAGGTGCCATTTTTCTTTCCAATGTGTTGCATACTTCTGTTTTATAAACCAATATGGATAGTGGCATAAAAGATTGTAGGGTTACATGGCGGGAAGGCCTGGGAATATGTGTGGGAGGGGGTTGGTGGACAGGAAGTGTATACTTCAATTGGGAACACATCTGAAATACTTGAGTTAGTAGGAGTTAGTAAAGCAAAATTATTTGAAGGCAAAGAATAGCCTTTTCTCTTTTTTTGCCAGTCCTGGGGCTTGAACTCAGGGCCTGGGCTCTATCCTTGAGCTTTAGTGCTCAAAGTTAGGGCTCTACTGCCTGACCACAGTTCCACTTCCGTTTCAAAGAATATTAAAAAAATGCAGACAAATTCATAAAATGGAGTGGGGCATGGAAGAGGAGTTGCCTGTAGAAGTCTGACTCCATACAGGAAAGTAACTCCCCTCTGGGCTTCTGCTAAAGGACTTTGTAGTTAGGAAAGAAGACACAAAGGTATCAGGGAGGTTTTTTTGGTTTTGGTTTTGGTTTTTATACATCACAACACAGTGCCCTCTAGTGTTGAGGGCAAGAAGTACAGGCTGAGTGCAGGTACACTTGGAAATAGTGAAATCCTGGGGATTTCTTTCCTGTGAGCATCTTACACTTCAATTATAAATATCATCATCATCACAATCGCCCCCCCCAACTTGCTCCTTTTCTAATCTATCCTTAGTATAGACAGAGCACTTTCTTGGGGGGACTTCTAGATGAAGCTGAAATAGATTGAGTTTTTTTAATTTTTTGACATTAAAACAAAAGAAAATGCATTTCAGAGTAGACATTTTCAACTACGTTGAAATCAACTGCTACCGTTGATTTATAGTCCAAGAGCCCTGGTGTTGTTTTACCAGAATCTTTGCTGTTTCTGGCCTTACTAGCTTCTTGTCATCTTCTGTACAATGGCGACCATCTTACTTCCCAGTCATCTTTTCCTTTCCAACCGAAGAATAGGAAAGCTCCCTCTCATGAGTTTTTTTTTCCTCCTTTCAATCAGTGGTTCCAGCATGAAGCAGTAGGATGCTTCTGATGGACCATTGATTGGCAGGTGAAATGTTTCTTTAATTGGTGAGGGTCATTTTGGTCACAACTGAGGCTGGATAGGAAAGTATAGCCTCCTCAGTACAAATTGAGCCATAGCTGGGAGACCAAATGAGCCCATCTGCTTATTGATAAAAGTAGCACAGTTAGGGCTCATGAGTCAGACAGAATTACTTAGCAGGACATAATATGTATTCTTAGGGAGAAAATGAGCAGAGTGGAAAGAAGTAGCCCAATCACATAAAAAGCTTTCTTCAGAGGAGTCTTGGATGGCCCCATGTACCATCCAGTCTATTTAATGTTTTTAAGGTACTTACTTGGAGACAAAGATAAAATGGCTTAGCTTTTATAAGTTTATTTATTTATTTATATAACTATCTTCAGTCCCTGGTCTTGAACTCAGGGTCTGGGTGTTGTCTCTGGGCTATTTTGCTCAAGTTTAGTGCTCTACCATATGAGTCACAGCTCCACTTCTGGTTTCCTGGTGGTTTATTGAAGATAGGAGTCTCACAGACTTTTCTGCCCATGCTGGCTTTGAACTGCGATCCTCAGATGTCAGCCTCCTGAATAACTAGGATTACAGCCATCAGTACCTGGCTAATGGATTTAATGTATTTGTTTGTAATGAAAATTGAACATCCCCCAAACCAGATTCTCTTCGAAATTAGGACTTTTAGACCAATTGTGTGTGTGTGTGTGTGTGTGTGTGTGTGTTTACCAGTTCAGGGGCTTGAATTCAGGGTGTAGGTTCTGTTCTTCAGCTTTTTTGTTCAAAACTAGTGCTCTACCACTTGAGCCACAGCTCCACAGGTGTCTTTTTGCTAATTAATTGGAGATAAGAGTCTTTTGTTTGTCTGTATAAGCTTGCTTTGAATCTTAATGCTCAGATCTCAGCTTTCTTGGAAGCTAGGACTACAGGCATGCGCCACAGGCATCCGGCTTAGACCAATGGCTTTTTGCAGATGAGGAAAGTGAGGCCAATATAGGGGAAAGGACTTGTTAAAGTCACCCAGGAAATTGCTGTTTCTGTGCCAGCAAAGTCCACTGCCTGGAGAAGAACTCTGGGAAACGAAGTCATCACCCTAGAACTAAGGCCTCTGATTTGCACAAAGATCAAACCAGAACTGAGGACATCTCAATACTTCTTCTAATTCAAGCTTCTAAAGGTCCCCAGGAAATCCCAATAAAGATGAGATGCCTCTAGCCAGGTGGCCATGGCGCACACCTGTAATCTGAATCCTAACTACTCAGGAGGCTAAGATCTGAGGTTCAAGGTTTGAAGCCAGCCCAGGTAGAAAAGTCTATGAAACTCTTATCTCCAATTAATTCCAAAAATAAATAAACAAACAAACAAGCAAATAAAGCTGGAAATGGTGCCATGGCTCAAGTGCTCTTTCTTCTCAACATCTAGTCTCCTGGGTCAGAGTTATAAACTGGTCCTTGATAGAAGGTTCCAGAGAATTCACAGAAGATATGTCTGGAGTGAACTGGGTAGACAAAAAGAAGTGGCTAGCTCTGTTTCCAAAGTGGGCTTGACCTCAGCAGGCAATGCGCAGGCTTGGCCCCATTCTCTGCAAGGACCAGCTCCCCATATGGAAAAATCCCAGCTACAAGAATACCTGCCTATGTCATAGTTTACAATCCATATATTCACTGTGGTACAGCTAGAATGATTTTTGCCTATTGAGATGAGATCCATATACTATTTTTAAAGTGAAAAATGAATAGGCAGTACAATCAAGATGTTGTATTATCATCAATTCTGCCAAGACAATAAACTGTTTTAAAAAAAAAAAGCCAGAAGTGGAGGTGTCATGCAAGTGGTAAAGCACTATCCTTTTTTTAAAAAAATTTTTTTTATTGTGAACATACTGTACAGAGGGGTTACAATTACATGGGCAAGATAATGAGTACATTTCTTATCAAGCATTGTTGCCTCCTCCTTTGTTTCCCCTTCCCATCCCTTCCCTCCCACCTCCACAAGTACACTCCCCCCCCACTGCCCCCCTAAATTGTAAAGTTCGTTTTTCAACCTACTGTCTTGTACATCTCATTGTTACAATGGTCAACCTGTATCCCTATTTAAACGTTTTAACTTTTCCCTTCCCTTCTCCAAATTACACCAACATCAAATACAGTGAAAACGGGTTATACCGTGGGGGAAGAACATACAAAGCAACAAAAAAAATGATGTGATTCCTTATAAATACATTAGAAACAATACCAAGAAAGAAAAAACCACTGTGTCCATATCTTGAGGTTCATTTCACTTAATTCATCAGCTTAGGGATAGTGTTTAGGCCCTTAGTTCAAGCCCCAGGACCAACCATCATTCTCTCTCTCTCTCTCTCTCTCTCTCTCTCTCTCTCTCCACACACACACACACACACACACACACACACACACACACACACACACACACACACGGTAGTTTCTTTTTTTTTCAAAATGTCTTCTTTTTTTGTGATACTACAATATAAATCCAGGGCCTTGTACTTGCTAGGTCTTAAGTAAAACCCTCAGCCTGGTAGATGTTATATAATGAAGGCCTATAAAATCGGGAATCCTTATTGTTATTATTATTACAATTCTGTGTTTACCTGGTTTCTTGATTGGGAGCTTTTTAGGGAATAGATCATATTTTGATTATTGTGGTATACCCAAGCACATTGCAAAGTACAAAATAAGCATCCAGCAAACACTTTTTTTTCCTCTCTCTCCCTTTTTTTTGCCCAACCTGAGACTTGAATTCAGGGCCTGGCACTGTCCCTGAGCTTATTTTACTCAAGGCTAGAGCTCTACCAGTTGAGCTACAGTGCCACTTGCAGCTTTTTCTGAGCAGTTTATTGACAAGAAGAGTCTCATGGACTTTTCTGCCTGGGCTGGCTTTGAACCGCATTCCTCAGATCTCAGCCTCCTGAGTAGTTAGGATTACAGGTGTGAGCCACCAGTACCCAGTTCAAACACATTTCTTGAATGGATAGATAAATAAATGAATGAATACATGAGCAGAAATGGTCAGGGATATTACTCAAGTTAACTTTATTTTTCAGATAGGGTCTTGCCTAACCTTGGACTGTGATCCTCCTATCTACACTGCCCACACAGCTGGAATTGAAGGTATATGCCAACACACTGACTAAACTTGTTGGTTGAAATGAGTCTTGTGCTTTTGTTTTATCCAGCCTAAAACAATAAGTCTCCTGATTTGTGCCTTTTGAGTAGCTGAGATTGTAAGCATGCTCAGCTCAATAGGTTCTTTAATATTTCTTTGCCATAGAATAAGGGGAAATTTTAACAAGAGATATCAATTCTTTGTGCCTGTTTTTTATACAAGATTTACTTGTCCCAAATAGTCATTTTCATTGGAAACCTTGAGATGCCTTTTCAAATGGATCGAATATGGAAAAATAGCATGTGGTTCATTCTGTTGTAGCCAGCTCAGAATCAATCTCTGGGTAATTAAAGTAAGTTGAGAATTGTTTTCTTTACATGTTTCAGTGGTCTTGATTTCATCCTGATATACAACAGAAATCACATTTCTGCCAAATATCTGTACATGTTTTTGGAGCCCTGGATTTAGAATAAGAGAACTAAGAAGCAATACTCATTCCATGAAAGCCCCATCTTCTGAAACTAAACTCAAGTACTAAATATATTGGTTACATACATATATATGTATGTAATGATATTAATAGAAATCCAAGCCTTGATTTTTCATCAAGATTTGCTGCTGATGGCGAATGTGGGTAAGAAAGGAGGAGATCTATTTTTCATAGATGGTTGGGATCATATAGCTGCAGAGGTATAACCTTAATAAAACTTGCTGGGATATGGAGAAACCCTTCAGGCACTGGTTCCCATCACTAGTAGGATTGTCTCAAGTGGTACATAGGCAATATGGAGGTTCTGTTTTGTTCAGGGTTATTTGTCACCCAACATACACCAAGAGAACTAACTATTCCACCCAAAATAAGAGCAAAGGAGAGTCACACAAACCAGTCCTCAAATCTTGATAGCTTCATTGGCTATTTATGTATCCTGGGGCAAGTTACTTCTCCTTTCTCTGCCTCGGTAATGCCAGCTATAAAAGGGAACGATGGTTGAGTGTTAGCTGCGCTATCACCTACCATGTAAATCGGTATGCCATGGAATAGTTTAATACATGACAATAGAGCCAGGTGCGAGTGGCTCACACCTTTAATCCTAGCTACTAAGGAGGCTGAGATCTGAGACTCACAGTTCAAATCCAGCCTAAGCATGAAAGTCCAAGACACTCTTACCAGTAATTAACCAGCAAAAAGCTGGAAGTGGAGCTGGCTTAAAGTGGTAGAGTGCTAGCCTTGAGCACATAACCTCAAGGACAGTATCCAGGCCCTGAGTTCAAGCCACAGGACCAACACACACACACACACACACACACACACACACACACACACACACCATTAAAAATACCCATGCTAAGGAAGAGGTTTGTTTATTGGTGTGTTCTCTTTCTCTTACAAGTTACCTGAGGGCATGGATCTGTGTAATTTGTTCAGACTTCTTGTCGTGATCTCCAGCATAGTCTGGGACAGACAGAGTAGTTGCTCAAGAAATATTTGTGGAGTGAATTGAAGAAGTGTGTGGTGATTTGTGTCAATACCAGGAAGCATGAGATGCACTCCCTGCCCCTCAGGGATTGAGAGACATAATGAAGTAATAAAAGTTAGCTTTCTTATTCCAAGTCCATGTCTGCAGAAATCTTGGCAAGTGTTTATGAGGCAGGGGTGGTGTGCACAGGCATCTGGAAGTTTGCAGAAACAGATACTTGACCCCAAATCAAAAAGCCCAGTTTTCAGTACTGTTCTGGCTTGTTGATTGTGAGGCCTGTGGAGCCTTAGTGAATCTTTCTAAGCCTTGGTTTCTCAACTCTCAAATGAAAATGATCATTGGCTGGATGCTGGTGGTTCACACCTATAATCCTAGTTACTCAGGAGCAGATCATGGTTCAAAGTCAACCCAGGGAGGGAAGTCCATGAGACTGGTATCTCTAATGAAACACCTAAAAAGCAGAAATAGATCTGTGGCTCAACTGGTAGAGGGCTAGCCTTGAGCAAAAGAAGCTCATGGACAATGCTCAGGCCCTGAGTTCAAGCCCCAGGACTGGCAAAAGAAAGAGAGAGAGGGAGGAGGGAGGGAGGGAAGGAAGGAAGGAAGGAAACCATTGTTAGGACATTTACAAAAGTATTCTGCATTTGTGTGATAAATGTGTCTGAAACATGCTCTGTGAATAGAACTAAAGAGATATCATTATTTTTTTTTTCTGAGACCAGGACTCGAAGTTGGTAACTGATGCTTTTGCTCACTGGCTGACACCTACCACCTGAGCCATGCCTCCAACCCTGAGGTGTCATTATTCTAAATCATACCAATGTTCTGCTAGAAATGTTCCAGATATATTCCTCTCTATAACAGCCATGGGAAGCCAGGTGCCAGTGGCTCACACCTGTAATCCTAGCTTCTCAGGAAGCTGAGATCTGAACATTGTTGTTCAAAGCCTGCTCAGGCAGGAAAGTCCCCATAAGACTCTTATTTCTAATTAACCACTCAAAAAACCAGAAGTGATGTTGTGGCTCAAATGGTAGAGGGATAACCTTGAGCAAAAGAGCTCAGGGACAGCATCCAAGCCCTGAGTTCAAGCCCCATGACTAACAAAAAAATGTTGTGTGGGCTTTGAATAGAGGAGGACTCTACACTGAGGTTAGATTACTGTTATTATATCAGCTTGTCTGGCAAAAAAAATCATGCTCATTTTAGAAGTAGTGAATTAGGTTCGTGTGATCATCTGCGTTTTATCATTCTGGTCTAATCTTCTGTTGAAACTGTTTCTAAGACTGAAGCCGTTGGCTGGGAACCCTTTTAGAGAGAGCCAGATTCTCCTTCTGCTAGGTCCTGAATGGTGTCCAAATCAATTGGAAAATATAGTAGTGGAAATAAAGTTTGGAGCTCTTTATTTGTACATTTTTGAACATGTCTCCCACCCTCGACCCTGCCCTCATCTTCTCAAATAACTTCAAATTCTTTCCACCATCCTGCTAAGTTAGAAATGCCAAACATATGGATGTGGAGAATAGGAGGGGGTGAATAGATAGGTGGAGAAGGGCTAGTTCTAATGCTGAAATTGCCAGGCAAAGAGGACGCAAAATATAAGGAATCATATATTCACACTCACATACACACGATACTCCTTTCTCCCTTCCTCTCTCCTTCCTCCCTCCCTTCCTTTTGTCTTTCTTCCCTCCATCCCTTGCTCCTTCTTTCCTTCATTCCTTCCTTCCTTCCTCCCTCCCGTCCTTCCTTTTGCTTCCTCCCTCCCCTCATCATTTGTCAAAGTCTCTAAAACTTTTCAGTGGATTTCACTTTTACTACATTAAATTCATATGCAAACCTTGCACTCTTTATGACCATTGGTCTCCCCAGTATTTGTCTTCTTGGTAAAGTGCATGACTTATTCATGATTTTCTTTTATCTCTCCTATTGATACTTCATAATTTTCTTTCAGTATATCTTTATTTTCTCAAAGTAAGTGAGTAGCCAAGTACTTAACATTTTGTCATTATGTGGACCCCTCTTTTCATTATATTGTCTAGCTTTGTGTCATTCATATTAAGAATGTAACAAACTTTGTCATTTATATTCTGCTACTTTGCAGATATTTATTATTTTTAATGAATTTTCTGTTGATATCCTAGACATCTTTTTATAGAATTCTGTCATGGGAGAAAGTGATATTTTTATTTCTTCCATTCACATATTTATAACTCATTTCTTTTGCTTCAAGCTCATTTTATTACAAAGTTAATTAAGACTGATGGAAGAGACATCCTTGTCATATTTATGATTTTAATAGAGCATATCTGGTTCCTCTAGCTTTGCATTTTAGGCATGTGTAAGAAACAAAACTGTCTATGATTTTTAAATTTTGTTTTTTTTATCAATGGAATTTTTTAATTTAAAATAATTTTTTTCTCACTTTCAAAATACCAGGCCTCACTGAGGTGCTCTCAAAAAAGGGTTCCTTGGTAACTCTATATAGTATGAGCCCCTGCCTTTAGGTCAGACTCCATGTTAGCTTTCTGTTTTACTTTCCTCAGGGCACTTGTTGCTATGTGAAGTTAGTCTCAACAATTATTACCTTCAATTCTCATGAAAATGGTTCGGAAGAGTGGGGCTCTATGCCAGTCCTGCCCTTGGTGGCATCTCCAGAGATTTCAGAAGTGTGTGACACATATAATATCATCCTCACTGTGGGTTTGAAGAAGGCATCAATGTCTTATACTTTGTTAATAAGATAGCTTAGGTTAACAATGATCTGAGGCTAAAATAGCTTGTGTCTGTATTCATAAAACAAACCTAAAATCTTCTAAAAACAAAATGCCAGGAAGTGGTGGCTCACAACTGTAGTCCTAGCTATTCAGGAGGCCAAGATCTGTGAATTGCAGTTCAAAGCCAGCCCAGGCAAGAAAGTCCATGAGACTCATCTCCAAGTAATGACAGAAGTAGAGCTGTGGCTCAAGTGGTAGAGCACCAGCCTTGAGTGGAAAAAGCTAAGGGACAGAATATAGGCCCTAAGTTTGAATCCCAGTGCTGGCACCAAAAAAAGAAAGAAAGAAAGAAAAAAGAAAGCACCACTCACAACAATAACAATAAAACCCAAAAAAGCATATTTATCTTACAAAAAAGTTTAGCTGGGCACTGGTGTCTCATGCCTGTAATCCTAGCTACTCAGGATGCTGAGATCTGAGGATTGCAGTTCAAAGCCAGCCCAGGCAGGAAAGTCTGTGAGAGACTCTTATCTCCAATAAACCCTAGAAAACCGGAAGTGGCGCTATGGCTCAAGCAGTAGAGCGTTCGCCTTGAGCCAAAGAGCTGAGGGACAGCTCCCAAGCCCAGAGTTAGAGCCCCGTGACTGACAAAAAAAAAAAAAAAAACTTTAGTAAGATTTTGCATTATCAGAGTTTGAACTTAGGGCCTTGTGCTTGCTTGGTTTGTTTACTCAACTTTCTTGCTCTTCAAGCCACACCTCCAGCCCTGCTTTTTGCTGGTTAACTAGACAAGGAGTCTCACAGACTTTCCTGTCTGGGCTGGCTTCAAATCATGCTCCTCAGATCTCAGCCTCCTGAGTATCTAGGATCACAAGTGTAAAGCATCGGTGCTTGGCTCTACATACTGTTTTTTGTGACTCTAGACTGCATTGTTGTGCCCCTAGTTGAGTTCCCCTTTGACCTACCCTTGTCTGTGAAGCATCTTTCACTGTCCAGCTGTACCTTTGGTGGCTGATCTCTAGTCACATGACTGCCAAGGCTTTCTTGCCTGCTCGATTCAGCTAGGATGACATCATTGGTAGAAATGACAGGCCATGTTGGTTAGGAATGCACAAGAGTCTGCATTTCTATTCCCTTGGCTCTTCCCCTTCCAAGCTGTGTCTTGGTGCTGTCTTCATTCTTCTGCCATTATCAGAGTTCCAGTCAGGTAGCTTCTTAGCTCCAGAACTGGGCCTGGCTCTGATTCCCTGGCGCCATTAGGCATAGGTAGTTTGGACTTGATCTCATGAGGTCCAAGTGCTTATCCTAGCCCTGGGAGACTATCCCAGACAGCCCTTTCATTAGCCTGTCAGGCTGTGTCTTACAAGGTGCCTGGCCCATAGAAGAAGATACCCAGATATATCTATACACCTATACTTACTCATCTATGCATTGAATGTTAATAGACATTTACACAGGGTGCAAGAGAAACAGAGAAGATAGACACAACTATGTTTTTTTTCCTATTTCCTATTCATAGTTACCATGTATTGTTACCATGGGATCTGCAGTGTACATGCTCAGGTTATTAGCTTATGTTTATGTATACTATGCTGTCCTTGTTTAATATTCTATATTTTACCTGTAAAATCTATTTCATCTTCTATGGTTAGGAGGACATTTTTTACTTGCATTTATATGAAATATAATACATTTTAAAACAAATCCTATCTCTGGATTAGATGAGCTTTCTTAAAATAAGTCTCTTAAGCTAGGCATGGGTGGCTTACACCTGTAACCCAGTTAGTAATTCTGGCATCAGAAATCAACAGGATGATGGCATGGTTCGAGATCTGCCCAGGCATATGTTAGCAGGACCCCATATCAATGAGCTAAGTAAAGGGGTATGTGCCTGTGATCCCACCTATGTAGGAGACATAGATAGGAAAATCACAGTCCAGGACAGCCTGGGCAAAAACATGAGATGGTATCCAGAAAAATAACTAAAGCCTTAAAGGACTCTAGGAGTATGACTCACGGAGCAGAGCACTTCTCTAGCAAGCATGAGTCTCTGAGCTTAATCTCTAGTGCCACCAGATAGATAGATAGATAGATAGATAGATAGATAGATAGATAGATAGATAGATAGATAGATAGATAGATAGATATAGTTTCTATAATTTTTTTTACAGGAGAATTCAAGGCCCATATACTTTGCCTACAACAGCTATGTTATTGGCATGCTTTGTATCTATTAAATGCAAAGCAAACATTACAAGCTATTTGTGAGAATAAAATGAAAATAAGGTGACAACTCTTCATGAGACTGTTGCCAAGTTGCTTCAGTTTTTCTAGAATCTAAACTATATTGCTTTCAAAAAGAAACTTTAATTTGATTGGCTCATAATGGCAACATCTGCAATTTCCTCCATGGCACATTCATTTTTCCCTCACTTTTTTTTACCCCTGCCCCTCCCTCCTTTAGGGCATGTGGGCAAGCTTGGGAAGCATCCTTTAAATTAACTAAACAAAACAAAACAAACTTTTCTCCTTGGGCTCAATAATGCTGCTCATCTTTCAGTGCATTGAGTATGGATAGAGCAGGACTTCATTTGTAAATGAAAAAATCTGTTCCATCCTCATTTGTCACTGGCACTACCATTAACACAAATTCACAAAACCTTCTTTGAATAACTTTACTTAACTCATGAAAGCTATGGCAGGTAGTTTAGGACCATTGTGGTTTTATTGAAATCCAGGGGTTCCCCCTACCTTTCCATTAACTCAGTAATCCCTAGATATAATAACTTTCTCCATGATTAAGAGATTTGGAAGCAATGATAGCTCATAAATCACATGAGAGACCATCCTGTAATGATGCTGATTCATTATATAATTGTCCTGAGGCTGAATGCTGGTGATAACAAACAATGCTTTGTTGTTCTCAGACAGTTGGAGGGAACAACTGTGGCACCACATCTTTCACTTCCCAGAGAAAAGGGAGCTTTCAGGGAACAACCCCATTTTGGGTTCCAGCAGTATATTTTCTGGGAACAGAGAATGAATATCCAAAGTTGTGGCTTTACATAATTGTGTGTTCTCAAGGGAAGAGGTTGGGGAAGCTCATCTCATCTCAGAGGAAAGTCTCAGCCCTTCTCTGATGCTCAGATATGAGCACAGAAGATAGATGCATAAAAAGGCTGGAGGCTGGACTGGTATTCCAGGAAGATAGTCCATTGCTGGGTGTACTTTTTTTTGCCAGTTCTGGGGCTTGAACTCTGGGCCTGGGCTCTTGTCGCTCAGCCTCTCTGTGCTCAAGGCTAGCGCTCTACCACTTGAGCCACAGCACCATTTCTGGCTTTTTCTGAGTACCTTATTGGAGATAAAAGTCTCATGGACTTTTCTGCCTGGGCTGGCTTTGAACTGTGATCCTAAGATCTCAGCCTCCTGAGTAGGTAGGATTACAGGTGAGAGCCATTGGCATCTGGCATCGGGCTCCTGGGTGTACTTTGTGTGTGTGTGTGTGTGTGTGTGTGTATGTGTGTGTGGCATGTGCCCATCCTGGAGCTTGAATTCAGGGCCTTTACACTGTCCCTGAGCTTTTGTGCTCAAAGCTAGTAGTGCTCTATCACTTGGGCCACAGCTCCACTTCTGGCTTTTTGGTATTTAATTGGAGATAAGAGTCTCATGGACTTTTCTGCCTCACTTGGCTTCAAACCAAGATCCTCAGATGTCAGCCTCCTGAATAGTTAGGATTATGAATGTGAGCCACCAGCGCCCAACTGCTGGGTGTGCTTTGAAAGACACCAGAAATGTCTCCTCTCACCACAAATGGCCCTAACTCCCCACTCATGTCAACAATTTTCTCTCCACACTCCTGCATTGTTTCTAAGTTCTTTAAAAGCATGACCCCCAGTACCAGTCCCCATGAAGCTGCTGGATTGTCTCCATGGTGGAGTTCCTCAGTTTCCTCTCCCTTCCTGTATGATCACAGAAGCAAGACTTTGGTTGTTTAGGGAGGAAGGGTGGGCCAGGAATGCAGACAGGCTGGCACCAGCCCAATTCTCATTCTTCCCCCTAACCTCCCCTCCCCCTTCCCCACCATAGTGGACCTAGTCCTTTGATATAAAATTCTCCAACATGTCAACTACTCCTTTTAATCCTCAGGTTCCTAGAGCCTCACTTGTTTGTAGTTCATCTTTGCCAATTGCAGATGCTCCCAACATAGTTGCAGTTTTCTTTCTTCTTTTATGGTAGTACTGGGGTTCAAACACACAATCTTATACTTGTTAGGCAAGTATTCTGCTCCTTAAGCCATTCTCCCAACTCTAGGAGGGATTCTTTGTGGCAAGGTTAGCTTTAGGCCTCTTAGTGAGCCCTTTGTCTAGGTAGTGGCTGAGGACAAGAACTGGAACTGCTAGGCACCTGTAAGACTAACTACTCAGAAGGCTGAGATCTCAGGGTTCAAAGCCAGCTGGGGCAGGAAAGTCCATAATACTCCTGTCTCTAATAAACTACTTAGAAAAAACCAGACATGGTGCTGTGGCTCAAGTGGTAGAGTGCTAGCATTGAACAAAGAGGCTCATGGACAGCACCCAGGCCCAGAGTTCAAGACCCAGGACCAGCAGAAAGAAAGAAAAAAAGAAAGAAAGAAAGAAAGAAAGAAAGAAAGAAAGAAAGAAAGAAAGAAAGAAAGAAAGAAAGAAAGGAAGGAAGGAAGGAAGGGAGAGAGGAAAGGAAAGGAAAGGAAAAGAAAGGAAAGGAAAGGAAAGGAAAAAGGAAAGGAAAGGAAGAATGGGAAGTGCTTCTTCTCTAGCTGGATGACTTGCTTGAGTCACCATCACAGCTATTTCCCTACTTGATCTACTACTCATCCCCAGAAGGGATTTTGGAAGGAAAAAAGAACCTTTTTTGGCCTCTTTTCAGGTGCTCAAGGTGAAGGGGATTGCTCCAGGAAATGGAAGACATATTCTGAGTCCAAAGCTGAAGGGTGGAGTTTGGAAAAAAGAAACCACTAACATGAATATGATCTCAAGTATATAAGGAAAATGCATATTACTTTACAGCTGGCAGAAGAGAGAAAGAAAATTGAGACATTGCCAGGGAATGATAAGTGTCCCCTGTCTTAGCTCTTGGGAAATAAAGGCAGCTGGGTAACAGAGAGGACCCAAGGCCAAATGATGAAGTGGTGGAGTTCAGCTTTGCCATTCCCTTCCTCATTTCTGCCTAAAGTTCCCATCCTGGAACTCCTTCTCTTCTTTCCTGTCCCTTGTTTTAATATATTCTCCTGAGTGATCCTGCAGTCTCTATACTGCCTTGGAAAAAAAGAACCTGGCCAGGTGCTGGTGGCTCATGCCTATAATTGTAGCCACTCAGAAGGCTAAGATCTGAATATCATGGTTCAAAGCTAGCCCTGATAGGAATGTCCAGTGAGACTCTTATCTCTAATGAACCACCAGAAAACTGGAAGTGGAGCTTTGGCTCAAAGTGGTAGAGCACTAGGCTCCAGTGAAAATGCTCAGGTACAGCTCCCAGGCCCTGAGATCAAGCCAAATGAACCTGGTCTGTCTGTCTATCTGTGTCTCTTTCTGTCTCTGTCTCTGTCTGTCTGTCTTTCTGTCTCTCTCTCATCTCTCTCTCTTTCACACACACACACACACACACACACACACACACACACACACACACACACACAGTACCTAAGGCTTCATTCAACATTTAGTGGATGATGTGTTGAAGGGGCATATTCCCAGTGGAATTACCTTTCTAAAAATGGTGGAGGTACAGGAGATAGCCTCATCACTAGACTCAAGTCTCTAATATTGGGATATTCAGGGCAAAGGGCCATGAGGCTTGGTGTCCCTGGAAGAGAAGAGCTTTGCCATCTCTGGAAAGAGGAAATCTGGAGCTATTTTTCCACCCATGATTCCATGTGTTGGGCTCTCTGCTGCCCGGCCCCCCAACCCCCAGCATTTTGGCAGGAGCCGTTACCCTTCTGTCTGTTCCCTTCAGAGGACACAATACTTTAGGTTGAAGCTGTGTTTGGATGCAATCCAGACAGTCTGCCCTGCCTTAGATCAGAATTCAGACAAGCAGGAAAATTCTCAGAGCCTCACCTGTTTGTGGTTAATCAGTGCCAATTGCAGCTCTGCACGAGAAATGCAGTTACAGAAAATTAGAGTATCTAGGCTCCCCCTCCTCCCACTTCCCAGGCCCAGAAACTGGGAACCCAGCAGAGAACATGGCTTTTCATGGAATTAAGAGACTACCAAACAAATGTCCACTTTAACACTAATGGGTTTAGAAATGTCACCTATGATCACTCTTGTAAATGTATTTTGTAAGCTGTCAGCTAGCAGGCTTCTGCAGATGATTTTTAATTGGTTGGCTCTTGCACATGAAAACTGCCCTTCAGAGATCCCAGATGAGAAATGTCCCCATATTGGTAAGTGAGAAAGAAGAACCATGAGGAAGAGAATTTTAGAGCAAGAGCTAAATATATCCAAACATGGATTAGAAGTAGGTGTCTGAGCCAGGCTTGCCATCCTAGCTACTCAAAAGGCTGAAATCTGAAGATCATGGTTCAAAGCCATCCTGGGCAGGAAAGATCATGAGAGTCTTCATCTCCAATAAACTACCAAAAAAAAAAAAAGCTGGAAGTGGTGCTGTGGCTTAAGTGGTAGAGTGCTAGCCTTGAGCAAAAGAAGCTCAGGGACAGTGCTCAAGCCCCGAGTTCAAGCCCCAGGACTGGTAAAAAAAAAAAAAGTGGGAGTTTGCTTGAAATAATATATGGCTTGAAAATGATTATTCCAACCTGTATCCGGGGAGTTTTTCACTCTCCCCACCCATCCCTTTAGTGAATCCCTGTACAACCAAACGAGAGTTCCCAGGCCTAGTCTTGAGGCAATTATATGAATCAATTGCCTTCTTGTTTGGTGAAGAGAGCAAACTATTATTTACAATCGTCTCTTCAGAGCCTCCGGGAGATGCAAAAATAATTGTAGTTCCCAACATGGCGATTAAATTGTGCTTAAGAGATGCCCTGTAGCCAGAACTGAAGGAGAAGTAAAGGAGTGTTTGTGCCCATGGTGTTTAAGTTGGAAAAGCTTACACATGACATTGCAGCCAAACTAAGGACAAAACTTGAAGGACAGTGTGTGTGTGTGTGTGTGTGTGTGTGTGTGTGTGTGTGTGTGTGTGGTGTGGTGTGTGTGTGTGCATGTGCACACGTGCACCTTCTTTGGGTTTGAAGGACCTGGGTACTACCTGGGTACTGTCCCTTGAGGGCTTACACTCAAGGCTAGCACTCTACCTCTTGAGCCATAGCCCCACTTCCAGCTTTTGGGCTGGTTAATTAGAGATAAGAATGACATGGACTTTCCTGCCTGTACTGGTTTTGAACCAAGATCCTCAGATCTTAACCTCCTAAGTAGCTAGAATTATAGATTAATTGGAAACAGAGTCTCATGGACATTTCTGCCTGTGCTGGCTTTGAAGTTGGATTGTTAAATCTCAACCTCCTGAGTAGCTAGGATTATAGGCAGAGCCACTGGCACCTGGCTGCAGGACATCCTTCTAATCCATTCTTTTATGTGTATGCTGGTCCCACATCTTGAATTCAGGGCCTCTTGCTCTTACTTGGCTTTCCCACCATAGTTGGTGCTCTACCAACTGGGCTATACCTCCAGTCCATCATTTTGCTGGTTAATTTCAGATAGAGTCTCAAAAGACTTCTGTTTGGGCTATCCAAACCATTATTAAAGCATGTTAGGACAATCTTCCTTCCTTCCTTCCTTCCTTCCTTCCTTCCTTCCTTCCTTCCTTCCTTCCTTCCTTCCTTCCTTCTTCTTCCCTCCCTCCCTCCTTCCCTCCCTCCCTCCCTCCCTCCTTCCCTTCCTCCCTTCCTTTCTCTCTCTCTTCCTCTTTCTCCTTCCTTCCTTCTTTCCTTCCTTTCTTTTTATAGTAGGTGAATCTATTATTTTCTGGGAGGGAATCCCTGGGGGTGTCTATATAGGCCATCTTTCTTGAATTTAGGGACTCACTTCATATTGGTGTTCCTAGAGCTGAGTGGAGCTTAGGATGCCTGGAGCTATGCAAATGACTAGCCAGGCTTGTGTGTACCTGAACCTCATTTTTGAGCCGATCTTTCTGGTGTCTGCAAATACATAGGGGCTTGAGGAAGGAATGTCTAACCCCAGGCCAAGGAAACATGGGAAGGAGATGTTAAGAGAGGGAAACCAGAGAGAGGAGAGGGAGAGAGAAAGGGAGAGGGGGAGAGCACAGAAAGCTATGAGAAAAATAGAGGTGTTACACAACCCAAAAGGTAGAAGGGCAGCCCCCCTCAAGAATTCCTACTTTTCTTTAAATCTGTGACTTGAAATGTAAGCACATGCACGAGTTTTATTTTTTCTTTCCATAATCTCTTAATTGGAAACATGGAGGCAAATTTCGCTAGGGCTGGCCAGCTAGCAAGCACACCTGCTTTGGGGTGGTATATTTGCTTCCATCTTAGCATTTGTCTTTCATTTGGGCAAAACAAGAAAGGAATTCCACTTGGGCTAACTGTACTGGGAAGCAAAAGGAGGCCACTGGGATAGAAGAAGGAGAAGAGAGGACTTGCTTGCAGTTAAAAAACTTAGTGTCCAGTCCTACTGATTATATGACTTAAAAAAAAATTGGTGCCAGTCCTAGGTTCCTTATACTTATTCTTTCACTTTTTTTTGTCAGTGTGGGGTCTGAACTCTGGGCCTGGGCGCTGTCCCATCAGCTCTTCAGCCCAAGGCTAGCACTCTACCACTTGAGTCACAGTGCCACTTCTGGCTTTTTCTGCTTATGTGGTGCTGAGGGATTGAACCCAGGGCCTCATGCATGCAAGGCAAGCACTCTACCACTGAGCCACCTTCCCAGCCCACCTCTTTCACATTTTAATGCAATGAAAAGCCAATTAATGCCAAAGATCTATACAAAATATCACATTTAGGAAGTGGGGCTGTAGCTCAAGTGGCAGAGCGCTAGCCTTGAATGAGCTGAGGGACAGCGCTCAGGCCCAGAGTTCAAGCCCCACGACCGACAAAAAAAAAATCACATTTAATGTAGGATCTTACAAGTCACATTGTTGACTGTGGCAGAAGAAAAATGTGTGCCCACATGCATGTTTTGATATATTTTTGACAAGCTATTTGTGTGTGCCCAAAGTAGCTTTTAGAAATATTATTAATATGTTTGCTTCTGTTCAATCCACGAAGGCAAAATGATAATAAATTTTGTTTGGGGATAGAAATAAAATATTTAAGACTTGGATATTATTGTGAGTTTTAATACACCTACTTTTAAATTTTTCAGTACGTTTTTCCACTACTTCCCTTTTGACTATGTGAAATAATTGTCCTGTTTGTCATGTCTGGCTTGACAAATCTCTGCAGCCAAGCAGCTAGTATGTCTAAATTATGAAGTGTTCGGCACTGGGTTGGCTCCTGGGGAAGGGCTCATGGATTGTGAGACAGAATGGGATCAATGTCACACAAGGAGTTCAGACAAGACCCCTCCAGCCTTCAGAGAGGAAGGAGCTGTAGGAAGCCTATGAGTTACAATGGCCTCCTTAGGGGGTAAGCATTTCAATGGCAAATAAGAAATGGTCAGAACCTTCAAGAGGCATAGCAATGGCTGCAGCCCAGTGTAGCTAGAGAAGACTAGAGGGAGAGATGAGATGGACAGGTAAGTGCTCTGTTATTGCCATGTTAGATCATGTGAGAAGGCACTCATTAGATGCTATGTTCATGGACGTGGATCTGGACCCATAAGCCAAATCAATCTCTCTTCTTTTTCTCTTTTTATTAGCACTTCTTAATTATACAAATAAATTTCTTTGTGATAATTCCATACATATAAGATGTCTTAATAGAATTTGTCTCTTCTATTATTCTACCCTCTTCCCCCGCCACCCTTTTTGAAAGTTTACTGCAACTAGAAACCATATTTTTAAAGAAAATATTCTTATTATCTTTAAATAGTTATATAAAGGAGTTTTCTCTCTCTCCCTTTTAACCAACTTTTAAGAGATTTCATTATTTTAATTTAGTACCTGTATATAAGGTACTTGGATCATATTCACCCCCAAATCACCTTTACCTTTTATCCTACCCTCCCATCCCAGTGGTTCCCATCCTTAAAAAGTCCCTTTTATACTCTTGTCATTTTTTTTTTTTGGGTCCAGTCATGGGCCTGAACTCTGGGCCTGTGCACTGTCCCTCAGCTCTTCAGCTCAAGGCTAGCGCTCTACCACTTGAGCCATAGCGCCACTTCCGGCTTTTTTCTTTTTGCTTATGTGGTGCTGAGGAATCGAACCCAGGGCCTCAGGCATGCAAGGCAAGCGCTCAACCACTGAGCCATCTTCCCAGCCCTCTTGTCATTATTTTTTGAGGAGGGGTTTCTCAACTCTGCATATGAGCAGGAACATAAGATATTTTTGTTCTTTAGTCTGGCTTCTTTCACTTAACATGATGCTATCTATCTCCCTTTGTTTCAATTATCCAGTCTGTAGCATTCAGTCATGGCCACAGAAAGGGGACTATGACAGACTGACAAATGAGGACTCTCATAGCCTCATGGAGGATGAGCTCCATGATGGATGGCTCCAGGTTCTATCCTCAGTTCTACTCCTGGCTCCATCACTTCATTGTTGGACTAGTTATTTTACCTTATTTGGTTTACTTGCAAAAAAAGAAATATGGCCTGAAGCTGGGCACTGGTGGCTCACATCTGTAATCCTAGATACTTAGGAAGCTGAGATCTTAGAATCCTGATTCAAAGCCAGCCTGTGCAAGAAAGGCTGTGAGACTCTTATTGCCAATGAGCCACCAGAAAACTGGAAGTAGAGCTGTGGCTCAAAGTAGTAGAGTGCTAGCCTTAAGCAGAAAAGCTCAGGGATAGTGCCCAGGCCCTGAGTTCAAAAAGAAAGGAAGTGTGCTGGATATTCTCTGAGAGCCCCTACAAATTCATTCTCTACCTGTCTCCCCCTTGCTCTGTGATCCAAATGAACTGCATCAATGGACTACCATCTATTCTGGCTGGCCTGGTCAAGTGGAGGCACTAACCGGAAATCTGTGATCAGGAGAATTAGGTCAGAATGTTTATTTCCCCAGCTTTCTGCTCTTCATGGTCACAGATTGCCTGCATCCTTGTCCCCTTCACCCACCCCACACCTTCTTTCATTTCCTCAGCTCTGGAGTAACAGCCCCCCAGGTTATGGGCTTCTCGCTGC
Source organism: Dipodomys ordii (assembly GCF_000151885.1). Taxonomy (NCBI): domain Eukaryota; kingdom Metazoa; phylum Chordata; class Mammalia; order Rodentia; family Heteromyidae; genus Dipodomys; species Dipodomys ordii. The sequence continues at coordinate 3,185,087 of NW_012267254.1, forward strand.
TTATTGGCTGGCTACCCCAACTTTATCCATAATGTAAAAATAGCCACTTCACTAAGACCTCCTTGTTTGCTTCTTTTGAATAAGCTATTTTCTGCCAGCTTGTCACATAGTAAGTACTCAATAAACAATTGTCCTTAAATTCCCCTGCTTCTATGAAGCCCCTGGGGAACATTTTCTGTTTCAAGTCTCCATCTTGATGACCTTTGCAAAGTGCCCGAGTCCATCTACATGTCGGTACAGGATTCTCAATTCCAAATTCCGGTGTTAGTATCAGCATTGGTTCTCCCAACAGACTGTCTTGCTGATGCCAGCAAGATAATTATTCCAGGCAATTTCTTCTGTCATTGTCCCCTTGGACTGGATCCATCACTGTATTGCCTGGTTCAGAGATTTTTTTTTGCGGGTCGTGGGGCTTGAACTCAGGACCTGGGTACTGTCCTTGAGCTTTTGTGCTCAAGCCTAGCATTCTACCACTTTGAGCCATATCATCACTTCCAGGTTTCTGATGATTCATTAGAGATAAGAGTCTCATGGACTTTCCTGCCTGGGCTGGCTTTGAACTCCAATCCTCAGATCTCAGCCTTCTGAGTAACTAGGATTATAGGTGTGAGCCACCAGCACCCAGCTGGTTCAGACGTTTTAACTTAGTGGTGCACCAGCATTCATTACATTCAGCTACCTCTTTCTATTTCATTTGTTGTTTGTTTACATCTTTGGATTTGTGCAGGTGAAACACTTGCTGAATGCTGAATGTACAGTCTGTAAAAGGCAGCTCTGGGCCAAGTGCCTACCTTTTTATTCCCATTCCCATATGACCAGATAAATGGGAGATGGTCATACATTTAGGATGTTAGCTGGGGACAATCAGGTGCTAGTTACCTAGGGCCTTCCTAGATGTGGTTGTATGTTGTGTGTATAGGCAGTAGAGAAATGTTTTATTTCTACAAACATGGTTACGTTAAGCCAAAATCCATGACTTTGATGGAGGTCTTACATTGATCCCCTCCCCCACCAAAGATGCTAGCTATTTCAGTTCTGTCCCCAATTCCTTCCATGCTGGTGCCTTCCTTGCTGGTGTCATCACTGCACATTGACTCTGCTTTATCCAGTAGGATCCCAGAAGCTGGAGATACTGTAGAAATACAATATTTATTCCCTATGATCTCTGTTACTTTGTATGTCTATGTGTGTGCACGCATGCCTGTGTGCACTGCTGGCTGCTGTCCCTTAGCTTTTGTACTTAAGGCTATAGCGCTCTACTAGTTGAGCCACGGCTCTACTTCCTGATTTTTCTGGTGACTAATTGGAGAAGAATCTCATGGACTTTGCTTTCCAGGCTATATTTGAACTGCAGTCATCAGATCTTGAGACCTCAGAATACCTAGGATTATGGGTGTGAGCCACCAGTGACAAGCCTGGCTTAATATTTCTTCTTTTCTTTTCTTTTTGTCAGTCATGGGGCTTGAACTCAAGGCCTTGGAGCTGTCCCTGGCTTTTTCACTCAAGGCTAGCACTCTACCACTTTGAGCCAGAGTGCTACTTCTGGTTTTGTGGTAGTTCATTGGAGATAAGAATCTCACAGACTTTCCTGTCCAGGCTAGCTTTGAATCACAATCATCAGATCTCAGTTTCCTGAATAGCTAGGATTATAGATGTGAGCCAACAGCACCCAGCATGGCTTACTATTTCTTGACTAAATTCCTCCTCAAGTCCTGATCTCCACCCATGTGATATGAAATATAGGCATATGGATTGTACATAATCCCCCCCAGGACTGAGGAATGAGGTGCCATTCACATAAAGTCCCTGTGGTTTCCCGTATATAATGTACAGTGTCATTACAATTTGCTTTGGCTAATCCCTGCCTGGGATTGTGGGTAGATCCTTTGTTTTACTGTGTCACTGTGCTATATTTCTACTCATACTGGATATAGATTGTGAAAGCATTCATCCCAGAAGACCACATGGACACAGACACATAAGAAAAAGGAGCTGACAAGGCCAATTCTCTCATGGGAAACGGAGAAATGGTGCCTGTCTTTGTTCGGGGGCATTTTTACACAGTCATGGGACTAGAGTTGGGAAGTACTCTATGTGACAGGCTGGAAGCAGAAGATAGCGTATAGGCAGGGTGGAGTTCAGCCTGGGCAGAAGGCAGTAATGCAACCAATTAAGAGAAGCTGGCAGGAGCCCAGGAGACAGTTCTCTGGGGCTAGATATACATGCTGAGGGCCTAGGCTGGAGACTATCAAACCCAAAATGGAAGAGAACATACTAACAGATTGCAGTCCAGGCTTTGCTGCTGTGAAGACAGGATTGCAACCACAGCCATGTTTCGAAATTTTATTGAGAGCTTAAACAACTCTTCTAAAAAGAAAAAGAAAAAAAGATTCACAATATAATATCCATTCAGTTCTATTGTGTGTATGTTGGGGGGATGTCATAAGGTTTGCACTAAGGGCCTGATCACTGTACCTGAGCTTTTTTGCTCCAAGCTCCAAGCTAACACTCTACCACTCGAGCCAAAGCGCCACTTCTGCTGTGTGTGTGTGTGTGTGTGTGTGTGTGTGTGTGTGTGGGTGTGTATGTGCGCTCATACGCACACACATGCTTAATTGGAGATGAATCTCATGGACTTTCCTGCCCTGGCTGGCTTCAAAGATCTCAGGCTTTTGAGCAGCTAGGATTACAGGCATAAGCCACCAGCATCCAACTCCATTCAATTCTATTTGAGTACACACTGTACTGACTATAGATCAACACAGGCTACATTTTTATCTTTAATGTTCATTGAAAAAATCCTACTGTGGAACCACAGCATGTTAGCACACTTCCCACTCACGTGTTTTTCTGTTTTGTGGGTGACACTTGAAACGGTTGTAAAGAGAGCTCCACTTACCTCTGGCCACAAATCAATAACGAGATGATATGAATGAACTCACATGGGAACCAAGGCTCACCAGGTTGAATTTAATTAGTATATAGTGATACTGGGTGGTCTATTCCTTATGGGGTTACGTTCCTAATGTTTATAAGCTTCTGTTAGTGCTCATTCAGCTGAGTAGAGAAAACATGGTTTGAAAAAAAAAAACTCTGCCTGTTTTGGCCTAGTTCTAAATGACCTTGACTTTCATTCATCTTTGTAACCCTAGTGTTGGAATGAGTTCATCTACCTGAAGCCTTTATATTACTGTTTTGTTGTTGTTGTTATTGGTCATGAGGCTTGAACTCAGGGCCTGGGTGTTGTCCCTGAGCTTTTCTGCTCAAGGCTAGCACTCTACCACTTTGAGCTATAGCTCCACTTCCAGTTTTCTGGTGGTTCATTGGAGATAAGAGTCTCACTGACTTTCCTGCCTCGACTGGTTTCAAACCAGAATCCTGAGATATTAGCCTTCTGAGGAGCTAGGTTTACAGGTGGGAGCCCCTAATACCCAGCAAGCCTTTATATTCCTATACCTGGAAACTGGATCTGCTTTGTTTGGTCTAGGAATTTGTGTCTTACTCATTTCCTAGCGGTTCTAGTCACTGACCTTAAGCATGGTATAATGCCATGCTATACATAATACTTTATTAATTCATGTTGCTACCCATTAGGCTAAAAAGCTTAATAGTTTGCTACTGACATCATGGTGCTTTTTTACTTTAAAAGAGCAATTTTCACTCTCTGACCCAATCCTATGTGTATTTCTTACCCATTGGAGTTGGTTCTGGGTTCATTTTCCTCTCACTGAGGTACAGGTTTTTGGCCTCCTGTTGGGGTTAGATGAAACTCTTGGCCACCATAACTTAAGGCTGTTCAGATCCTTTTCACTTACCTACCTGTGCCAACCAAATTCACCTTTGGGATGTTATACCTCGTATTTATGACAGAGTCTAGTACAGTAGCAACAGCCCTCTCACCTCTAAGCAGCCAGGGGAAAGAGTATTTGTAAGGCAGGTCAGGTGGGAGTCATTGATGGGTTTGTTCAAAAGAAACTTCTTGGCAGACAAGAGGTTCCCTTTGTCCAAAAATGCTTTACACAGGCTATGTTCAGTGTAGAGACAGGTTTATTATTGGCTCATGGTTTGGTTCTAGAGATTCAAATGGAAGGTTCGGGGGGCCCCATGTGTTTAGGCATCTTGTGAGAGTGACATATCCTGGTAGAAGCATGTGGCAAAGTGAGTGCTTACATAATGAGTGAGGAAGCAGAGAGACCAAGGGACAGAGAGAGAGAGAGAGAACAGACAGACAGACAGGGAGAGAGACAGAGACAGAGAGAGAGACACAGAGAGAGAGAGAGGGAAAGAGGGAGAGAGAGGGAGATAGCAAGAGAGTCCCATAATCCTCTTTAAAGGTCATGGCCCCATGACCTTAGCCCTCTCACTAGGCTATCTATTTAAGGTTCACAGGTCAGGCACCAGTAATTCTAGTAGTAGTTCAAAGCCAATCCAGGAAGGAAAGTATGTGAGACTCTTCCCCCCCCCCTCCCACCCTGAGTTGTGGGGCTTGAGCTCTGGGCCTGGGCACTGTCTCTCAGCTCTTCAGCTCAAGGCTATCGAGCCACTTCTGGGTTTTTCTGTTTATGTGGTGCCGAAGAATCGAACCCAGGGCCTCATGCATGCAAGGCAAGCGCTCTACCACTGAGCCACCTTCCCAGCTCTAGTATAAGTATGTAATTTATTTATTTATTTAGTCAGTCATGGGGCTTGAACTCCGGGCTTGGAGGCTGTCCCTTAGCTCTTCAGCTCAAGGCCAGTGGTCTACCACTTGAGCCACAGCACCACTTCCCGTGAGACTCATCTCCAGAAAACCAGATGTGGCACTGTGGCTCAAAGTGGTAGAGTGCTAGCCTTGAGCAAAAGAGCTCAGGAAAGTGCTCAGGCCCTGAGTTCAAGCTCCATGACTGACCAAAAAAAAAAAAAAAAGTCCACAGTATCCCCTTCCCACTCTCACCCCCACTTGTATGCAGACATTTCAGGGAGACTCATCTAAACCCCAGCAGGCTTTAAAGGATGCTCAGTCTTAGTCAATGCAGATAATATTTTTTATCATCTGGTGCTCTCAGGGAGGCAGGACACCAAATATGGAGGTAAGGGACTTGCTGTGCTATTCCAAGATGCAACTTCTGCTTGACTAACAACAGAGTAATTACTTCTCTTCAGGATTCACAAATTTTTCTAAGGTTCCTATATGACAGGTGTTTCTTAACAATTGGCTCACACCAACAGATTATCTGGTTAGAGTTGGGAATGTATTCAATGGGCAGATGACAGAATGAGGTGAACTCGCCTCTATGAAAACAAAGTCCAGACACTTGGTTTCCTTTTAAGCCATACCCTAAGCAGCTCCACTTACCAATGACTGCTTCCAAGCCATCCTGGCTCCTGGAAAAAAGTATTCTTGCATGTTGCCTACTGATAACAGGATGTAATAAACCAGTACAGTGAGTGGTCCAGGAACTGGTCATTGCAAATCTCAAGACCCAGGAAGGAAGGAAGTAGTCCTTTGAAATATGTGAAAGCTATTTAGCACACACAAGAAGTTTACACTTCTAAGATTTCATCCTGCATCAATGAATGAGTTCATTTTCATAATAATTCATTTTCCAAATAAGTATTAAGTATAGAATGGGAGCCTGGTTTTGTACTAAGTTTGGAGGCTATAGAAGAAAATCCTGATTACTTTGGTTTTATTTATTTATTTTTTGACAGCTGGCCTCCAACTTGTGATCTTTTTGCATCAGCTTTCCAAGTGCTAGGGCTACAGGTACATATGATTGTGCACAGGTTTGATCGTTTCTATTCTAGAGGGGCTCAGATAAGTTAATAATTGTACATATAATTGCTAATTATCACTGTCAGAGTATTATGGTATAATAAGTGCTATAACAGCATACACACATACTATGGGATTACAAGGAAGTGATTAGCTCAATCTTAGGGCAGGAGTCAGTCAGGGAGGATGAGAATGTGTTGGTGTTGAGATTATCTGAAATTTACCAAAGATTGGTGGAGATTCTCTAAGTTATTGAGATCAATCACCCATTTCAATGCCAAAAGAGAAGACAATAGGAGACATCAAATAGATTTTTTTCCTGGCTTCATTTGCATCTGTATTCATTCCCTCAATATTTACCGAGCAGGTACTATGTGCTTTACACTGTTAGGCCCTGAGGATAGAGCTCTATGAAAACAGATGAAATCCCTGTTGCCTGAATCTTACCTTCTGTCAATGAGGAAACGACAATAAGGAAAGGATAGGGGCTTGAACTCAAGGCCTGGGCACTGTCCTTGAGCTTTTTCGCTCAAGGTTAGTGCTCTACCACTTTGAGTTACAGCTCCACGTCCGGTTTTGGGTTGGTTCATTGGAGATAAAAGTCTTACAGATGGGCTGGGAAGGTGGCTCAGTGGTAGAGCGCTTGCCTTGCATGACTGAGGCCCTGGGTTCAATTCCTCAGCACCACATAAGCAAAAAGAAAAAAGTCTGAAGTGGCGCTTTGGCTCAAGTGGTAGAGCGCTAGCCTTTAGCTGAAGAGCTGAGGGACAGTGCCCAGGCCCAGAATTCAGGTCCCACAATTGGAACCCACCCCAAAAAAAAGAGTCTTACGGACTTCATTGCTTAGGCTGGCTTTGAACCATGATCCTCAGAACTCAGCCTCCTGAGTAGCTAGGATTACAGGGGTAAGCCTCCGACGTTTGGCTACGGTAATACATTTTCTAGAGCAAAGTAGGAAAGCCATATAGGGAAGGTCCCATTTGAGGCAAAGGGTGCAAGTCACAAGTTGTGGGGAGCAGAGAGAGAGGAAGGTAAGTGTTTCACGTAGGTCAGTCAATGATTGGAGCAGGCTGGGAAGAATGTTGGTAGGAAATGAAATCAAAGTGGTAGCAGAAAGTTGGAGCAGGAAGACCTTGTAAACTATAGAAAGGGAATGGGCTCTTATTGTGACATCAGAAGCCATTGCAAGTCATAAAAATCATGCATGTCACTCACAAATTTGGCTCTCAGATTTTTGAAAACTCCTGCAATGAAACAAGCATTCATATTTTCCAATATAAACAATAAAACATTTTAAAAGCTTTTTGCTGCAATAAAGTAAGTTTAAAACCTACTTTTTCAAAATGGCTATGAAGTTAAAAGAACAAAGATTTTCATTAAAGTCATGTATTTCAAATCTTTTGTTCTCCCCCCCCTTAGTATAACTTTCTAGTATTTCTGACAATTTCTAATCTTGCTTTTTCTGCTAGGGTTAGGAAAGGCTGAGTGACAAATCATTGCTGGGTAGATAATGCTTGTAATCCTAGCTACTCAAGAGGCCAGAATCTGAGAACTGCAGTTCAAAGCCAGCCCAGGCAGGAAAGTCCATGAGACTCATATCTCCAATTAAACACCAAAAAGCCAGAAGTAGAGTTGTGGCTCAAGTGGTAGTGTGCTAGCCTTGAGGGGGAGGGGGGGGAACAGCTCAGGAACAGAGCCTATGCCGTGAGTTCAAGCCCCAGTATTGACACATTAAAAAAAAGTATAAAAAACATTGCCAAAAGTTGTCCCCAAGGAAAGGAGGGAGGAGCAGACACATGGAAGGAGAGGGTTAAATATCTAGGGGAAAAAATCTGACAAAAGATCTGGAAAATACTCATAAATGAGAATTTGAAATAATCAAACCAGTGAGTCACATAATGGTAAGATCTGGTGCTAAATGATCACTATTGCTTAAATTTAGTAACACTAGCTAGTGTGCATTTCAGCATGCTTACAACAACCAAGACTATATTCTGCCTGCCCACCCCCAAACCACTTCAAAGTTGATGGACACGCAGCTGCCTTCCCAGTACTTCTCCAAATGGCCACTGAGTGGCAGTCCTGGTAAAATTATCACAAAGCACAACTTTGCCGTACATGTGTACCTGTTAAATGAACTAACACAACAGTAGGCGTGAAAACTTTCTGCTTGTGCTCTTTTCAGCATCTGAGTCCTGCTATGGATCCATTGGAGACCAACAAATGCTCATTTGACCATGGCCCATAATTAGCAAAAACATCCACCTATCCCAGCCCTTTGGGAAAATGTGAGCTGGGGATAGAAGTGGGTCATTGTAACTAACCTGCTCTTTTTCTTCTTCTTCCTCCTTCCTTCCTCTTTCTCCCTCCTCCCTTCCCCCTCCTCCTCCTCTCCATTCCCTCCTGCCTTCTCCTCTTGGTTTTGTGCCACTCCTGGGGCCCAAAATCAGGGTCTGGGCACTGTCCCTGAGCTTTTGTGTTCAAGGCTAGCACTCTACCACTTCAGTCACAGCTCCAATTCTGGCTTTTTGCTGGTTAATTGTAGATATGAGTCTCTTGGACTTTCCTGCCTGGCTGCTTTGAACCACAATCCTCAGATTTCAGTCTCCTGAGTAGGATGACAGGTGTGAGCCATCAGCACCCAGTTCTCCTCTTCTTTTTTATGCCAGTCCTGGGGCTTGAACTCAGAGCCTACGCTCTGTTCCCGAGCTTTTGTGTCAAGGCTAATGTTCTGCTATTGAGTCATAGCTCCAATTATGACTTTTTGCTGGTTAATTGGAGATAAGAGTTTCATGGTCTTTCCTGCTGGGGCTGGCTTTGGACTGAGATGCTTAGATCTGAGCCTCCTGAGTAGGATTACAGGTATAAACCACTGATGCCTAACTAGCCATGTCTCTTTTACAGAAAAATGAACGCTCCTTGCTGGTACTGTTCAAATGTCACCAAGTGAGTTTTCTCACTGAGCCATATGATGTACTTTAAGTAAGCAGATAGAGGAAAAAGCAATTTGAGATTGCAGCCCTACTCATGAATGGATGGGTTGGAACTGAGAGTAAAGGAAAAGAAGCTGCATTGCTAGGACTTAGTACATATGATGGAAATATTTTGTTGTACTTTGTTAGGACAGATCTAGCAAACATATACAAGCCTAAGCAACACATTCTTCCTGTTACATAGTTGATGACATTCCTATTTGCACTTTCCACAGACAGGCACCTTAGTCCCTTCCTTCTTCTCTTCTCCCTCCACTTCCTTGTTACTCCCATATTATGGGACCTCAAGTTCTATCAATTCAATCATCCAATGCATACTGAATCCATTATTTCCATTGTTGTAATTCAGTGCATATGGACTTCCACCTCAATAGCCTCTTTTTCTACTTGTCTTTCTTTTCCACCTTTGTTTTTGTTTTTTGAGACAAGGTCTTTCTTTGTAGCCTAGGCTTGTCTTGAGGTTCTTCTGCCATATCCTCCAGAAGTGTCATATTATGTGCTTGGGGTGAAATTGCCTCCTTCCCCCTTCTCCTCCCCCCCACTTCCCCTCCCTCTTCTCCTTCTCATCCCTTTCCCTCTCCTTTCCTGTTTCCCTCCCTCTTCCCTTCCTCTTCCTCTCCTTCTCCCTCTCCGTCTCTCTCTTCTTCTTCCCCTCCCTTCCCCCCACTTCTATTCCCCTTCTTTACTTTATATGGCTGATTTCCAAGGCTTGATTCTGTTCCTCATTCTCATTTCCTTTTCATTTTTATGAGCTTGGACCTTGGTATTTTTTGTCCACTGTGTCTCCTTAAATGGAGGCATCATATGATGAACTGTCAGTGAATTATGACATGAGAGGCTAAAGCATGGAGAACAAGATGATTGGCCAAAAGGAGTTCAAAGAGTTCAGCAGTTTGTGTGTGTGTGTGTGTGTGTGTGTGTGTGTGTGTGTGTGTGTGTGTGTGTGTGTGTGTTGGGACCTGTGGCTCACACCTGTAATCCTAGGTACTTAGGAGACTGAGATCTGAGGATCACAGTTTGAAGCCAGCCCAAGCAGGAATGTTTATGAGACTCTTACCTTTATTTAAGCAGCAAAAAGCCAGAGATAGAGTTGAGGCTCAAGTGGTAAAGTGTTAGCTTTTAGCACAGAATCTCAGAGACAGCTCCCAAGCCCTGAGTTCAAGCCCCAGTACCAGCATTCATACACACACACACACACACACACACACACACACACACACACACAATTAAATACACTAAAGCAAAAAGGGCTAGAGGGCATGGCTCAGGTGGCAAAGCACCTATCAAGCAACCATGAGACCTTGAATCCAAACACCATCAATGAAAGAAAGAGAAGGAAGAGGAAAGAGAAGAAGGGAGGGAGGGAGGAGGAAAGAAAGGCAAAAGTTGACTTTTTTGCCTGTCCTGGGCTTGAACTCAGGGCCTAGACACAGTCTCTGAGCCTCTTTGTGCTCAAAGCTAGCACTCTACCACTTGAGCCACAGCACCATTTTTGGCTTTTTCTAAGTAGTTTATTAGAGATAAGAGTCTCATGAACTTTCTTGCGGAGGGAGGGCGGGCGGGAGGGGTTTTGGGGGCTGGTTTTGAACCATGATCCTCAGATCTCAGCCTCCTAATTAGCTAGGATTACAAGTGTGAGCCACCACACCTGGTGCAAAAGTTGATTTTTAACAAATCACCAGAAGAGGAAGCTGATAAGAAGTCAGTATTGGAGATGTGTATGCACAATTGCCATGCTTGGAGGCCACCTACAATATGAAATTTCCACATCACTATTAATCATCTGCCAGTCAAAAACATTTTTAACACATTGCTAATCTACAATTTTTCTGAGAATCAGGCAGGTTCTTGGTCCTACTTTGCCTAGTTGAGAAAGATCCAATCTAGCCCTAGAATGCTGAATTCAAGATCCACAGATACAGATGCTCAAAGTAAGGATGTGGATAAAGAACAACCAGGTAATAGAGAGGATGGTGGGCAAAGTATACAGAGGAAAAGCTTCACCAACTTGGAGAGTTTTGTGTTATTGCAGTGTTAGACTCTGTCTACAGCTGCGTGCTAATGAGCCGGCTGTCACAAAATGGCAGTCTGATGGGTGAAGAAACACTAAATCTGCCACCCTATGGGGCCCTGTGGGAGGTAAGATTTGTTTACTGAGCAATCTGGTATCAGGGGACCTATCCCTTCTCCATTAGAATTCTTGGCCTGAAAATGTGAATCAATTGTAACTATAGTAAGTTGCTCCTGGCCTGGGTGTCATGTTAAGAAGTTATTTAACTTGGGTTGCTTTATTTTTCCCTTCATCTCCATAAATGAATAATTATTCTGGATCTCTGGTGAAAAGCAGGTCTGAACACTATGACAAACAGATAAAATAAATATGCTGAAATTACTTCTTGAAACTGCTTACCAGAAAAGAAAATGGCCACAGTGGTCACATTTTCATTAAATTGTTGGGAGGTCTAGGAGACACTCACAAGGTTGAACATCACATGATAAATTGGTTTTATTATCTAACCTCTGATAAGAATATGTGCAGATAGCAAAATGAATTTTTTTGTTCTCAGGGTGTTTTTGTTTGTTTGTGCCTGTCCCAGGGCTTGAACTCAGGGCCTGGGCACTGTCTCTGAGCTACTTAGCTATTTAGGAGGCTGAGATATGAAGATCATGGTTCAAAGCCAGCCCTGGCAAGAAAGTCCATGTGACTCTTATCTCCAGAAAAATCCAGAAGTGGCACTGTGGATGAAGTGGAAGAGCACTAGCCTTGAGCTCAAAAAGGCTCAGGAACAACACCTAGGCCCTGATTTCAACCCTGGAATTGGAAAGAAACACACACACACACACACACACACACATTAGTTAACAATAGTACATGGGAAAATTAAACCTAGGGGCAAGGTAACTGGCTGCAGTGTTTCTGAAAATATAGTGTGTTTTTGAATATGCAGCCAGTTTATAGAAATAAATGTAATGAGAATTATTCTGGCTCTCTCCTTGCATTTAGAGGTACCTTGGGCTGTGCTCTAATAACTTACCCCTATTATACTTAGGTGTTTTGGAATGTGATGCTTTCTTACTTGGGTCCTACAATATTCTGATGGATTCTTAATTCTGAATCAAGTTTCTTGTGCAAATCCTCAACCCAAGGTCATATGAAGGTTATTGGAAGTAGAAAGGGTTAGGGAAAGGGGAGAAGAAATATGTCCTGAAACAATTTCTGTTTTGTATCTCCTTTCAGCCTGCTATGACAAGATGCTACCCAGAGGTCCTGGGTCATAACTAATTTACTCTTTTACTAGGATGTGTTATGCCTAGATAAGGATCCCCAAAGACCATCAAGGAGCCAATTCCAAAGCAAGCACACAAGAGTCCTTTATTGCAAGCTTGAGCCTGGACTCACAACCGTCACTGACACAGCGGCTCAGAGTTGAAAGCCCCGACCTTTCTTTTAGCAGGGTTTTTATAGGGCATAGGGTAGAGGTAAGGGGGTTTCTAGCTTGGCAGTTACATGATTGGTTAACATATATCAAGCAAGTCTTGTCACATTCTCATTGGCAAGGGTACCCAGGTTGAATGGCAAGAATGTTAACTATGCTATCTTATGAACATCCTGTCACTCACTGATGGCTATTGCTAGGGAAGTTACAGGCAGAATGTTATTGGGACATTTCGCAGTTTTTCCAGGAACCTGAGTTCTTACTTTTGGTAAAAGTCTTTACAGTGGGTTCTTTCATTAAAGGCTTTCAAAATGGAGTCTAAGTCCAGAATGGCTGTACTTTGGCTAAGGCCTCTCAGATGCATCATTAGAAGGTTTTTGATATATATATATATATATATGTATATGTATATGTATATGTATATGTATATATGTATGTACATATATATGTATATATGTATGTACATATATATATATATGCCAGTACTCAGGCTTGAATTCAAGGCCTGGGTACTGACCTTTAGTTGTTTGTTTGTTTGTTTTTCCCTCAAGGCTGACACTCTGCCACTTGAGCCACAAGTCTTTTTTGCCAGTTAATTGGAGCTAAGAGTTTCTGCCTGAGCTGGCTTTGAACTTGGATCCTCAAATAGCCTCCTTTGTAGCTAGGATTACAGATATGAGCCACTGGCTACTGGCTTCATGAGAAGGGTCTAATGATGGAAAATTCTGAAATTCTAGTCTAGGATTGACGTAAGGAAAATGAGTGTAAGTAATATCATCTTGCTCTCACAAAGCCATCCTGGTGCCTAGCTGGGTGGTGGGAGCTTTTCACCCAGTTTCAAAGGTTCAGAAGTGAGACAAGCCATCCTTTAAATTTCAGATGACTAGCTCCAGGAGGGCCAGGAGATTCTTGCTTCAAAGAATATGCAGATGCATCATGTTGTTTAGCTCCAAGAAAAGTCCTGCTTCTGTGTTTATGTTCTGCTTTTGTTAAGGCTTAACCCCACCAAAATATGTGGTTTTTGTCTTTAAAAGCTTTGTTTGAGGAACCTCAATACTGCTTTCCACAGTGGTTGAACAAGTTTATACTCCCACCAATAGTGCAGTAGCTGTCCCTATTGGCCACATCCCCTCCACATCCCATAGAGCTCCCTTAAAACCCAGCAATCCCACTTCTGCCCATTCACCCAAATGATCACAAACAAGGCCATACTAAAGCTACCAGCACAACTATGTTAATCATGGCATTATTTACCATAGCTAAGATATGGAACCAACCCAGATGCCACTCAGTACATGGATCAAGAAAATGTGAGATATATATATATATATATATATATATACACACACATATATATGTATGTATATATACATATATATGTATATCTATGTATATATACATATATATGTATATATATACATATATATGTATATACACCCACCCACACCCCATATATATATATATATATATATATATGGTGGAATTCTATGCTTCCACCAGAAAGAATGACACCACCTCATTCATATTAAGTGAAGTAACCCAGACACAAATAAACATGGTTTCCCTCATTTGTAATAATTAGAATATGTCTAGGATAATCCTAGCAAGATGAACAGAATAGCTGAACAGCTATGTATATATGACCATATATAAGATGATGCTAAGCGAAATGAACTCCAAGAAGTGGAAACAAGAGGTTTGCCTTTGTTGTTGTTTTTAATGTACTATGTGATTTCTTTTTCTTTTGTATTTTTTTTCTTTCACCTATGTTTTATTTCCCCTGTTGTCATTGTATTTTATTTTGGTGCCCTGGGTATTGTATATTCATTTATCTGATTTAGGGAGGGAAGGAGAACAACAAAATGGTGAGACAAAGGACAAAGGGGGAACCAATGCAACAGTGATACTCACAAGACAGTAAGTTGGAAATGATCTGTGCAACTTTGGTGGGGAGATGGGGGGAGGAAAAGTGGGAGAAAAATAAGGGAGGGCTAACAAGTTCAACAAGAAATATGCTCACTACCTTACGTATGTAACTGTAATCCCTCTGTACATCACCTTGACAATAAAACATTTTTTAAAGCTTTGTTTGAGCTCTGTTGGGGGCTGCAGGTCTTGGTGACAAGAGTCCACCTGCAAACAGTGGCTTTTGAATAAAGACTCTCAATTCAACCTTTTCAAATGTGGCTCTTGACTGAGATTTACCTTACAACAGGATGATGATTAAGTAACAAATGGTTATGTGGGCTGACACTAGACTGTTTAGGTTCAAATCTTGATGTTCCTGTTCACTAGCTATGCAACTGTGAGCAAGTAACTCTTCTCCCTTTTTTATTTGTGCACTGAAGATAGCAACAGTGCCTATACCCATAGAGTCACTGTGAGGATTTAATAAGCTAAAGCCTGTAAAGTGTTAAGAATAATGCTTGGAACCTAGTCACCCTACACAAGTATAAAATAAGCATTTATTGACTGCCTGCTGTGCTTTATACTGTATATTTTCTCCCTTGTGGCACACAATTATCCTGGAAAGTAGATGTGATTATTCTCCATGTATTAATATGGAAAGTGTGCAGCTCCAAATAGGTTATCTCTAGATTTACATAAGTTGCATATTTCAGATGAAGATTTTAAAATTAAATATGTATGACCCTAAAGGAATGCCCTTTTTCATCACACTCAAATATCTTTCCTTTTGTAGCTTTGTGCGATCTGACTGTCCTTCCTGGAAGGATGTGGATTTTACACAAACTTTGCCTGACACCAGTGATTCCAACTGCTCTGGGATACTGGCTACTCGGATCTTCAGCTGTTCCTGCCTCAGAACAGGTAATTGCCCCTTATTTTTACAATATACTTCCAGAAAGTTCCAAGTTCTCATAGTAGGCACATATACTTTCTTTCTCTCATATATTATATATATATATATTCTCTCATATATTATATATATATAATATATATATATAATTCATATATATATAATTCATATATATGATTCCAATCCATGCCTGATATTATCCAGTAAAAGAACTTTGATAGAGGAATGTGTTCTGGTTTGTATTTTCTCTCAGACAAATCATATTGTCTGTCATAAGCAGATAACATTTAATCCTAGGCTCATTATAAACCTTAAAATTGTTTTTTTTAATCAAGTCTATAAACTTCAGCAAGTTGGACTCCTACCCTGGGCCTTGTGCTTTAGGGCTTTCCACTCTAGCCTCCTTTCCTTTCCTACCAGGTGTTAGTTGCTCACACCTATAATCCTAACTATTCAGGAGGTTGAGATCTCAGGATCGTGGTTCAAAGCCATCCTGGCAGGAAAGTCTGTGAGACTGTCATCTCAAATTAAGCATTCAAAAAATCTGAATGTGGAGCTATGGCTTAAGGAGTAGAGTGCCAAAAAAATGCTTAGGAACAGTGCTAAGGCCCTGAGTACACACACACACACACACACACACACACACACACACACACACACACACACACACACACTACTGGGACTTGAATTCAGAGCTTCATGTTCTTGCTTTTATGTTAAGGCTGGTGCTCTACCACTTAAGCCATTACTTAACCTCTGAATAAGGCTTTTTGCCTAGCAACAATTGCCTCATCTTTGAAAGAGGTCACTTTGGATGTCTGACCCATCCTAGCAATTGTCAACACCACACAATGTGCAAGAAACATCCACTCAATCAATCCACATACCATTGGATTGTTACTAAATGGGTATGTTCGGCCAGGAAGGTTTTGGAGTATTAGTTACAGGGAAATATGCAATTCACACTGAGATATTTCATAATTATGTTATATCCATGTGCATGGTTTACCTGAAAGCATGTGTGTGTGTGTGTGTGTGTGTGTGTGTGTGTGTGTGTGTGTCCTGGAGCCTGAACTCAGGGCCTGTGCACTGTCCATAAGCTTTTTTGCTCAAGGCCAGTGCTCGATCACTAGTGCCCCAGCTCCACTTCTGGTTTTTTGGTGGTTAATTGTAGATAAGATTCTCAAATTTTCTTTCTCTGGCTGGCTTTGGACTGTGATCCTCAGATCTCAACTTCCTGAGTAAATAGGATTACAGGTGTGAGCCACCAGCATCTAAATAATCCATCTAATTTCCAACAGAATGTTAATATCCTAAAAATATAAAGAACTCAAAACACTCAACAGCAAAAACTAAGTGATCCTATTAAAATGGACAAATAACTCAACCTGAAACTTCTCAAAAGAAGAAATGAGGGGCTGAGAATGTGGCTTAGTGGTAGAATGCTTGCCTAGCATGCATGAAGCCCTGGGTTCAATTCCTTAGTACTACATACACAAAAAGAGCCGAAGTGCTACTGTTGTTCAAGTTGTAGAGTGCTAGACTTGAGCAAAAGAAGTTCAGGGACAGTGCCCAGACTCTGTGTTAAAGCCCCAGGACTGACAAAAAAGAAGGAGGAAGAGGAGGAGGAGGAGGAGGCAGCATATGAATGGCCAACAAATATATGCAAAGTGTTCAGTATCATTAGCCATCAGGGAAATGCAAATCAAAACTATGGTGAAATACTCTCATCTCAGATGATTAAAGGGAAAAAATACAACAAAATTACAGAGGTATCTTTAAGTGATATAAACAAGGAAAATGGAAACAACATTATTTCATAATAGATTTAAGAGAAGATGGTCTAAAAAATTAATGTCATTTTAATGTCACTAGTTTGTAGACCTATTCGTATTTATAGCAGTCATCTTTTTACTACTTTAATGTTTCAGGCAGATATTCAGAGTGGTCACTGTGAAGAATTCATATGTAGTACATGTTGTGATTTGAATTGCTAACCATTGCAAAAAGCCTGCTGTTTGTCAGGAGGAAATGATTGAGTTTGCTCTGTGACTTTCATACAGAGGTGCTGAGAGATCCACGGTGGGGGGGGGGAGGGCAGGGAATGCATGCCTTGGTGACATGACTTTGGTGTCTGTTACTGATATTTCTTATCTTTGCAACTAAATGTTATTGTCTGTTCTATGTTTCAGGTCTGGACAGAAATAGGCGGTCTAGCAAACAAACATGTATATAGAAATCTTTACATGAATGGCATATGTGCATTTATTCATTCACTTCATTAATTCTTCCAAGTGCTGGTGGTTCTTGCCTGTCATCCTAGCTACTCAGGAGACTAAGATCTGAGAATCACAGTATGAAACTGGCCCAAGTAGGAAAGTCTGTGAGACTCCAATTAACCACCAAAAAGCTGGAAGTGGAGCTGTGGCTCAAGTGGTAGAGCCTGAGAGCAAGAGGCTCTGAATACACACACACACACACACACACACACACACACACACACACACACACACACACGGTATTACTTCCAACTAGCACTAGACCCTCCCTCTGAATTCTAAACAGGTTCTCGCTCAAGGCTTGAGAGCTTATTTGGTGAAAACTCTAAAATATACTGTAGTAAGACAGTCTTTTCTTTTCCCTTCCTTTCCCTTCCCTTCCCTTCCCTTCCCTTCCCTTCCCTTCCCTTCCCTTCCCTTCCCTTCCCCCCTTCCCTTCCCACTGCTCCTCTCCTCTCCCTTCCTTCCCCTCCCCTTCCTTCTCCTCCCCTTCCCTCTCTTCCCCTCTCCTTTCCTTTCCTTTCTCTTTCGATTTTGTTTTCTCTCTTTTCTTTTCTCTTTCCTTTCTTTTCTTTCTGCTGTCTGAGCCTGGGTGCTGTCCCTGAGCTATTTTTGCTCCCAAGTAGTGCTCTACCACATTGGAGCCACTTCCAGCTTTGGGGTGGTTAACAGGAAATAAGAGCCTCATGGACTTTCCTGTCCTGGGTAGCTTTGAACCATAATCTTCTGATCTCAGCCTTCTGAGTAGCTAGGATTACAGGTGTGAGCCACAGGTGCCTTGCTGATATTTCTTTCTTGAGCTATCATTTTGGAGGGCCTTAGCCAATGGTAATATTGTCTTGAATACAAGTTGCCTCTTCATATCAACAGGTTCCAAATCTTTGGAATCAACCAACCATGGGTAAAAGATACTTAATTTTTTGTGCCAATACTGAGGCTTGAATTCATGGTCTGGGTCCTGTTCCTGAGCCTTTTATTTTTTGTTTGTTTGTTTTTTGCTCAAGGCTAGCACTCTATTACATCTACCACTTGAGCCACACCTTCACTTCTGGTTTTCTGGTGGTTGATTGGAGATAAGAGTCTCACAGACTTTCCTGCCCAGGCTGGCTTTGAACTGTGATTCTCAGATTTCTGCTTTCTGAGTAGCTGGGACTACAGGCATGAGCCACTGATGCTTGGCTAGAAATATTTTTTTAATTATACCCGTATTGTACATGTAAGGACATTTCCTCCTTGTCATTATTCCCTAGACAATATATTGTAATGACTGTCTATATAGCATTTATATTATTAGGTATCATAAGTAATCTAGAGATTTTTTAATTGTGTGGGAAGATGACTCTATATGCAAATACAACAATTTTACATAAGCATCTTGAATTCCCACAGATTTGGGTGTCTCAAAAGAGGAGATTCTGGAACTAATCCCACACAGAGACTAAGGGATGATTATATACTATTGTGCAAATGCAATCCAGCGTATTGTTCTATTAAAGTTATAACCTAGTGTACATGCCAGCTAGAAATCATCATGGATTTTGTTTGATAAAAGAGTTTACTGAATGGGAAGGGATGGGAAGGGTAAACAAAGGAGGAGGCTACAATGCTTGATAAGAAATGTACTCACTATCTTGCCCATGTAATTGTAACCCCTCTGTACAGTATTTTCACAATAAAAAAAAAGAGTTTACTGATACAGGCACTGGTGGCTCACACCTGTAATCCTAACTACTCAGGAGGCTGAGATCTGAGGATCATAGGTCAAAGCCAGCCCAGGCAGGAAAGTCTGTGAGACTCTTACCTCTAATAAACTACTCAGAGAAAAAGCTGGAAATGATATGGTGGCTCAAGTGGTAGAGTGCTAGCCTTGAGCATAAAGAGGCTCAGGGAGCCTCAGGCTCTGAGTTCAAGCCCCAGGACCTGCAAAAACAAAAAAAGAATTTACCAAGACAGAGTAGGGGAAGCAAGGGTTTACTAGGATGCTGTTAAGGAAATTAGCAGCCAGCTGGGTGCTGGTGGCTCACACCTGTATTTCTAGCTACTCAAGAGGCTAAGATCTGAGGGTTGTAGTTCAAAGTCAGCCTAGGCAGAAAAGTCACCATGAGACTTTTATCTCCAATGAAACACCAGAACACCAAGAGTAGAGTTGTGGCTCAAATTGGTAGAGTGCTAGCCTTGAACAAAGAGCACTCAGGGATAGCAACCAGGCCCTAAGTTTAAGCCTCCATGACCTACCAAAAACCAAAAACCAGGCAATTAGACAAGAGAGTATTGCTTTTCCAGAGACAGGATTGTGTGTATTTATAATCTTGTAAAGACTTGATTGACTGTCCCCTCTATCATGGACCTTATTGATTGGTTGTCTCTTACTCTGGTAGTGGTTTGATTTTCATGAGCATAAGACATAGCTCTTCCTTTCCTCATTCCAGTTTCAATTTTGAGCTTGATAACTTTTCATGTGCTTGACCCTCACTACCTTTTTCTCCTTGGTCCTAGTACCTTGCACCGGACATGCCACTTCTCACCATGTCTGTCCTCCACAGACATTGTCACTGACACTGAGCCTTGAGTAAACTTCAATACGAGGCTTTCTCCTTAGCAATGGCACTTACATCCCTAATGTTCAGTTCTATTCCACTGCCAGTAGCTTGAGATGCATGAAAAGAAATGAAAGCCATGTTTTGCACATCTACCCTCCGTGAAAGCCTTGCCTTGCCAACGTTAGGCCTAATCACTAACTCTTGTTCAGTTCATTGTGTTGGGTGACAGAAGGTAGGTGTTCAGAGGTAGCCAAAATTTGCAATGACTCATAACAAATTCTGAATAAGTGAACATTTTGCTTGCAAGTCAAAGGAGCCAATGCTCTCTTGATTCATTGTTACAAATACATAATTAGGAAAATGTATCTAAAAAGTCAAAGATTCAAATGCCTTTATTAATACAGTATAAACCTTGAGGCTATTTCTTCACTTGGCATACTTCTCTGACCCTTCTCAAAAGGACATTTCCCTCCAATGATAGTGCTCAGAGAACAGATAAAGCAGGCCTGTGATGCACATCATCATTCCCATTTCATTTAAGCTCCAATTCATTATTTGCTTTCTGCACTTATTCAAGAACCCATTGTACATTATTCTTTCATCATTCTGTGATTAGAAAAATTTGTATGTGTCCCTTGTACAGTGGCCACATGATGAAATAATAATTTGTGTATCTACAGAGTACTTTACCCTTATTGTTCACAGTCTAATTCATTTTATAAAATCATTTAATCATTTTCTAAGAAGAGGGGGATCTTTGCGGCATATGGTCCATGGAGATC
This sequence comes from Dipodomys ordii, assembly GCF_000151885.1. Classification (NCBI taxonomy): domain Eukaryota; kingdom Metazoa; phylum Chordata; class Mammalia; order Rodentia; family Heteromyidae; genus Dipodomys; species Dipodomys ordii. The sequence goes on from NW_012267254.1 coordinate 3,205,691, forward strand.
CTTCATTCACTCAATGAATACCAAGAATTCACTATGTGGTCAGTACTCTTTTAGCACTGGAAAGGTAGAATCGCTGCCATTGTGAGGGGAGAAGGGAGGTAGGCAATACATAAAGAAAATACAGAGTATGCAATGAAATAAAAGTGCTACTGAAAAAATAAGTAAGGGAAAGAAGAAAGGCATGATTGGCTGATGTGTGTAATTTTAAATAAGATTACTAAGGCCTCACTATGTCTTAAAAGGTGAAAAAGTCAGTAGCTAAATAGTTATCTGGAAAAGAGCTGTTCAAGCAAGAAGAATGGCTATGTAAAGGCCCCGAGGCAGGTGTAAGCCAGAGTATGCTAGGAAAGAGGCCAAAAATGAGCAAGGGAAAGAATGGAAGATGAAATTGCATAGATAATTGTCAGGCTTGTTTAGGTTCTTAAGGACAACCGGGCTTTGTGTTTTAGAGGAATCTTCTGGAGGATTTGTTTGCATTTAAGCAAATTCTTCCGTTTGAGAACTGGTTACCATGCTGTTAAGAACGGAAGCAGCCAGATGAATTAGGAAGCTACTGCAATCCTCTGAATGAGAGATCATGATTGTGTGGACAAGGTCGAAGCAGTGGACAGGGTGATCAATGAGGACATTCTGTATACATTTTATAGACAGAAACTGTAGGATGTGCCCTTCAATGGAACACGATAGCAGAGTGGCTGACATTCTGCTCCTGATACCATGGCATGCTGTGTCTTACCAGATGCACCCAAAGGCATCATATTCTCAGTGGGAGCTTTATCTAGGCCTGGCAGCGTTGGGCTGGGAGATCTGCCATTCTGAGGGGTCTGAACTCCAAGGGTCACTCTCATTACCACATACTCCATTTGGGGCAAGGGTAAAGTTTTCTGTGGCTTCAAAGCCTGAGCCTAGGCAGTAGGCAGTGCAGAGGGCTCCGTGAATATGCAAGGCAGAGGCCACAGTCAGGGAATGGAGGACCGAGGCTAGAGGCCCTGGGGTGAAAGCTGTATTCTCACTGCAATCTCAGTCTCATTTGCTTTGCAGTCATAGTTGTGTGTTATGGGCTTTCTTTTTGAGATTAATTTCTGATCAGATGCATGACTTGTAAGTATTTTCTCTTAATTGGTAGGCTGCCTTTTTATTCTGTTGTTCATTTTCTTTTCTTTTTTTTGTGTGTGCCAGTTCTACGGCTTGAACTCAGGGCCTGGGTGCTACCCCTAGTTTTTTTGCTCAACACTGGTGATCTACCACTTGGGATACAGTCCCACTTCTGGCTTTTTGGTGGTTCATTGGAGGTAGGAGTCTTACAGACTTTCTTGCCCAGGCTGGCTCTGAACCATGATTCTTAGATCTCCATCTTCTGAGTGGCTAGGCTTACAAGCATGAACCACTGGTGTCTGGGTCATTTCCTTCCTTCCTTCCTTCCTTCCTTCCTTCCTTCCTACTTTCCTTCCTTCCTTCCTTCCTTCTTTCCTCCCTCCCTCTTTCTTTCTTTCTTTCTTTTTTTGGTGATTTGGTTTTTTTTCTCTCTTGTTAAATGAGGGGAATGAAATGGGGGAGGCATACAGGTATCCCCAGCAGACAGGTGCTGGGAGATGGGTGGAAAGAGTCTGGGAGTTTCCCATAATCCTTTTCTTTGCAATCAACAGCTAGGTTGGCTGGTGAGGGACTGGGGTTAGAGACAGGCCCCTAGGACTAGTACAAAAACACCACCAAGTATACATATGCTTAAAGGGCTCTGAATTTCCAAAGGTGGAGATCTAGCAGGGCTGGCTCCAGTGAATTCCAAGTCTGGAGCCAGCCATATCTCCACTGGGCAAATCTCCATGGCAACCCTGGGCAGGTGAGTGGGTGCTTATGGGGTGGTTGTTTGCTCTTCAACAGGCTATGCTCTATGCACAGGAGTCACTCTGGGCCAAGTCTATGCTTGTCTGTGCTGTGTGCTCTTACATGCATGCTGTTGTGTGTGCCTGCCTTGCTAGAGTCTACTCTCTCCCTTCCAGGCTTCTGGGACATGGGAAGGGGGTGCAGACAGAAGAGAGATGAAGAGGCCCATGCAGATATAGACATTCTCTCCCTCCCATGTGGGGACCTATCCTTTGAGAGGTGGAGAAGGGGCCTCCTCAATCTTTCTGTCTCCTTGGCAGAGTAGGTCCTCTGTTCTGAGGTGATCTGTTGAAAGGTGGGGTGGCAAGAGCCCCAAGTCTGAAGCTGGGGAAGGGGGTACCAGAGACCAGATGTTTGAGTAAATTAGACTTGGTTAGAAAACCAAGCAGACATCCAGGTACAAAGAACAAAGAAAAGGTTTATTGCGAGCAAAGGGACCAGCAAGAACCCTTCTCAGAAGAAGTGCTACTTATTGTGTTAGGTGACCTTAATAACCTGCTAGGTTAGGAGGGGCTGGAAGGCAGAGACCCCAGTGTGGGCATGTGGACCATGGGCTTCATCATGGCAGACTAGGATTTATGGCTGCTCCCCAAGTATTAGATAAGGGGTCTTGCAGCTGCCCAGACTTGAAGATCACTTTAAGGGGACCTTGCTGCCTTATATGGTGGTAGCTGCCTCAAAGGAGTGCCATCTCAAGGTAAAGGGGGTTGGAGGCTGATTATTTACTGCTTTTACTAAATGGGCCTAATGTTGCCTAGGAAGGGAGCATACTAAGCTTTGAGAGAGGAGGCCACTGGGCCAACACCAGAGGAGCAGCTGTGGCTGGTGGTGCTGTAGGTACCTATGGGTGGGAAAGAATTGGGCAGCTAAGGAGCTGCTAATAGTGGCATGGAAGAAAAGCGGTGGAGGTGAAAGGTTAATGGAAAAATTACCTGGTCAATATGAAGATACTTTCCTCTTATGTTTTCTGTTACTGGATGGGTGAGTGCTAATGTTCTAGAGAGCCAGGATCTTAAAGGCCTTTGCCTGGACCTTTGGGTATAGAGTTCATGATACTGTTTATTGGGACTAATCTTAAAATAAAAAAGTTTGTGCACAGCTAAAGCTATAGCAACCAAGCTAGAAAGACAACCAACTAATTGGAAAAAATATTTACTAGCAGTATATCAGACAAGGGGTTAATATCCAGTATATACAGGGAACTCAAGAAATGAATCCCTCCCAAACCTAACAAACCAATTACTAAATGGGCAAGGGAACTAAAGAGAGACTTCTCAGAAGAGATAAAAATGGCAAAGAAACACATGAGGAAATGTTCACCATCCCTGGTTATGAAGAAAATACAAATAAAGACAACCCTGAGATACCACCTTACCCCAGTCAGAATGGCCCACATCCTCAAGTCAGCCAATGACAAATGCTGGAGGGGATGTGGAGAAAGAGGAACCCTATAACACTGCTGGTGGGAATGTACACTTATACAATCACTTTGGAAAGCAGTCTGGAGGGTCCTCAGAAAGCTAACTATTGACCTCCCTTACAACCCAGTCATACCACTTCTAGGCATCTATCCTGAACAACAAGAACCAGTATACAAGGACACATGCACCTCCATGTTTATCGCAGCACTGTTCACAATAGCTAGGATATGGAAACAACCCAGATGCCCCACCACAAATGAATGGATCCAAAAATTGTGGTATCTATACACAATGGAATATTATGCAGCCATTAGAAAGGACAAAATAATGGCATTTGCAGAGAAATGGATGGAACTAGAAAAAATCATGTTGAGCAAGGTAAGCCAAGTACAAAGAGACAAACGAACGGCACATGGTCTTCCTGATAAGTGGATGTTAAATCCAAAATGTTAGGTGATAGGACAAAATTAACAGGACTTAAGAAACAAAGGACTTCCACTCATCTGGTCGAATCACTACTAAATAACCCCATGTGGCTGATCACATGTATGGTATATGTGTGCACACCAGAGGGAAACCAGGAGGACAACACAGAACTAGAGGGAATCAGGGAAAAACATACAACAGCGGGACCCATCAGCTGCACTGGACATTGACCAAAATGAACTAAGCAACTCAATGGCAGCAATAGGAGGGAGGGAACAAGTGAGAAAGAGGGAACAGCTGAAAAAAAAAAGAAATGTACATATCACCAATGTGGAAGAAATAACTATGGCAAAGCTCATAGAACTCATAAATGTTATAGACTGTGATAGACAATTTGCTCCATGAAAGTTAGAATGTGTTTGTGACTTTAACTAAGCATCACTATCCCACAATACTGTGAAATTTGGGAACTTATGTAACCACTTAATCACAATAAAAAATTTGAAAAAAAAGAGAGGTTGGAGGTGTGGCTCAGGTGGTGGTGTCACCAAGTGAAGGAAAGCATCAGGTACCCACATCAAGTCCCAGTCATAGACAAAAAAATAATGGGGGATACATTGAGTTGGGTACTATGAAATTGTATTACTGAAGCAAAGGAAAGCGAAATAGTACACAGCCCAGACATTGTGTTGAAGTAAGGAGACTGTGTCTAAGTAATATGCCTTGTCCTCACAGCCATCCAGGTGCCTTGTTGGGTGGAGAGGGCTTTCCACCCAGCTCTGAAAAGCCTAGGGGTAAGGGAGGCCATTTATTGAATTGCATATGTCATGCTGTTTAGCCTTAGGAGAGCTTTTGCTGCAGGAAATGCTCATCCTTGATGATCTCCCTAAATGGTTTGATTGACTGGCATCTGAGGCTCTCTCCCTATATGGAAGGTTTGGGATGTGTCCCCTCTCCCCTTAGATGAAAAGTCTAAGCTACTTCTTCCCTAGCTACTTCCCTAGATGGAAAGTTCTACTGGTACCTGAGCTACTTCCTAATATGGTCTGCTTTTGTTGCACTTGAGTACTCCACCCAAATCACCCAAATATGTGGTTTTATCTTTGTTTGGGGGGGGAGGGGTCTGGTCATGGGGCCTGAACTCTGGGCCTGGGCGCTGTCCCTCAGCTCTTCAGCTCAAGGCTAGTGCTCTACCACTTGAGCCACAGCGCCACTTCCAGCTTTTTGCTTTTTGCTTATGTGGTGCTGAGGAATTGAACCCCGGGCCTCATGCATGCAAGGCAAGCACTCTACCACTGAGCCACCTTCCGAGCCTTGTGGTTTTTATCTTTATAAAGCTTTGGTCAAGTTCTGTTTTGTGCTTGCAGGTCTTTGAGACAGGAGACCACCTGCAGACACCCACTTTCCCATAAAGACTCGTAATCCAATCTCTCAAATGTGGCTTCTGTTTCTCGCCAACTGAACTCCCTTACAAGAGTGTGAACATATCTAGTAACAGGTGCAATGAGTACTTGAACATGTGGGTATATATGCTAAAAAATTAGGTCAGGAGCCAGGTGCTGGTGGCTCATGCCTGCAACTCTAGCTACTCAGGAGGCTGAAATCTGAGGGTCACAGTTTGAAAGCAGCCCAAGCAGGAAGGTCTGGGAGACTCTTATCTCCAATTAACTACATAAACCAGAAGTGGAGCTGTGGCTCAAGTAGTAGAGCACTAGCATTGAGAGAAAAAGCTCAGGGATAAAGCCCAGGCCCTAGATTCAAGCCCCAGTACTAGCATTAAAAAAGTAGGTTGGAATTTGACAGTTGACTTTAGAATAATCATGTGCCCTTTGACCTGACACCTGGAATAATCCATCTGTGATGCTATTGCACTGTTTTAGCAACTGGGCCCAGAGATGTCAAAGTTATCATTCTCACTAAATTTGGCTCATTGATATCTGGGCATTCCTTAAACAAAAGATGGGCTCTGTTCCACACCCCTGTGAAGACCGGTATCCATCCTTGAGATAAAAATTATTTTATATTTTTTGTTGGTCATGGGGCTTGAACTCAGCCTGAGTACTGTCCTTAAGCTCTTTTGCTGAAGGCTAGCAATCTGCTGCTTTGAGCCACAGCGCCACTTCCAGTTTTCTGGTGGTTAATTAGAGATGAATCTCACAGAGTTTCCTGCCCTGGCTGGCTTGGGATTATGATCCTCAGATGTCAGCCTCCTAAATAGCTAAGATTACAGGTGTGAGACACTGGCACTTGGGATTCTCATAAGTTTTATTTGTAAGCTAGATCTGTTTTATAGGGCAGTTGAAAATGAAGTAAATAATCATTGTTCCTGGAAATGCTTGTGCCTTTATCTGTTAATGTTTTAGCATGCAGGTTGAGTTCATGTAGTGAAGTATGGTGCTGAGTTTTGGCAGTTAGAACCCTCAGTGAATCTCCAGTTTCAAATTTTTCTGACACTACTTTGTGCTTTGTTTTAGAGGCTAGATTAGGTTTTCTTCATTACTCTTCTACTCTCAGAGTTTTCTTCCACTCCTAGATGTTTTCTAGGAAGCTATGCTTTTTGTTGTTGTTGTTCCAGCTCTGGGACCTGGATGCTGTTCCTGAGCTGCTTTTGCTTAAAGCTAGTGCTCTACCACTTGAGCTATAGCTCCACTTCCTAATTTTTTGGTGCTTAATTAGAGACAAGAGTCTCATGGACTTTACTGCCTGGACTGGCTATGAACTGATTCTCAGATTTCAACTTTCTGAGTAACTAGGATTACAGACATGAGCCAACTGCTCCCTGCATTTCCCCTCCTCTAGCAGTAGCTTGATGTTCTATATGAGTAATTTAAAGCCCTGGTGATGGAGATGCTAAGATAATTCAAGGTCTTGGGCCACCTCAGTTTTAAGCAAACTGATGTGTCTCTGGCTCTGAGAGATTCTTCATTTCTCCTCATGGCAGGGGAAATGGTAATTATGCTTAGTGTGAATTCTCTGAACCCCAAACCCCAAGTCTAGTGGGGTTTTTTATTACACTTGCCATCCAGCTAACAGGTTGTCATTTGTCACATAACAACATCAAGATTTTAAACATTTCTACCACCACCACCCCCCTTAGAATTTTTTTTATACTGATCCTGGGGCTTGAATTCTGGGCCAGGGCACTGTCCCCTAAGTTTTTGTGCTCATGGCTAGCACACTACCACTTGAGCCACAACTCTACTTCTGGCTGTTTTGGTGCTTAATAGGAGATAAGAGTCTCATGGACTTTCCTGCTCAGGCTGGCTTTGAACTGTGATTCTCAGATCTCAGCCTCCTGAGTAGCTAGGATTATAGGAATAAGCCACAGGTGCCCAGCAGAAGTTTCATTTTCTAGTGGAGTAGAGGAGCTCTGTCAGTAGCTACATGCCTCTGATAGCTCTACATCAAAAAGAGGATTGTTCTCTGTGCCCCCAATATTTATAGCAATAACTAAGGTCCAAGAAAAGAGTCTGATAGTGTGAATTCTCTTTAGATTAGACAGTCCTGGAAATTCTGGCTTTCCATGCTACCACACTCATGACCTTTTCAATGCATTAACATTTCAGCTGATTTTTTTTTCAGCCAGTAACGGAGCTTGCTTGCTAGGCTGGCACACTATCATTTGAACCAGTCCTTTCGCCTGGCATGTTGTTAGTTATTTTAGAGATGGAATCTCTCAGACTTTTCAGCCCATTCTGGCCATCAAACTTGATCCTCCAGATCTCAGATTCCTGAGTTGTTAGGATTGAAAGAATAAGCTACCAGAGCCTGGTTTCAGCTGAATTTCTGTGACTAACATCACACATCTCCCTGTACCATGCTTTATCCCCATAAAAGCAAGAGTTCAAGCCAGGTGCTTTTGGTCTATGCTCGTAATCCTAGCTACTCAAGAGGCTGAGAGCTGAGGATCATTGTTCAAAGCCAGCCCAACCAGGAAAGTCCTTGAGAGTCATCTCCAATTAAGCATCAAGAACACCAAAAGTAAAGCTGTGGTAAAGTGCTAGCCAATTAAGTACCAAAAAAAAAGTCAGGAGTAGAGGTGTGAAGTACTAGTCATGAGCACAAAAGCTTAAGGGACCTGAGTTCAAGCCCCAGGACTAACACACACACACACACACACACACACACACACACACACACACACACACACACACGAGCTCAGAGTTCATATCCAAACTTTCCTTGGCTAAGTTTCTTTCAACTTACATCTGGGCATTCATCTCTTAGGCGCATTTTGGAAGAACCTATCGATTTTGTACATTATCTATCATTTTCTTGTTAGTTTGATAGTGATGTGATATCCTATTTTCGTATGGTTTTAAGGTTATGTATATGAATTGTATTACATCTACAGATGTACAGTGAAGAGCTTGTTCCTAAATGTTTATATGCATTTCAAAATATTATTTTACTATTAATATAAATGGTTACTAGTTCTTTTGTTCTGCATTCATCCCCAAATATCTCAGATTCCTCTTTTAGTTTGGAAAGTGTACATATATATATATATATATATATATATACATATACATATATACACATATATATACATATACACATATATACATATACATATATACACACATATATATCATTATATACATATGCATATACATATATACTATACACACATACATATATACCATTATATATATACACACACACACACACACACACACACACACATATACCAAGGAACTTGCCAGGTGCTGGTGGCTCACACCTGTAATCCTAGCTACTCAGGAGGCTGAGATTTGAGGATTTTGGTTCAAAGCCAGCCCGGGCAGGAAAGTCCATGAGACTCGTATCTCCAATAAACCACCAGAAAACCGGAAGTGGCGCTGTGGCTCAAGTGGTAGAGCGCTCGCCTTGAGCTGAAGAGCTGAGGGACAGTGCCCAGGCCCAGAGTTCAAGCCCCACGAC
>NW_012267254.1:3215157-3218066 GCF_000151885.1 Dipodomys ordii
GAGCAGGTCACATCCGGGCTACAATCTCAAGCACGCCATATCCGGGCCACCATCACGAGCAGGTCACATCCGAGCTACAGTCATGAGTATGCCATATCCGGGCCAGCATCATGCATAGATCACATCCGGGCTACAATCACAAGCACGAGATACATCACTGTTTCAATCACGAGCATGCCACATCTGGGCTATAATCACTAGTGCACGATACATGAATTGCACTAATGAGTGCATTACATACATAAAGATTTCAGTCTTGAGCCACACAGTGATTACAATCAGAAAGCATAAACGGGTTATTCCATTGCTTGTTGCTTTGCCGCATTTCTGCGGCTTCAAATTGAATGTAAAATGTCCACGTAGCAATTTGGGTCCTTCTCTTTGTCTAACCTATGCCAGCTGATCCCACTGTCCTCAATACTGCTTCATACTCAGACTTGGTTTTCTCCTAGACAGCTCCCAATAGCAACAGGAGAGTTTTCACCTGATAGAAAGAGGATGAGGGACAACCCCCCCCACCTCCCCAGGAGCTTTGGGAGCTTTGAGGGGTGGGCATATGAAATGGGAGGATGTTGTAGTAAGAGGTAGACAAAGGGCTGCAAGATTAATACCAAGTCCTAAAGCACAGACCTTCGTGTGGGAGAGTCTGGGGTTCAAACAATAGTCAGCCATTTGACTTGTCATCATGCCGTTCTTTAGTCCTCTTCCCACCCGTACCCTCCGCCATTATAGAACCACCGCTCCCTCTGTGAATCTTCTAGTTTTCACCTATTATTGTCCCTAATGAAGATGGACAGTTGTTAGAACAGCTATGTTAGACCCCTTTTCACTTGCCCTCACCCACATTCCTGTTTCTCAAATGTACGTACTGTGGCGGGGGGAGGGGAGGTTTATTCCTTGCAGAAACTAATGGAGTATGACTGTAGAAAGCTAAAATGGCGGGAAAGAATGTAGAAGAGGCGCATATCAGATTTCTTTTTGAAAATTTCCCGGAACCAAACAGGAATGTCAGGTGAGCGTATTCCGCCATTTCTGCTTGTCCACTTGAAACGCACAATTCTGAATAGAAAGGTTTCTCACCAATAATATCTGACTTTGTACAGGGGGGGCGGGCACATTTTTGCCATGGCAAACAATATTGGTTGCACAGTGTCTATGTCAATCAAATAAGACGTAGCTAATCAGGATCCCTGGAGGGGTTGGCCTTAGGCTGTCTATAAAAGGAGCGTAGCCCAGTTGGCCGTGCCCACTTCTTCAGTTGGAAGGGTGGGTCTCCTTCGCTGCACCAAGCCGCGCTGGGGTGCCGGTAGCAGAGCCAGGCTCTCCTGAGGGGAAAATTACCCTCAGTGGAGTGCTTTGCCACAGCGGATGCTTTCAGAGACTGTCCCAGAGTAAGTTTATTGACTTCATAGAAAGTAATACATGCTAGCAATTTTGTAATTTATTACTATATTTTAACACTTTGGAGTGCTTTCGGCTTATAATAGTTGAGTCTCAGACAAAGTTTGTCACAGGGCGGGGGGTTATGGTGTGTATTACTCCTCAAAATTTTCTTTTAAATATGTTTTATTTAGCCTTTTGTCGATTTTTTTTTATCATTTTGTGGCCTTTTTGACTTAAAACTGAGGAAAAGCTGTGGTTCAGCTTGTAATTCCACCATGGGGGGAGGAGTACTGAGGTGGCAAGGCCGCGAGCTCTCGAGCGTCCAAGGCACAGCCCTCAATTCCCATGCGGCCGCAGGGTGGGGGATGGGGGTGGAGGCGCTAATGTGGGAAGGCCGCGATAGGGTGGGGGTAGGGGCATTGAAGGCCACTATGCGCCATCTTGGATACTGAGTGGGGGGGGCGCACTGTCGCTGGAAGGCCACAACATGTTGGGTGCCGTCTGCAATGGCGGTACGGGGAAAGAGGGGTGCTGACACCTGAAGGCCGCGTTGTGTGTGGTGGTGGTAGTGGCGGAAGGGGAAAGGGTTGACTATGGAAGGCCCAGGCGCGAACACTGCTGTTAACAATATGGAAACTGGGGTGTGGGGGGGAGGGACCGATGCCAGAAGGCCACATTGTGCATTGGAATGGCGGGGGTGTGTGGAAGCTGGCTCCGGAAGGCCATGATGCAAAGGTTGCCATCTGCAATACCAAAGCTGGGGGAGGGGGCGTTGATGCCAGAAGGCTGAATTGTGCGCGGGAATTTGGAGGGGGGGAGGTGGTTCACTCCGGAAGGCCCTGACACAAAGGTTGCCATCTGCGATGCCGAAGCTGGGGGAGGGGCCGCGGACGCCAAAAGACCGCATTGTGCGTGGGCGGTGGTTGGAGAGGGAGGTGGGGATGGCCGTCTGCAATACTGAAACTGGGGGAGAAGGGTGCTGGTGCCAGAAGGCCACAATACATGGCGGGTGTGAGATTGGCATCTGTGTTACCAGTTTGTGGGGGTAGGGAACGCTGGCACCAGAAGGCCTTGGCGTGAGGGATGCTGTCTGCAATACCAGTATATGGCCGAGGACGGCGCTGAGGTGAGAAGATCGCAATGCCGGCATACCGCCTGCAATACCAAGATGGGGACTGGGGGCGCTAGGGAGGGAATAGCTTGTACTGCAGGGGGGGAGGGCTCTTCCTGCTGGTAATCAGATGGGGGGGAGTGGCTGAGGAAGTGAGGTCACGAATTCCCACAACCGCCATTTTAGATTGGTAGCACTGGTTCACATAGTCACGTGGGAAAGTTAAATAAACTGAAGGCCAGTGCTGGGAAGGTGGCTCAGTGGTAGAGCACTTGCCTTGCATGCATGAGGCCCTGGGTTCAATTTCTCAGCACCACATAAGCAGAAAAAGCCGGAAGTGGTATTGTGGCTCAAGTGGTAGAGCACAGCCTTGAGCTGAAGAGCTCAGGGACAGCGCCCAGGCCCAGAGTTCAGG
>NW_012267254.1:3219461-3274837 GCF_000151885.1 Dipodomys ordii
AGGCTAGCGCTCTACCACTTGAGCCACAGCACCACTTCCGGCTTTTTTCTTTTTGCTTATGTGGTGCTGAGGAATCGAACCCAGGCCTCAGGCATGCAAGGCAAGTGCTCTACCACTGAGCCATCTTTCCAGCTCCGCTCAGCTGATTTTTAACCAACTTTTTCTATGCATTATGGCACTGTTAAAAGTTGTCAGTGAAATCAGTAATGGCAAGGATTTGGGGTTTGCATACTAAGACTCCTTGACCTGTTTCTCCACTCTTGTTTCATGCAAAAGAAACACAGGGGTAAATGGATCAGGGTAAAAGATAGACTATTATGGCAAAAAGTGCTAATGTCAGGTGGGTTGCATTGAATATTATACGTGATTAATGTTCTCTCTTGTCCCTATTCAGATCAGAGTCACTGTTCAGTATACCAGCCAAACTACAAGCTTTGATTGGTAAGCTGTTCTATGTTTGCTGTTGTTTTCTCAGCTATCCAATGTGCTTCCCCCCCGCCCCCCAGATGTGCAGAAGTCCTATGTCTAAACTTGGTTTTACCTTTGTTGTTATTTTTCCTGCAAGGTATACTGAATTGCATATGAATTTGGAATTGAAGCTTTCACTATATTATAATATCAAATTTCAGAGCCAAGGAACTTGTAACCAAAGGTTGTACTTTGGGAGTTGTTTCCCACTGTGATATATGCTTTTGAACATGGTCTTCCCCAGTCATTTAACAGTCTTATGACTTGTACTTATTGGTAACATCTGTAAATGGTTGCATTATATAGCTTTAACTCAGTGCCTTATAGATTTTCTCTGGAAAATCCCAGGTGTCAATTGGACCTCAGTTCAAACTCATTTTACCAGTGTCAGTCTTTACTACTATCTAATGCTTTGAGCCTCAGTTTTTCTTATCTGCAAAATGGAAATCATATGTTATCAAGGATGCTGTAAGAATCAAGTAGAGTGCAATCATCTTTGTAATGCCCACAGTACTCAGAAATTAGCCCTCATTTTCGGAACTATGTAATAGATTAAGATACTTTGGTTTAGCTCTCTCCCTTCTCCTTCCCTTTATTTACCTTTTTTCCTCAGGTATACCTTCTTATAGGTTACACTGATTTCTCCAGAAGCCACAACTTTGTAAGTAATCTAGCTGTGAAGTAAAAAGTGTCTGAGAAGTCCAGATTTTTCCTTGCAGTAATGTTAGTTGTATTCTCGCCTATGTAGACACCTTACACTGAGTCTGGCATAGAGTAGTATCCAGCAGTGCTTTCTAAATGTGCAGGCTAGAAGGTTCCTGTTAACTGGCGCTCCTAGAAATCCTTCTTCTCACCTGTAAAACTTCACTTCTGGAAGGTGATTATAGTTCATTGATATTAGATAAAGATACTGGACAATGTAAGAAAGGATGTAAAAACTTTTAAATACAAACAGGCATTATGTAAGATTCTCCAAGAGAATTTTAACTGAGTTATCAATAGATCCATACTTTTCTGTTAGCACATATGTTACTCTGGTAGTATCATGTAACTTGAAGTTTGCCCAGCTAAAAAAACAAAAACCATGTTTTGAAAATTAGATAAGAAAGTATCAGCTGAGCACTGGTCACTCATGCCTGTAATTCTGTCTACTAAGGAAGCTAAGATCTGAGGGTGGAGGTTCAAAGCCAGCCTAGGCAAGAAAGTCTGTGAGATTCTTATCTCGAATTAACCAAAAAGCAGGAAGTAGAGCTGTGGCTCAAGCCCCAAGACTGGCACGTATGTATACACACACACACACACACACACACACACACACACACGAGAGAGAGAAAGAAAAGAAAAATGTGTAATTCTAGTGCAGCATATTAAGATTTTAAAGCTTTTCAATTCATCCTAGAATTAATTACTTTAAATTCCTGGGTAGCAGAGATCATTGTTATTCTTTTGGTAGATAATGGAAGCCAGAATTATTTTAAAGATGCTTTACTGTGACAGCCAAGTTCCTTCATCATGTGGTATTACAGTGACCTTGCTAATCAAAAAAAAATAGAGCTAGGAATGTGGCTTAGTGGTAGAGTGCTTGCCTAGCATGCATGAGGCCCTGAATTCTATTCCTCGGTACCAAATAAACAAAAAATAAATAAAATTTTTTAAAAATTAAAATATTTTTTAAAAATCAGAAAGTTTACTGTGACACTTAATGTTTCCCCAGGTGCTTGGACCCATTGCCCTTCACAGTCATCTTAGGTCTCTTCATTTGTGTGGTTTGGAGAATAGGTAAGTGGGTAAGTGGATACTTTGATTAACTTCTGGTATCTCAAAATTGCTGTGTGTCAGAGGAATCGTATAGAGTAAATCTCCAAGTGAATAACTGGAAATTCAGAAACATAGGTGAAGAGAAAGTGGTTGTAATATTCAGAATTTAATATGGAACCTAGTTTTTTTATTTCAGAATTGTCACTTATCCTTGTTATCATCTGAGGTCTGCTTTGTGAATAGTTAAAAATCATTTGGGATTTTAGTATGCTACAAATTTATGGTGTGATGAGACCTATTTTCATGCTTCCTATTTATATAGGTACTGAGAAAGTTTGGATTGAAATGGAAATTTTAGCTCAAGCCTATCATGATTATAAAGCTTTTAATTCATAAAAACAATCACTATAGAAAAGTTCATAGGCTCAGTTTTCTTTACAAATTCTGATAATTATCATATGTGCATACAAAGAAAGTCTATGGACTACAAACAGTACTTTTTTTCTTTAAACAACTGACTTTCCATAGGAAAGTAAAAATCTGATAGGCACGTCTTGCAGTTTCTCAGGTGTTAATACTCGCACTGTGTCTAATTTCAGTTTACCAGTATGACGTAACTGAATGAGATTTTAGCTTACAAGTTGTTTCTCACACAGCACTTAAATAAACTCAAATCACTGGCAATCCATCTATATAATTATTACTATAGAACTAATATTTTGATGATCTTCTGAGTAATCTTTGTGAAAGTGTCCATATTCGTTCTGGGAAGGAAAGTTGTGATGGGTTTTATGAAAGTAAATCTATGCTTTCTCATTCAGGTATCTTGACTTCATCCCTAACTTCCAAACTCAAATATTATGCAAACACTTAAGAAAGGCATTTACTTTAAAGATTCTAATTTTTCTTAAACCGTGCTGTGACTTTTTAGTTTATAAATTGCTGGAGAGGGGATGTGCATCTGTCGTCCTAGCCATTTGGGAGTCTGAGATTGGGAGGATCACAGTTCCAGGTCAGCCTGGGCAAAAACATTATTGAGACTCTCAACAGAGAAATCTGGGCATTAATGTTGTATGCCTGTCATTCTAACTTCAGTGGAGGATTAAATAGGAGGAATATTGTCTAGGTTGGCCTGGTCAAAAATCAAGATCTTATTTTTAAAAATGGCCAGAGAAAAAGGGCAGGAAATGGAGCATTGATAATAGAGTACCAGGTTAGGAAGGTGGCTCAGTGGTAGAGTGCTTGCCTTTCAGGCATGAGGCCCTGGGTTTGATTCCTCAGCACCACATAAACAGAAAAGGCCAGAAGTGGAGCTATGGCTCAAGTGGTAGAGAGCTAGCCTTCAGCTGAAGAGCTGAGGGACAGTGCCCAGTCCCAGAGTTCAGGCTCCATGACCAACAAAAAAAACAATAATAGAGCACCTACCTAGCAAGTACAAAGCCCTGAGTCAAACACCAGTACTACCAAGCAGAAAGAAAAATCAAAGTTGTGTGGTTCCTGAATATTTATTGTTCAATAACAGCATATGTGTAAGTGATGTAAAGAACATGATCTTCATAGGAATGTTGTTTTGTTGTAGAGTTTGATGCGATAGAATTATAGTTCTTCTGTACATGGCAATGTAAACATAACTGTGAGAGAGGCTTTTTCTGACTTGTTCCTGTTGTAGTTCTAGTATATGAACTGTACTGCCTCTTAGTGGAGGAATTTAGGTCTACTTGAGGCATCAAAAGAGAAAGAAAGTACTGCTATTTGATTATGAGACATATCATTTAATTAGTTGTGCCTAAGGCCTTGAAGGAGCTGATGAAGTTGCTACCTCTTAGCTGGATCAAGTGAACACTCTGATTGATAGCCCTGAAGATCTCAGGAGAGAAGAAACTCTTGCTGTTGCTCCATTCTTCAAGAACAGAGCTGGAAACTTTCATGAACTTTCTTTGCAGGGTCTAAGCTGAGACTTGGCTCTCTTGCTTAGGTCCTCCTTCTGTTGATACAATGATTGATATCTGGGACAGGAATTCACAAGAGGAGATAGGGCAAGAAATGATGAAATATGGTAGAGCGTAGTGAGAATTGTGTATGATCTATAAACGGACATAAATGTGTGGCCTACTGTCAAAAGTAACATTTGCTCTTTAAATTTGATCTTTTCCCAACAGGTCTCATTTCACTAGACTACTGGATGCTTGACTTTAAAATTCTTGAGGTAAGAATATGTAAGAGGTTCTGAAGAGAATCTGTATAATGTATTTGCATACTGTATACAAAGTATTTACATACTTATATGTATATGTGAAATATAAGTATAGTTATGTAAAATATTTAAAAATAAAATAAAACTACGCAAATATATTTTACATATATTTTAAATTATAATTAGATAACTAATAATGATCACATACTATATAACATAAGCAAATTACTATTAAATAAGTTATTAATATAAGTGAAACATATAGAAATGTATAAATATATACATTTACATATCATACATACATGCATGCATATAACTCAAATAGGATGGTTGCAAGTGAAGTTCTTCTCAGATGCTAGTGGCTTACAACTCAAATAGGATGGTTGCAAATGAAGTTCTTCTCAGATGCTAGAGGCCCATACCTATAACCCTGAAATGGGGAAGGATTGAGGTGAGAGGCCCCAGGCAGAAAAGTCTTCAGGAATCTGTCTTTCAAGAGACTCTGCATACAGTAGCACAGGCCGTGATCTTAGCAACAAGAAACCCTAAAATAGGCAGATAGAGGTGAGACGTTGTCTCAAATAAAACTAGCATAGCCGAAGAGCTAAAGTACCAGCCTAGCACATGTGAGGTTCTGAGTTGAAATCACTGTACTGAAAGAAAAAAGATTTGGTTGTGTGTTACACTTGTTTAATAAATATACATCCAAAGGAAGTATGTCTTATTGCTTCAAACCACGATTGGCACCAAACCACCAGGAAACCCAGATTAGCCCAGATTCTTTTGGGTTTTGACCAAAGGAGTTATAGAAAAGTAGTTACAAGAAGGGAATAGATCATTTGGATACATCAACCCAGTGAATATTTTTTTCTGGTCCTGAGGCTTTAAGTTAGGGCCTGGATGCTATCTCTGAGCTTCTTTGCACAAGACTAACACTCTACCACTAGAGCCATACTTCTGCTTCATGTTTTTGATGGCTGGTTGGAAAGTCTCATGGACTTTTCTGCCTGTGCTAACTTCAAACTGTGATCATTAGATCTCAGCCTCCTAAGAAGCTAGGATTATAGGCGTGAGCCAACAAAACCCAGCTCCATTGGAAATTTTGACTCATACTAAGTAAAAATCACCTTCCAGTTATCTCTTGTCAGCATTTCTCATTGTCAGTATTCTATAAACGTGTCCTCCTTTTACAAAACACGTAGTTAGGTTGCAAATGTCAGGGTACTGTAGTAGAATGTTTGAAATTTTATAGCAAATGCTTTCATTAACAGATTTCTTTTGGCATTCCAGACGAGTTAGTAATGGCTTTTCCATATGAATGTGCTCCTGCACATTGCCCCTGGGACTCCTAGTACTTACACTTGAGTCTAGAAATCAATTTTATCTTAATTTCCAAATGTCTTATTTTGTGGGGTTTGGGTGGATTCTTTATACATATATCAAGAATGCAAAGTAATTTGGTGCATCTTAATGACATAAATACTGCCCTTACCTTGGAAACCTTTTCTTCTCTTGCTAATTTATCACTTATCAGATTTAAGATATAGATATTTTAATAAAATGTTCTCCATCAGTGCATCGACCCTACTATTTCATTTCACAGTAAACCATATCGCCCATAGGCATTTTTTGAACTCTTTCAGCCTTTTCATTTTCCCTATCTTTCCTGGTGTTCCTCTCTCTCTCTCTCTCTCTCTCTCTCTCTCTCTCTCTCTCTGTGTGTGTGTGTGTGTGTGTGTGTGTTGATACTGGGGCATGAACTCATGGCTTAGGTGCTTATCCTTAGCTTTTTTGCTCAAGGCTGGTGTTCCATCACTTGAGCCAAAGCTCTACTTGAAGCTCTTTTGGTGGTATTTATTGCTTGAGTCTGCAGGTATTAGTTCAGCAATGCATACCACAAGTTTGAGACCCCAGATGTCATCACCAGGACCATTGGATAAACAACAAAAATCCCTTCTCTTTGGAAGCTGGAGGTTTAGATCATTACCAGGACCATTGGAAAGACAAAAATCCCTTCTCTTTGGAAGCTAGAGGTTTAGATCCCGGGCTCCCATATGTCAGGTCAAGCCATTTACCTCTATACACTAAAAGAGACATAGTGAAGGACCTAGAAAGTAGATTTATTATATGGCCTAGGCAGCTTCACAAAGATAGCACTTCTTTACTATGCAGAATGGGACATAAATTTAAATAGAAAAAGAACTGGGTGGTAATGGGAGAAAGATAATGATAAATAATCCTAGTCATGGGCATGGCCTGGTTGACTATTCTCTTAGTCCTTGGGATGGCTCGGGAGAAGGTGATAAGGCTGGTTCTGGGGAGGCTCTGATACTCCCTTCCTTTGAACCATTTTTTTTTCATTCCTCCTTCCTAGATTGCAAGGTGAGGACAAATAGATGAAATATATATGTCATAAATAACTTGTGTAAGACTAAAACTAGAAACAACATTATAAAGCAAACTACAAGGAGTTAAAAAGTCAAGACATACAATTAAATAATGTAAGAGATTTTCTTTTAAATAATGAGCATAGACAACTAAAAAGATAATGTTTGAAGCAAGTAGAAGTAGTTGTTCTTTTGTCTCTAGTTAAATAGAAGTCTTTGGTCGGACGTGTACATTTGCCTTCTCTTAGAGGTACTTGGAAGGGCTTTAAGGTCAGATAGCTCTGCATCTGGTAGAGATAGTGCCAGTGACCTCAAATACCTCCCTTCTCTTCCCTTCGTCCTCTCATTCCTGTTCTCCCTTTTTCCTACTTCACTTTTCCTTTCCCTTCCCATTCTCCCCTGTCCCTTAGCTTTTTCATTCAAAGCGGGTGCTCCATGTGAGTCATAGCTCTATTTCTAGCTTTTTGGTGGTTAATTAGAGATAAAAGCGTCTCATGGCTTTGAACTGTGATCCTTAGGTCTCAGCCTCCTGAGTAGCTAGGATTACAGGTGTGAGCCACCCACACCTGGTTCAGCATTGATTTTTGAGGCTCTTTGTGTCTGAGCCAGTTTGGGCCATGATCCTCATACTTGGGTTTCCTTGTGTAGGTAGGCATGACAGACACATTCCATTATGCTTCCCCTAGGATAAAAAAGGAGGAAGCCACTTTACCCAGCCATTCATGGAGATAGAATCTCATGAACTTTTTATCCAGGCTGGTAATGAATCTCAAAGACTAGGATTATAGGCTTGAGTCATCAAGCCTGGCTTAGATACTTGACTAGGGTAAGCTGGGCCTTACCTTTTTTGCTCAAGGTTGGTACTTTATCACTTGAGGCACAGCTCCACTTCCAGCTTTTTTGTGGTAAATTGGAGATGAGTCACATAGACTTTGCTGCCCACTCTGGCTTTGCACCTCAGATCTCAACCTTCTGAGTAGCAAGGTTGGCATTACAGGCATGAACAACCAGCATCCACTTTCTTTTTCCATTTTGGAAGAGTCCTTTAGGACAGAGTATGTTTTACACAAAGCCTCTCTCATTTAAAAGATTTTCCTTTAACTTTTTCTACAAAAACATGTCCTTATCTCTTTCTTTGTCTTTTCTACTTGAGGATATATTTGTATTTCTTTTTTAATTTGTACTTGATATTAGAATTTTGACAAGATTGTTTTTCTATTCTCAATGGGCTCATATTTTAGTGAAGACCCAAGAAGAAAAGCAATCTTTTTGGTGGTTGTAATGGCTGATAGTGAAGCTTAAACTCAGAACTTTTGTGCTCATTTGGTTAGCTTGTTTATGGCCGCCATTCTATCATTTGAGCCCTGTGTCCACCAGTAAATGGTTATCTGGAGACGGAGTCATTTGGGCTTTTCTGTGTAGACAGGCTTTGAACTGTAAACCTTCTCGTTTCAGTTTCTTGAATAGCTGGGATTATAGGCATTAGCCACTGGCAGGTGGATAAGAAAAGCAATCTTAAACTTCTCTATACAAAAACAAATTAAAAACTTAATTTACATTTTTATTTGTCAATATGCCCATATATATTAATAAGAAAAGTTGGATCCAGATTGCAACAGAATAAAACAGATCAAGACTTCTGCCCATCTTAATGTTTGTTTTTTCTTCAGTCATACATTTGAGAGTTAATTCCTAGAGGCCTGCATTTTAGTTCAAGTTGGTTATAAGAACTGTGGAAAACTGGTTTCCTAGAAGTGACAGACGACAGAGGAAAAAAATAGGCATAACAGGCATAATGTAGAGGACTAGATTATCTTTGTTCATACATGTATAGACATGTATGCAATTTTTAAAAATTGTAAATGGAAGGACAAAGGGTGAAGAAATGTAGCAGAGATACTAGACGCTATGTTGAAAATGAACTACACAACTTGTGGGTGGAGACAGGAGAGGAAAATTAGGAGAGAGTGAAGGGAAAGGGTGATATTGTCCAAAAAATGTACTCATTACTTATGAAATGAACCCCTCTGTATACTACCTTTATAATAACAATTAAAACTTTTTAAAAAGAAAGATAAAAAATTAGACATCACATAGATGTCCATTTAAGAATTCATGAACTTGGGCTGGGGAGGTAGCTCAGTGGTAGAGTGTTTGCCTTGCATGCATGAGGCCCTGGGTTCGATTTCTCAGCACCACATAAGCAGAAAAAGCAGGAAGTAGCTCTGTAGCTCAAGTGGTAGAGCACTAGCCTTGAGCTGAACAGCTGAGGGACAGCGCCCAGGCCCAGAGTTCAGGCCTCACAATCAACAAAAAAAAAAAAAAATTCAAGAACTCAAGAAATGTAATTTTTTTTTTTTTGCCAGTCCTGGGGCTTGAACCTCAGGGCCTGGGAGCTGTCCTTGAGTTACTTTGGTTCAAGGCTAGCACTCTACCACTTGAGACACAGCTCTACTTCTAGCCTTTTGTGAGTAGTTTATTGGAGATAAGAGTCTCATAGACTTCTCTGCCCTGGCTGGCTTGAAACCATGATCCTCAGATCTTAGCCTCCTGAGTATCTTAAGATTACAGGCGTGAACCACTGGTATCTGGCAAGAAATGTGAATTTTTAATGTAGTGTTCACAAGTAAGCATTTTTTTCTATGAATCCTAGGAGAAGATAGAGTTGTGTCCAACTGTATTCTTCTAGGAGTAAATCTGGGGAGTTTATATTGGTGGCTGACATACAAATGTGTATGTCAGGAAAGTGGTTTTGAGTTCATTTCCAGTAGGACTATTGGTATAGCCATCAGAATTTTAGCTTTCCCCAAGCCAATCATCACAGACAGACTAATATAGACATACAAAATGATACAAACACAATTAATTCACAATTCACTTTTAGACCAAACTACCCTTTGCCTTTTTCTTTCTTTTTCTCTTTTAGTAGACAAGTCAGCTAGAGTTCTCCCTAAGGGGCAAGATAGACTTGGTGCTTTTCATTCTTGAGCAGATCACAACAGAGATAGATCTCCAACACAAACACTCTGCTTTCTCTGTGTTCCTTACTTCCCTGCTAATTGCCAACACAAGTTTTCTAATGAACTCAAATGCTCAGCAAAGCCTCTGAACAAGGGATTCAAATTTCCTTGTCAGACAAATGGCAGAAGTCCAAATAGTTCAACTGAACCCAAAAGGGGCTCTGGAGAGCCTCCAAACCACAAGGAATTCAAAGCTTCCCTGGAAGATGAATGGCAAAAGCCAAAATTAGTTCAACAAAACCCAAAATGGCCCAAAAGAGCCTCCAGACAGCAAGGGAAAAGAACGGGAAGGCCAAGGTGCACTGGTTGGAGAGAACAGTCAGAATTCAGGGACTTTAGTGTTCAAATGGCCATTATTCTGCCCTACCAGATGATGGTAAAAAGCTGGCCAAAGTGGAAAAATAAGAAAGTCCATGTAATAAATGTAATTCCAGCAGCTGTGTAGAAGAAATTCTATCTTTCCTCCTTGATCCAGAGTTGACTTGTTGCTTGTGAAGTAACTGACACTGCATGGGTGTATTTTCTGACTTGCCAAAGCTAAAACCAGTGTTAGGACCCAAGTCCAAACTTCTGGGATTCCTTATGTCAGGTTTCTTCACTCACCACAAATGCCAAAACAAAAGATAATGAAGGGCAGCAAAAGGTAGGAAGACAGCACTTCAGTTAATCTTTAAGAAACAGAAATGAGCTATATTTTGGGGGATTGTTTGTGTGTGTGTGTGTGTGTGTCTGTGTCTGTGTCTGTGTCTGTGTGTCTGGTACTGGGGCTTGATCTCAGGGCTTTTTTTTCTTAGCACTCTGCCACAGGAGCCACACCTCCAGTTGAAGCTTTTTTTCTGGTTAATTGGTGATGAGAGTCTCTCGGATTTGTATGCCCTGGCTAGTTTCAAATTGAAGTCCTCATATCTCACCTCCTGTTATTTGGGTTATAGGGGTGAGCCACCAGTGCCTGGTAAACTAGGCTTAAATAGACAAGAGAACTGGAGGAAGCTGAAGGAGAAGTATTGCATATTATCAAACAGCCCAGTCACAGGCATGTTCCAGTGCTCTGAGGGTGATTAGATGATCTGGCAATTCATTGTCTTAGAATTAGTCAGGGGTATTGTCTTTTTTTTCCCCTGAAGTTCCAGAGTTGTTCTTTCCATCATCACTTGAGGTGATCAATTTAGTTCCCATGAGATGATTACTCTTTGTGGGTGTAGCCTTATCATTACAGGTACTTGTCCTCATTTTAGGAGGGAGGGGTATTTTCAATCCTTTGTCATAAAGATATTATCAATCAGTCTGTCCTTCCTGGAGTTCATGATGATTATACAGTGACTGAAGAAAGACTGGCTTAGAGCAAAGACCAATACAAAGTAGAGGTAGAGATGCCAATTTTTTCTCCTGCTTTATATTAATTTGTGGATAGAAGTAGGGAGTCATGTCCTTTTCAGCAAATGCAGGTTTTAAGCACCTGTTACATTTTCAGTGTGGAATTCTCTCTTAATTTCATAATCCATAGCTGTAGGGCTATTGATAAAATAGTTGTGTTTAAAGGTAATAACTGTCCCAATCCATTTAGTGTTAGTAAACTGACAACTTGTCTCACATAAGTTTTCTGATTCCCATTCTCTCTCATAACTCAGCCTTTTTTGGTTCCATATGCACATCAAAAACTTGATTTCAGGGATTATTCTCATATTGTTTCCTCTGCTTGGAATAGTCTTCTCTGTCATCCCTAGCTAATTAATAGGTGCCCATCTATAGTCTCATTGCTATGTATTATTTGGCCATTGTACAAATCTGTATTGACATGAAAAAAAACGTGGAAGGGGCCTTAGGTACACAATAGTTTTCCTATCTCATTTGGTAGACACAAGCAATGAAAAAATAGATTTACTCAGGAAACAAAGTATATCACATATTAAACTAAAAAAATGACAAATATTGCAGAGTATGTGAAAAAAAAGAAACCTTACAAGAAAAAGAAAATACTTTCTTTGAAGGACCTGACAGTTTTGTAGAAGAGATAAAAGTATCTTAGATAAAAGTATCTTAATCTATGTGATGGTTAATCTTGATTATCTTCTTGATTGGATTCAGAAGCACGTAAGAGTAAAGCTCATCTTTACGTGTGCATGTGACAGCATATCCAGAGCAGATTAAGGAGAGATAGTATTAATACATATTCTGTATATTCTTTCTATTCTATATCCTTTTTTTGTCAGTCATGGGGCATGAACTCTAGGCCTGGGTGCAGCTCTTCAGCTCAAAGCTAGCACTCTACCACTTGAGCCACAGCTCTGCTTCTGGTTTTCTGGTGGTTAATTGGAGATAAGAGTGTCACTGACTTTACTGCATGGGCTGGCTTTGAACCATGATCCTCAGACCTCAGCCTCCTGAGTAGCTAGGATACAGGAGTGAGCCATTGGCACCCCACTCTGTTCTATATCTTAATACCTTTTATTGCAGGCAGCCTCTCTTGGTTTACTGTTTGCCATGAGGTAAACTGCTTTCTAAAAGCATGAACCAAAATTTTTCCTCTCTCACATTGTTCAAAACTCAGTACAGAAAAAAGGAAAAAAGAACTGGGCTCAGTGGCTCACACTGGTAATTTTAGCTACTCAGGAAGCTGAAATCTGAATATCGCAGTTTGGAGCCAGTAGGGGCAAGAAGGTATGTAACACTCTTACTCTAAAGCACAAAAGCTCAGGGACAGAACCCAGGCCCTGAATTCAAGCCACAGGACTGGCATTAAAAAGAAAAAAAGAATGGCTTGTTTGTCACAGGTTAGTTGCTTTACTAAGTATATGGTGAACCTTGTCTAAGCTTCTTAGAGGAATTTTTCTTTGAGATCTTTTTTTTCCCTTGCATGCATGTATTTCTTTGTATGTTTGATCTCTCACCAGTATTTTTTTTCATTTTCTAGTATCCTCTAAAAATGAAAATAATAGAGGGTACCTAAGAGAAAATCAGTTGTATTCATGTAAAAAGAAGCATTGTATCTAATGATAGGAAATAAACACAATGTCCTCTGGCATATCAAAATTTTAAGACTAATTAATGGCTTCCTAGTACTCTTCAATAATTCGTACTATCCACATGTTCGTATTGTTAAGGCTTAGGGGGCCTCTTTTGAAGTTAACTCCACTGTATAGGTGAAGAAATGGCTATTTAGTAAGTATAAAGGCCATAAAAATTATGACTGAGCAAGAAGAGACTTGTCTCCTGCTGTGTTATTTCCATTGTGAACCTTTCTTGCTTGGAGAACTCAATACTCAACCCTTTTCAGGAAGTTAAAGAGTTAAACTAGGACAGTAAATTAATTTCTTTTTCATATGGAAGAATGAAACCATAATGACCTTAAATAATTTATCCATAGCCACAAGGCCAGAGAAGGGGATTAAGTCAAGAATATGGCTGTTTGGTTACTGGGACAAATTAAGGAAGAAAAGTTATATAATTAGATGGCTAATGTTGTCATTACTTAGACTAAGTAATATGCACTGTTTGGAAAATTCAGCCATGAGAAAGACTTTGGCATTAATCTAGAATGTAAAGTTTTATGTGTAGTGTTTCTTGAGTGCTTGTTTCCAGAGGTGGATTAGGATTTGGGATGAGGAATTAAGGAGTGGAAAGGGGAATGATGTGAGTGTACATAGTTGAAGCCAGTTGAATTTTAGCTTTCCAGGAGCTTCTAGGCATGTTTAATAAGTGTATTTTATACGCATGTAATTAGAAGATAGAAAATAGTACACAGTACCTTTTGAGGTCTGTATCTGGACCTGATTCTTTAAGTCAGCACTCAGAAGTGTTACTATAAGGTATAGACAAAAAAAGGAAATGCCTTAAGCACATGTTTTCTGTGAAATTAGGGAAATAAATAGGACTATTGATTGCCATTGGAAAAGTATGAATTATTTCTTAAGATCTCATGAAATGGCTTTGGACAACCATCATGTCCCCCCTTCATTAGCTCAGCAAATAAGTGTGAGTTCTATTATAATAATAGGTCAGATTGAGGGCATTTAATAACTTACTATTTAGCTTATATATTGAAATGAGTAATGAGTGACTTACAAAGCCAAAAACCAGTGTTAACTCTGTGGATGGACTACTAGTTTTCTGTTTAGAAAGGGGTTCCCACCCCAGATTCTGTACTAAAAGCCACAATTACTTTGCATGTTGTTGTATACACTGACTGCTATACTTCTTGCCATAAAATATCACCCTTGTTAATTACAGCTTCTTTGAGAGCCTTTCCACTCGAATTATTCATCCTAGTTTTGAAAGGATTTGATGAATATCAACAATGTAATAAATGCTTGCAGTTCTTCAGAAAACTATATTCCAAATCCTTTCATGAAGCACTCTGAAAATAAACACAGTCAAGTTGGCTGTCATTCTGATAATTTAGGCTAATCTGTGTTTATAGGCTGTCAAGAATGCTTCCAAATAGGATGGAGGTTACTCAGATGGACCTACAAGGTTACTTTTAGCTCTTGAACATGCATTTTGGTGAAAAGGTTAAATTGGTGGTAGACAGGATAGAAGCCATCTACAGATGATATTTAAAGTGTTTGGATTTTTTCTTGGATCTGATAAGGTCTAAAATTCTTCATGCCAAAGGACATAGCTTACTTTCTCAGTCTTCGTAGTCATTGTGCATTTGCCACACAATCTGAAATAATAGTGTTATATTCAGCTTCATAGTATTCTCACTTTACAATGTAAGAATTTTTTCTTCATATGTCATTTATAAAATGCTCTGTCATATGTAACTCTATTGTTATTGAAGGGCAAACGTAGAGTCTTCACCAAGAAATGGTTAAGTATAGAGTTAAGTATCTGGCAATGTGCCTTTGTGTAAACTAGGCTCTTTCCCATTTAGTGTACATTTATGTGTACATGTATGTTTGTGTTTATGCATATGCATGTACACTCACACACAGATGATTCTGTAGCAGATTGCACTATCTGTAAGGGCAAAAGTTTTACAGGGTTGCATTTTATTTGTTCTATTATAGTAGGATCTTTTGGTTACAGATCAATTTGATAGAATGTTGACAATGTACATCCTTTTATTGGAAAAAATAGGCCTTTATACTTAATCCATGGACATTTTCGGTTTTCTAGGGGTTTAAGGAGTACATCTGGAGTTGAGTGCATTAATCAGTTTAAGAATCTCCATTAATATCTAAGCAGTTAATTCTTTTTTAAGCAGTTACCTTTTTATTAGGTTATGAGACATTTTTCTGCTTACCATGTACCTGTGCTGAATGCATGACCTGTATCTAGTTCTTTAGTAAGTTCTTCAGTAAGCAGGCAAGTGACTTGCATTTGACTACCAAGGTCTCATTTTCTTTAACTTAAAATGAGTGCTGTTTTTTCCAAGAAAGCCAGCTTTGTCTTGGATTCCTGGACTTAAGTGATGCTTCCACCTAGGCCTCCTAAGTGCTGGAAGGATATAGGCAACACAACACCTCATGTGGCTAAAAGTAGAATTTTGTTTGCTTTTTGTTTGTGTGCTGGTACTGGGGCTGAATATAGGGCCAAGATGCTGTCTCTTGGAGTTTTCACTTAAGGCTGATGCTTGACCTCATGAGTCACATCTCCACTTCTGCCTTTATCCTGGTTAGTTGCAGGTAAGAGTCTCTTGGATTTGTCTGTTCAGGTTGGCTTTGAATTTTGATCCTTCAATTTCAATGTCCTTAGTAGCTAGGATTAGAGGCATTAGCCACTAAAGCCTGACATTGGTCTCTGGCTAGCACGTGTGCTCACTTATATGCCCGTCCTGGACTTGAACTCAGGACCTGGGCACTGTCCCTGAGCTTCTTTTGCTCAAAGCTAACATGCTACCACTAGAACTGCAGTGCCACTTCAGGCTTTTTCTGTTTATGTGGGACTGAGGAATCGAACCTAGGGTTTCATGTATGCTAGGCAAGCACTCCACTACTTAGTCACACTCCCAGCCCTGTAAGCTGGGAATACATGAAGTACAGTGGCTGATGTTGCAGAGGTAACTTGTAGAAAAATTAATAGTGCCATAAATTCTGCTAAAAAAGAGATAGGATAAGTGAACTATTACTGTATAAAACAATGTAAGGAAAATTTAATGCTGGTTATTAAGACAGTGAAGGAGATAAGGAAAGAACATAGAATAGCTCAAATAGATATAAAGGGGTTGGGAGAATGGAGAAACATGGGAGAAGCTATTGGTCAAAATTCATTTGTATGTTTTGAAGCAGTTTTTTTATTTCAAAATGGTTTTAGTAATTAAGAAAAGGTATGATACCTCTGTCCTCCTAGCAAGTGTGTCAGAAGATTCTATGTATAGCTATCCACCTGTTCAGAAATGCGTTCATTATAATCAGGAACCCATGCATTAATCATACCCTCTTGAAACATGCCACCAATCCAACTTTTTGCCAGTCCTGGGCACCAGCCCTGAGCTTCTTTTGCTCAAGGCTAGTACTCTACCATTTGAGCCACAGCCCCACTTCTGGCTTTTTCTGTTTATGTGGTATTGAGGAATTGAACCCAGGGCTTCATGCATGCTGGACAAGCACTCTTAACACTAAGCCACATTCCCAGCCCTCTTTTTCTCTTTTCTTATCGTGGGTACTCTACCACTTGAACTACATCTCTAGCCCAGATTTTTTGCTAGAGATTAGAGTCTTGTAGACTCTAACCTTTGTAGACTCTTTCTGTCCTCTCTGGCTTCCAGTGTAGACCTCAGATCTCAGTTTTTCTGCGTAGTTAGTATGACAGGAGTGAGCCACCTGGGCCCAGGCTTAAAATTAGTGTTCTAATGGCTTGATCACTAAAATTCCTTATGTTGCTTTGTTTACTCAGCCCTGTTTTAGGCATAGTACAAGCCATCAAGTAAGATGGAACACTGAGTGGAAGCTGAAAAAGAAGAAACAAAGGGCTCAAAGACTTGTATTAGGTGTTTGAAGACCAAAGGTTTAGGGAAAAAAAATCTATGATTGTTGCTGTGAGTGTATTGCAGCACTGTCAGCCTCTATGTATGGCACTTGATAATAGAATGATAATTACTGTGTTAGTCATTTTTTAGTATTACATGATTATTTCACTTTGTTAGGCTACCTGTAAACATTTTTTTTAAAGAAATGAAATCCTTTCAACCAAGTATTTACTAGGTCAAGTTACTTTTAGTGGCTGCAGGAAGTGGATAAAATGATAACTCATATGAGGAAGGTATGAATTGTACTTCATACAAATGCTTCCAAATAAATCCAGTTCAAGTGTTTATGATGCTAAAGGCTCTATGGAAGACATTTCACAGTCTCTTAGTAAAACTGTCCCTAGGCTGCTTCTATCTATTCAGCATTCCGATAATCATTTGCTCGTTTGTTTTAGGTTTTATCCAAAATGATTTAATTTTGTAGTAAAGAATTCTATAACTGAGGCCTGAAGCTTGTATCAGGTTGTCCAAGTAGTTACTTTAATTCTGTGAGATTTTCTTCTAACAAGTAGAAATTCATCAGCATGGCATAACAACATTTTTAAACTATTAAATTGAAAATATCTTTATACCACCCTGAAGCTTAATTGTGTCAGCAAATAATAATTAAATGGCACCTGAACACAGTTTTCTGAGAAGAGAAAATCAGCTAGGTTAAAGAAATCTGAAGGATAAATCAGACCATCAACCAACATTCAATCCTTGTATGAGAAATTTATATAATCCACATTAAGCACATCGGATCAACTAGAAAATTAAAGTAATTAAATGTTAGAAAGGGAGCAACAAAGATGTAACATGGTAAGAGCACTGCAAAGAGCCTCCAAGGAAATGCAGATACAAGATTATGATTAATGCATGGGTTCCTGATTATGATGAACACACTTCTTAACAGCCAGATAGCTATACCTAGAACCTTCTGACACAGTTGCTAGGAGGACAGAGGTTATCATACCTTGTCTTAATTATTAAAACCATTTTGAAATAAAAAACTGCTTTAAAACATACTAATGAATTTTGACCAATAACTTCTCCCATGTTTCTCCATTCTCCCAACCCCTTTATATTTATTTAAGCTATTCTAGTTCTTTCCTTATCTCCTTCACTCTTAATAACTAGTATTCAATTTTCCTTACATTGTTTTATACAGTAATAGTTCACTTATCCTATCTCTTTTGGAAGAATTTATGGCACTATTAATTTTTTTACAAGTTACCTTTGCAACATCAGCCACTGTACTTCAATTTTATTTTGGCAGTACTAAGGCTTAAACTTGGGGCCTCATACTTGGTAGGTAGGTGCTTCACCACTTGAACCTTCACCATTTTTGTTTCAATTATTTTTGGGATAGGGTCGCATACACACACACACACACACACACACACACACTTCCCCTGGGCCAGTGTGGACCACCATGTTCCTATTTGTTTCCTGAGTAGCTTAGAGTGAGAGGTATGGACCATTGTGCCTAGCTATTGGTTGGCTACCCTGGACCAAATCTATTTGCATTTCTGAGCAGCTGGGATGGCAAGGTGCATACAACCATGCCCACCTGTTGGTTAAGATAATCTTGCTAACTTTTTGCCTGTGCTGGCCTTGAACTTCAGTGCTCCTCATCTCTGATTTCCAAGTACCTGATTTCAGGTGGGAGACAAAGTATCTGGTCCATTTATAATTTCTTTATTTTATTGGATTAAATCATTACAAGCAAACTCTTAATAAAGGTATGTGTAAAACTAAGGTTCTGAACTTTATACTATTTGACCATATATTTTTTTAGGCATTACAGTTAGTTGATAATTTGATACACAATTCTAGGTTCAAAACCATAGGTCCATGGTTATTTTCTTTCCTCTTTTTATTCTTTTTGGATTTTTTATTCTTGGACCAATCATCTGCAATTTACATTTTGTTTTACATGTTTTTTTCTTTATGTTCAGGGAATACTTTCCCAAGATTGTGGAATTCGTATTTCACTAGATACTTGTAGATATTTTTGTCCTCTTCTCATCTCATCTAGTCTGTTCGTGGAATTCATGTTTCACTAGTTACTCATAGATTCTTCCCATCCCTTCCTCTTATTTCCCTCCCCTCCCCCTTCTTCTCCCCCTTTTTCTCTTGGGGCTTCATCTTAAGGCCTGACCAGTATCCCTGAGCTTTTTTTCCCCTCAAGACTAACACTCTACATACTCCACTTAGAACTTTATTTTTTTAAAAAAATTTATGATTATTTGGAAGCATGCATCTCGACTTTCCTGATGGGCTGGTTTTGAACTGTGATCCTCAGTATATACCCTTTATATAAGACCACAGTGGACTTCCAACTTCTTCAGTTTCCTAAGTCTTTCCTAGGTCTCATTGCTAGCAGTCCCTTTTAAGTTTCTCATATTTATGACTATAACTAGGTTGTAGACAAATCATTGTTTCTCATCTTGCTGTTTTATAAAATGCTTTTCTGTCTTTATCCTTAATTTTCATGAAAATATAGTGTTTTTTCTTTGAGATATTATGCAACATAAAGCACTAGTTCCAGGATTTCTCATTTGTCACAACCTTAAATTTGTCTTTTACAATGCTAGATCTGCACCTTGAATAGAATTTATTTTTGTGAATTTGTGCTATACATTTGTGCTATACATTGTGCTGACATTTTCTTTGGAATCTAGGTAACTAAAAATAATGTAAGGTTATACATTAAATGAACTACTTTAAAAACGTCTCTAGTAACAAGTAGAGATACTTCGAGATGATAGCTTGGTTTAATCCTTCAAATGATTTTCTTCAATTCTCTCCATTTTCCTGCAAATGACATGATTTCATTTTTCTTCGTGGCTATATAATACTTGCCCTTGTATTGTTCCCTTGCACGCCCTCTCTTCCTCCTCTTCAAAACAATTTCAACAGATTTACTTGCCCTATTTTCATACATGCATTTGGAATACTATGACAATATTCCCTATTATATACCTTCTCTTTCCATGCTCTGCCCTCCTGCTGGTATTCTCTTCCAAACAAAGTGTGTCATTCCTTTTTGTTTTCTGCATTGTGAAAATAGGTGTTATCAGTGCTGCTTTTGGCCATTCACATAAATGAAATGTTAAATGGTCATATGTTAATTGTACAATGCAGGCAGTCTTTGTGACTTTTATACATGTACGAAAGCATCACATTCTATCTGACCCTGCATCACTTCTCTTAGTCCTCTTCTTAAAACAATTTTAGTTAGGTTTCAACAATTTTCATACATGCTAACAAATTGCTTTGACCATATCCTTTCTCATTTACTTGCTTTTGTTAGCTAAATGCTCTTCTACTAGTACACACCCCTGCAACACAGCATGATTTGCTTTCTTGTCACTCATTTTTGTAGTGTGTATTCAAAGTGCAACAAGGAGTTTCACTGTAGTATTTCAGATATGCATGGGTTGTGGTTTGCTCATAATAACTCTATTACTTTCTTTCTCAACTCCCCCCTCAAGTTCTTATTGAACAACAGCATTCACTGAGGCTCTTCATATGTAGTTGTAGTGCATTTTTAAATTACTTACCCTCTTACTTTTTCTTTCTCCTCTTCCCTTACTACTCAAAATAGTCCAATAGTTAGCATCATTATATGTATATGTTTATGTTTGTGTGTGTCTGTATATACATGTACATGTCCTTGAACATATCTTTAATGTCTAGCTTCCACATACGTGCAAAAACATATATTTGACTTTGGGACTTTGGTTTGTCTCCCTCAAATGATGTCCTCCAGTTTCCTATATTTTTCTACAAATGACATGATTTCATTTTTTTCCTTCATGGCTGGGAAATGTTCATCCCATCTGTTACTCCCTCTCTTAAGACATTTTCAGCTGATTTTGTTCTATTTTCATACATGTGTGTAGAGTGCTGTGACCATATTTACCCTCATACCTTGTCTTTTTTTGCTCTCTCCCCTCCTGCTGGTGCTGACATCCAAACAGAGCCTGTTTTACATTGCTGTCATTCTTTTTCTCTGCCTTATATAATCAAGCATTAGTTGTATAAGGTGGGGAGTGAGGGGTTCTTGTGACATTTCTATATATGTGCAAATGCATTCTAGTCTATATCTTGCTCCCCATTGTTCTCTTAACCTTTTTCTTAAAATAAGTGTAGTATATTTCTCTTTTTTGGGGGGGAGAGGTTGCTGGTCCTGGGGCTTGAACTCAGGGCCTGGGCACTGTCCCTGAGGTTTTTTTGCTCAAGGCTAGCACTCTACCACTTGAGCCACAGCACCACTTTTGGCTTTTTCTGTTTATGTGGTACTTAGGAATCAAACCCAGGGCTTCGTGCATGCTTGGCTAGCACTCTACCTCATTATACTGTTTTTATATGTACAAACAAATACTACAACTCACTGAAATATGCATCCTTATTTACTCCCCTTTCTTGGCATTTCCACCCCCTATAACATGTGCCTTTTTCAGTGTGTGTTAGAATTTCGCCAAGGGTTTCACCCTATTTCACATGTGAATGCTTGAGGTTTACTCAGAATAAATCTCTTTATTGCCTTTTCTTTTCACACAACCCAATCCCCTATTGTTGAACATCTTTTATTCAGATTCTTTATATGTAGTTGTAATGCATTTGAGTATTACTCACCATCTTTTTCTGCCTTTCCCATCCTCCTAATACTAAGTCCCATAGACAGAACCATGTTTTGTGTTTCATACATAAAAATTTATACACAAACACACATAAAATATCCCATCTATAAACCAATTTTAACAGGTTCTTTTGTTCTATTTTCACACATGCAAACAAACTGGTTCAAATACATTTATCTTGATTGACCTCTCACTTGTTAGCCCTGCTGACTCCTTTTATTTCTCCCACCCAACAGATCCTGTTTTACTTTCATGTCATTTATGTTTTTAGTGTGATTTATATTTTAGTCTTAAATTTTTAAGAAAAGGTTTTAAAATGATATTGCAGATGTGTGTGTGTATATTGCGTTTTGCTCCCTATTGCTTTCTCTCCTTACCCAACAAGTCCCTATTGATGCACAGCATTCATTGAGACCCTTATATGTAGTAGCAATATATTTTGAAATTGTTCATCCCACTTCTTTTCCCCTCCTTCTCTGAAATGCCCCATAGTTAGAAACAAATAATGTTTTATAAATATATGTATAAAGTTTTATACATAAGTATTTAAATGTATGTACATGTCCATGAATATGTAGGTCTTTCCTCCAAATATGAACAAAAACAAAATATTTGGCTTTTTGAGGGCCTGTCTTGCCCAAATTATGCTCTCCAGTCCCAATCCCATCTGTTTCCTGTAAATCACATGATTTCATTCTTCATGGCTTTGTAGTGTTCATCCCTCTATTTTTCTCCCTCCCTCACTCTCCCACTTCTAAAAAATAATTTCCAGATTTCCCCCCCTTTTTTTGTAACCTCAGACAGAGGACTGTAACCATATTCACACTTTACACCTTCTCTTTTTGCCCCTGTTTCCCCTCCTGCTGGTACCTACAGCCAAACAAAACATGCCACACATCTTTTTCTGCCTTATGCAAGCAGGTATTCTGAAGGCCTCACCTAGCCATTCACACATCTTTTTATTAATCATCATGCATTAGTTATATATATATAAGTCTGGGTGGGTTTACAGTTACATTTCCACACTACTACGAATGCATCCCAATCTAGCTTACCTAATGATATATCCTATCTCGTCTTAAAACAGTAAACAAGTTTCATTGGTTTATTGTTGTACATGCAAATAAATGAGTTCAGCTATATTGGTCTTGTTTACCCTGCTTGTTAGACCAACACCTTCCTAGTAGTTTCCACTCTCAACAGATCCTGTTTTACTTTCTGTCATGTTTTTTCAGCTTTTATTAAAATTGTGTCAAGGATTTTTTCTCATATGAACAGTCTGTGGATATATACATACACATATATACACAAAACATGATTGTAATTATGAAAATGGAGTATTTATGCTACAGCCCGAAAGGAAATCACTTCTACAATGAACTAAAATGTGTCACCTCCTAAATTCATACATTGAAGTTTAGACATAGGGCTTTCTGCAAAAAAATTAACATTAAATGAAATGACAACATTGGTTTCTAATCCAGTAGGAGTGGTTGCCTTAAAAAAAGAAAAAACAGGTGCTGGTGGCTACTCAGGCGGCTGCAATCTGAGGATCATGGTTCGAAGCAAGCTTGAGCATAAAAGTCCTGAGAGACTAATCTCCAATTAACCACTCAAAAAAGGACTGTGGCTCAAGTGGTAGAATGCTGTCCTTGAAACCAAAGAGCCTCAGGGAAAGAGCCTAGGCCCTGAGTTCAAGCCCTACAACCTACAAAAAAGAGAGCTCTCTCCCTCTTGCCTTCTTTCTCTGTCTTCCTCCTTCTCCTCCTCTTCTTCCTTCTCCTCCTTTTCCTCCCACATTCCTTCCTTCCTACACACAAAGCAGAGTTCATGTCCAGACCTAAGGAGAAGATAACCATATCAAGTCAGGAAGAGGCCTCTTCTGGAAACCAAACCCTACTGGAACTTGCTTTTGAAATTTTAGCCTCACAACTGTGGGAAAACTCCTTTAAGTTGCTTAGGCCACCCAGTCTATGGTATTTGTTACAGCAGCCTGAGCTAAAACATCCCACAGCCATAGAATATCTGTGGGAAAAATAATTACAGAATAGTGCCTACTTATATAAAAGACAGATAAAGAAATCCCCTTCATGGTAACTTGGTGTTTACAATTGTTTAAAGAGCGATTTGATTTATAGTTAGTTCTGTGTTTTAATAGTGGAACTGCATTTGACATAGTAATTCCAAGGTTACTCTAATCTTGGTGAGCAAATGGGGGGGTTGCATTCTTTGCTTGTGATTTACGTGTTCTGACATCTACTGTAATGACTTTCACTGCAAAGGCCATTGCTATGTGTGTGCTGCTCTACTTTGTTGCTAGCAACCTTCTGAAAGCTGAACTACCAAGTTCAATTGAGAAACTAGTGGTGTGCCTAATTAATTACATCCCTTTCTCAGAATTTCACCAACTACTGAACATCTCTTAAGACTAAGTGAAAATGGTCTTTTCCTCATACCTCGCTTTTCAGTAAGTTCTGCCAGACTTGGCCATTTGTGCAGGCAATCACAAAAATCCGGCTTCTTAAAAACAATTCAAGTGTTCATGAGCATGTCTCTGTTGAAAGTTTCAACAGAGCTCCTTAACTAGCTACTGTACTTCAGGTCATTCTTCGAAGCTGGAGTTCTGTCATCTAAGAGCTATCTCTGTGATTGTCTTCTAGGACTGTAGCAGATGTTTTAGCTGATAACACCTGTAATTTTAGTGTCAACATTGTAGTTTAGTGACAGTACCCAAGAGCCAGTTATTCTGTTGGTTAGGCTGAATTGATAACCAAATGGGGTAATAAAATGCAAAACTAGGATTTCGAGGACATGGTTTGCTATGATTATTTAGGATGTATCATTAGCCATTATTACACCAAGTAATTTATCTAAGTGGATGGCCTTCGATTTTCAAGTCACTCAGATTTTGAATGACTGATAAATTAAGAGAATAAGAGAATAGGTTCATCATGGGCAAAGGGGGGAAAAGTACATGGGAAGCTTGGAAAAGGACAGAATCTTAAAACCAGCTAATCCCATAATGCATTCCAGTCAATTGTTAAGTTGCTATTATTATGTTAAGAAGTTCTCTGTGTTCCTATAAAGGTCTCTGGGAGTATTTTCTGTTGGCCATTAAGGCAGAGCAAGGCAAACCAGACAGCCAATTGTGACTTGAATGCTCAGCACTATAAAACTATTATGTGAATCTATTTCAGTTTAGGATGGAAAACGATGGTGCCTCGGTGCTGTTTGCATCATTAAAACTCAGAAGGAAAATGTAAAGTGAGCAGAAAAGGAGGTGAAAAACTTAATTGGAGCTGTGGGACCCATGACACTCCCACCTGCTCAGCCACGTCTTTGTTAAAAAATTAAATGCTGTTTAGAGGATGCTGAATGAGTCACATCTTGAGAATCTCTAAAGGCTGTTAACCTTTTGCCCACATGTAGGAAAGATAGCCCCAGGAATTTGTCCTAATTCTGCACTAGAAAGTCAAAGTCAGGATACGGCAGACATTCTTGGATCGTATCCAGGAGAGTTTAGTTACTAAAATAACAGACATCTTCATTACTTAAATTCTCTTCTTCAGCCCAACACATCTCCTACTTTCTGCCTTTTATGCTGCTTTCCATCATCTTTAGAATGCCCAGATGCTACTCTTTCACTAAAATAGAATAAAATCCCAAGATAGACTGATAAGAAGACTGTACTTAGGAGTTCTGAGTTCCAGTCTTGGCTCAAATACTTACAGCCTCTCACACCCAAAGGTCCTTATCTGAAAAGTTTGGCTGAAAGGCTAAAGATCTTTTATGTCCCATCAAATACCAAGAGTTCTTAAGTCCCTGAACGTGAAGACCTAACTTCAGAGAGGTTGCTACTCCGTGGCCTACTGGCATGTCTCAAAGGAGGCAGGATTTACTTACAGATAGAAAAGAACACTGGCCAGCCTCCTGAATGTTCACATTAAAAATTAACCTAATTTTTGCTTGACTTAGGCATAAAGCTGTAGGGAATGTTAGCCCTCCACTCACTTGTTCTTTTTTTCTTTTTCTTTTTTTTTTCGTGTGCTGGTACTGAGGCTTAAACTAGGGGCCTCAGTAATAGACATCGTCTTTTCTTCTCAAGGCTGGCCCTCTATTACTTGTACACCTGTACACAGCCCAACTTCCAGTGTTTTGGTGATGAATTAGAGATAGAATCGCAGATTTGTTTGCCTGAGTTGTGATCCTCAAATCTCAGCTCCCCAAATAGAATTACAGGCATGAGCCACTAGCACTTCAGCTACCTCTGCTCCCTTTTTTCTGTATATATTTTCAGTCACCATGAGCTCATTCTAAATTCATAGTGAATGTGTTGCTTTAATACTGTGCCAAGGTCATTGGCCTCTTTTTTATGTGCTGGTTATTTTTGATAAAAAGATCTTGCTTCCTGCCCTTGTGCATATTTGGACTGTGATCCACCTGTTTAGGCTTCTCACTCCAGCCAGAGTGGCAGATGCACACCCACTATGCCTATCAATTGACAAAGGGTCTCAAGTTTTTCTGCTTAGGCTGGACTCAAACCACCGTCCTCCCCATCTCTGCCTCTTTAGTTAGGAATACAGATGTGAGCCACTGGCACTAGGCCCATTGATTTCTTAGAGTGAGTGTATATTCTGAACTGAGTACTGTATGCATGGTACATTAGAAGGGTCAGTTTCAGCCAAAGGTTTCAGAAAGAAAAATAATTCAAAGTAGCCTATAAAGAAGAAAATTTGTTAACGAGAAATTATATGCTGGCACTTAGTTTTACATGTAGTATTTCTGTGTCACAACTTCATTTTCTCTTTTTCTTCAAATCTTAACATTTTCATGACACAAAGACTATTTCCATATGGCAAGAAGAGCCACTGTCTTATGCTTTTCCTTTTTTATTGTATGGAGAGATCTCAGACTCAGGATTTCTGAGTATCCTCATATGGCTCAGTTGTCCTATTGCTGCTACTACTCTTGGTAGACAATAGAGATTTGCTTTGTTTTCATGTGTCCAGAAGAAACAAATAGAAAACCTTATTGTTTGTCTTAGAAAAATACTTGACAGGAAATTAGAATCTTTTTTTTTTTTTTGGTCGGTCGTGGGGCTTGAACTCTGGGCGTGGGTGCTGTCCCTGTGCTCTTCAGCTCAAGGTGAGTGCTCTACCGCTTGAGCCACAGTGCCACTTCCGGTTTTCTAGTGGTTTATTGGAGATAAGCGTCTCACAGACGTTCCTGCTGAAGCTGTCTTTGAACCATGAGCCTCAGATCTCAGCCTCCTGAGTAGCTAGGATTACAGGCGTGAGCCACTGGCGCCCGGCAGGAAATTAGAATCTTGAGTTCATGCCCTAACCAGGAGAATGTGTATTTTGACATTATGTATACTGATGTTGAAAGAATGTAAGGGGATAAATTAACCTTAAAGAAGTCATTTATTCATGGTATTATTCACCTCATTTAGAAATGAACTTGAAGAAGGTTTTATGAAGCTAATCTCAGGATTCTGTATAGGAAATATCCCTGCCTTGATGTTTAGGAATTGTTAAATCTCACTCTCAGCACAAATGAACAAGTATCCTAGAAACTGATGAAAACTACTGCAGTAGGAAGTGCCCATTGCAACTCATTGTCTCCTTCAATGAGAAATTTGCAAATCTCCAGGAAATTCTCATGAATTTTGACCTTTGTCAGGAGACACCAAGTGAATCATTAAACATCCTGTTTTCCTGAATGTGTTTTCCATTTCTTCTATTTCTAAACCTATATGGTGAGTGATACATCCAGCAGAAGCTTACTTAGTTGCTCAGCAGCTCCTCAGAGAAGTGAGCTTAGTGCTGTTCACAAAATGCCTGCCTATCCAGCAGAAACAAGTGGACTATAAGGAAAAGAAAACAACTATTCTGGTGTTAACTTTAAATTTGCACCTGGTATCGAGTATGTAGGTTATATGTGCTTCCATGTGTGAAGTCAAAATCATGAAAAAGTAAAACCTATAAAGCAGTAATTATGAAAACAAGAATATAAAAGCAGTTAAATCCAAGTCCTTTTGCAATGATTTCAAAGTTAAACCCCAAAGTAAGGATTTCTTTTTACAGCTACTTCATGCTTGCTGAGTCCAAACCATTCTCATCATTTTATTTCATGAATGGATTGCTTGATAAAACAAAAGTAGGTGATATTGTAAGTACTGGCACCTTTAAATATTATCAGAATAACTGGTTGCTAAGATACATCCAGCTAAGTTTATTGCTTGCCAACTTCAGGAGAATTCAACATTAACAGAGGTTTGATAGCATTTTAGGAGGGGAAGGACAAGGCCAGGATAATGAAACTTGGAAGTCTAGATTAATGTGTGCAGGGGGAGGGAAGGGGCTTGATTAGAATTGGATAGAAAATTATGGCATAATAGTTTAGAGTTGGAGTCCTGGTAAAACAGATTTGGTGGCAACAAATTCAACAAATCTTAGGGTGCAAAGTTTATCTTTTTTTTTCTAGTCCTGAAACTTGAACTCTGTGCCTGGGTTCTGTCCCTGAGCTTCATTTTGCTCAAGGTAAGCCCTCTACCACTTAAGCCACTGTGCCATTTCCAACTTTTTTTTTTTTTTTGGTCAGTTGTAGGGCTTGAACTCTGGGCTTAGGCACTGTCCCAGAACTCAAAGCTAGCACTCTACCACTTGAGCCACAGTGCCAATTCAAGTTTTCTGAGTGCTTTATTGGAGATAAGAGTCTCACAGACTTTCTTGCCCAGGCTGACTTTGAACTGTGATCCTCAGATCTCAGCCTCCTAAGTATCTAGGATTACAGGAGTGAGCCACCAGCCACCGGCACCCAGCCACTTCCAACTTTTTACAGTAGTTTATTAGAGATAAAAGTCTCTTGGACTTTCCTGCCTGGGCTGGCTTCAAACAGTGATCCTGGAGTAGTTAGGATTACAGGTGTGAACCAGTGGCTTCTGAAGTTTATCTTTTTACCTTAGTCTGTTCAGGCTGCTGTGACTAGATCCCGTAAACAAGGGTGGGTTAAGGACAACAGAAATTTATTTTTCACAGGTTGGGAGGCTGGGATATCCAAAATCAATGGTTGGCTAATTTGGTGGTTTCATAAGGTAACACTTCATGATTCATAGACTAAGGGCTTGTTCCCATAGTGGGAGGGGCTAGCTTGCTTCCTGTGGTCTCTAACAAGGACATGTATCCATATTATTAGGGCTTATCCCTCATGACCTAATCACCTCTCAAAGGTCACCTAACATCATGGCT
Organism: Dipodomys ordii; assembly: GCF_000151885.1. Taxonomy (NCBI): domain Eukaryota; kingdom Metazoa; phylum Chordata; class Mammalia; order Rodentia; family Heteromyidae; genus Dipodomys; species Dipodomys ordii. The sequence continues at coordinate 3,248,140 of NW_012267254.1, forward strand.
TTTAGAGATCAAGACATAAGTACTAGAAGATCGAGACATTCTACTTAGTACATCGTACTTTGTATTGAAGACTTGCTAGAATGAACAATCAAGGTATAAATGTGAATCTTCTGAGGCAAGAGTGTCAGAACAGTAAAATATTGATAAGTATGTATAGTGGAAAAGTATGTTAATGAAAACCATAAATCATGTGGCATATATGGCTTGGTTTCTCAGCCTTACTGTACATGGAGAATAAATGTGCTTTGCTGTTCTCTAGATAGTATTTTAAAGTCATAAAGGTTACAAGCAAAAGTTCAGAGAACTAAGTATGCTGTTAGATTGGGAGAATGGTGTATTCATTTATGGAGGAGATAACATTTGTGATCATTGGGTATAAATTTATTGACTTGGGATAGTAGTTTATTTTTCCCTCTCTTTCCTTCTCTCCATGGTTCCTTGTGTTCTCCTTTCTCCCTCTTCCGTCTCATCTTTTACACACATGTACACATGTACAAATGTGTGCACATACACTTGATAGAAAAAAGAGAAAAGATCTGAATGTTGAATGAGATACCACTTAAGTTGGGAGATGGATGAAAATCACTCCTCTCTAGGTATGATTTAGATTTTAGGAATATAGTATTAACGATATATTTCAGGACAAGTTAAAAAAAATTAAGGCAACTTGAGTTTTTCTTGCATTTTTCCTGTTCAGGGAACTGATTCTTTAAGACATATTGGTATTTTGAAGGTATTCTGGGGGATTTTGTGCTAGCACTTGAGGCACTTAATACATTTTCAAAATCACTTTGAAACAACAGCTATGCAAATTCTTTCACCCTTCTTACCAGGCCTATTATATTAGTCTTTAGCAATACTGAAGTTGAGTTGAACTGTTGCCATGTTTCTTTACCATGGAAAGGAAAATGTTATAGCTCCCTCTTGTGTTGCATGAGATTAAAAAAAAAAACCAACAACACCACCCCTGATTGATCAGCTGTGGAGGGAAAAGAGCACCTAGGTGTGTTGGGCAACTTCAGAAGCCCAAGGAATCTAACAATTGCAGCTCAATTTTCATTGGCTCCAAAAGACTTCTTTAAACTTCCTACAATGCTACTTTTTGTTTCAACTAAATGAATTGTTTTTGGTCAGTTAGGGGGCTTGAACTCTGGGCTGGGCACTGTCCCTGAGCTCTTTAGCTCAAGGCTAGCACTCTACCACTTGAGCCACAATGTCACTTCCGGTTTTCTGGTAGTTAATTAGAGATGACAGTCTCCTGGACATTTCTGCCCTGTCTAGCTTTGAACCAGATCCTCAGATCTCACCCTCTTGAGTAGCTAGGATTACAGGCGTGAGCCACTGGTGTCTGGCTCTCAACTAAATGAATTTTAGAGCTAGTGAATCTCAACATAGGTTAGTACTTAAGGTTTTCCTATCTGACACCATCTCAAAATCCTCATTTTTCAGGTATACCTGCAACTTATTTTTCTGATTGCACAAATCAACTCCCACCACTCCCTTCTTACTGTTTGAGCTTGTTGATAACAAGTTAACTGCCCCCACCTTACTCACTAGCCACCTACGGTTGGTCGTGGAGCTTGAACTTTGGGCCTGGGGACTGTCCCTGAGCTCTTCAGCTCAAGGCTAGCACTCTACCACTTGAGCCACAGCGCCATTTCCAGTTTTCTGGTAGTTTATTGGAGATAGGAGTCTCACAGACTTTCCTTGCCCAGGCTGGTTTTGAACCACGATCCTCAGATTTCAGCCTCCTGAGTAACTAGGATTACAGGCAAGAGCTACTGGTGCCCAGGGCTGAAAAGATTTTTAAGGACAAAGCTTTCATTAAAGTGAAAGATTTGGTAGGTACTGACTAAGCCTCACCTGTCTTATTTAAACTATTCTAGCATCATAGTTAGTTTGGTGGTCTAGTAATAGTTCCAACCCATTCATCAGCCCCTTAAAAATAAAACTTTGGAATGCTCTTCAGAAAAGTGAAAATTCTGTGTGTGTGTGTGTGTGTGTATGTGTGTATGTGTGTGTGAGAGAGAGAGAGAGAGAGAGAGAGACTGGAATTTGAATTTGCAGGCTTTGGGATTCGCTGGGTAGCAGTGCATTTGAGCTCTGAAACTAGCACCTATGAAAATTATTTGGTTATGAATTTTAAGATATTTTTGTCTGTCCAATTTCATCATTGCCCTGGACAAAGGAATATTTCTTATTGTATGTATTGAACAAAGTCATTGTTCTCTGATATCTATTAACTTTGTGATTGGAGTAGCAGTGCAAGGTAACATGATGAAGTGAGTCTTAAAGAAAATGACTGCTAGCTAGGCACAGTGGCTTAGGCTAGCTTCTCAGGAAGAGATCAGGAGGTTCCCAGTTTGAAGCAAGTCTGGGCAAGAAGTTAGTGACTCCAGCTCAGCAACATTAACAAGCACCTGAATGTAGTGGTACACATCTATTACCCCAGCTATGTGGGAAGCATGAATAGGAGGATTGTGGTTCAGGGCATAAATGTGAGCCCCTACTTGAAAAATGACTAGAGAAAAAAGGGCTTAGGGGTATGAGATCCTGAATTTTTTTCAAGTAATTTTTTTAAGTGATTGTTTCATGAATTCCATGATAGGAAAAATCTGACCTGGCAATTGTTTAAGCAAAGTGACATTCAAACAGAGCCTTAAAAGGAAGAGTAAAACAAAAACAGATATAAGAGAAATATTAGGGAATTCTAGACAAAAAGGAAATACCATAAGAAGCTGAGATGGCAGGAAACAAAGGAACTTGTATTTAACATAAACTGAATTTTATTTATCTTAACAGGTTTGATCAGGAATGTTTTACTGCTTCATCTTTGGGTCTAGACTGTAGTTGATGTCCATACCTGACTAGATATCAACAAATATTTTGGTCATTAAGAGGAAAAAACTAATGAATACCATAGTTAGCAGAAACACTTGGAAGATTTTCAATAACAGGACAAAAAGAATTTCCAGACAGTGTGATGATTTCAGTGTAGCCAGTACCCACTTCCTGATTAAAGAACAGTCTTAATGAACGCATATCTAACATTTGGAAAATTGTCTTTACATTGTGTTTCCTTAAGCAGCTACATCTTATAGTGCAAGCCTAATTATTTTAAAGAATAAAAAAAATGCTCTGCCAAGTCTGTCTCTCAGAAAGGGTTGAAAACTTGAATGGTTCATGGGAACAATTTGCTAGTCTAGAGAATTCTTCCCATTTTGGTCAGGGCTTCCTATGGAGAGATTTATGTGCAGTGTGTGTCAAGAGGCAAAATAATGGCGTTTTCTCTGCTACACAATGACTCAGACGTTTGCTGAGTGCAGAAATTCACCTTTAAACCAAAGAAAGAGAAAAGAAAGTCTGCCTTGATCCAATCATTTTGAAAAGCCTTGCACACACTGAAGCTGGGACCAAACATAATGACAGGATTTAATTGCTAATGCTCTAGAGGCAATGCGCCTCTTAATGTGTTGACCTTTAACCCAAACTTGGAAGGGTGAAAAAGGGAGGGGATGGCTTCCTCTCCCCTTCTACCAGCCTACTTCCCCACCCCCTACATCCCATCCTACTTGCCTTTAACCCAGGCCTTGTACCCTTAACATTCAACTATCTCGGCCATTCCTATTATTTGTTCTAGCTTGGGAGCCAAGTAAGAATGAATAGAAAAAATCAAAAAGAAGATGGGAGGACAATGAGAGAAGGAAGTCTGCAAGTAGTTCACAGCTGCTTTAGAAGCAGGGGGCACAATTACAGCTACTGAAATAAGAGCTAGACTTGTGGTCCTTTGTTGCTACTATCAACGCTATTCACAGTATTTCCACATACATTTTCTTGTGTCTCTATTTGCTTGTCCCCATTTCACCTTTTTTCAGGTTGATATTTATCATTTCTCCTTACTTGGTTACTTAGACATGGCAGAATCCTGAGCAGGTTAAACTCAAGACTCTGCCTGCCAATTACATACCTGCACCATAGCAACTGGGCAACTGAATGTAGCTGGAGCAAACCAAATATTGATTGGTTTTACTATAAATTTACATGCCTAAATCAGTCCTAGGTGCTCAGTACTGCTGAGCAAGGTGACTACTGCTCCATTGTCTCTCTTGCTCTTTCAGAAAACTTTTGCAACTTCTGTTGTCAAACGTCTTCATCATTCCCTAGCCACAATGGCTTGCTTTCTGTTTCTCATTTGCCAAGCACCCAATATGCTCATTAATTCTACTGTATCAAGAATTACAGTCTCATAAAATAGAATCCTCACAGGTACTTTTCTTATTTGCTTGTAGGCTTGCTTATATTTTTGGCAATACTGGGGTTTTAAATTCAGGACTTTGTGCTTGCTAAGCAAGTATTCTACCACTTGAGCACTGCCTCCTATCCCTTTTTTCTTCCGTTTATTTTTTGGTATTTTTGCCCATGACTACTTTGTAAATATGATAAACCATACCTGTGACTCCCAGGTAGCTTGGATTACCCGTTTGTACTACTACACCTGGCTTGTTCTTTGAAATAGTGTCTCACTAACTTGGTATGTTTTTCGTTGTGGCGAATTTTGGCCAGGGCTGATCTAGAACTATGATCCTTCCTAATCTCCACCTCCCAAGTAACTAGTATTACAGGCATGAGCTACTATGCCCAGCCCTCCAAAGACAGCTTTGACATCAATTTTTCAGTGAATTTTGTGGGACCTGCTAGTATAGTAAAGTCCACTACGATACTAGTAGATTCAATTAAATATGAATTGAATGTATATAGTTTTTGAAGATACTGCTTGGAATTGTTGGAGATAGCCAAAAATGATTATAAATCCCTGTGATAACTCATTTACCCCCACTGTATATGTAGGCCAAGTATACCACTTGTGGATCCTTCACCATTTCTATCCCAGGAAGGCTTTTTGGGCAACTAAGCTGGACTTCTATGTATTTGGTATGTCTTTATTCTCTTACCTCACATGTTAACAAATTTGGAAGTAAGACAAAAATTAAAACACCACCAGTACCATATCACCTCTCTAGATTGATCTGTGCCTACTCAATGAGAAAAACACATATTTGATTTTTTTGTGTGTGTGGAAGATCACAGTTATACTCTTGGTAATGGGAGAGAGCTGACATAAAGATGGTGCTTTTTCATAGTCATTGAGCCTAAAAGGAACTTCTAGTGTATATTCATCTTTGTCCAAGTAGTAACTCTTTAAACTTACCAAAACAAATTGAGTCTTGGAGAGTCTCTCTCCCCACCCTTCCCCTTTCCCCCCTCTCCCCTTCTCTTACTCTTGGCTCTCTCCCCTCTCCTCTCTCTCTTCTCTCTCCTCTCTTCTTCCCCCCTCTCTCGTGTGTGCGTGTGCGTGCGTGCGTGCGTGTGTGTGTGTGTGTGTGTGTGTGATCTTTCAAATCTTCTATGGATGACCAATCAAAGGAAGCTTCAAAAGCATTGAGCAATGACAGTCAAGAAAGAGATTTAAGCTTACCTTATGCCAAACTAACAATCAAATTCCCATCAGCAAAGATTTGAAGAGGTGCTACTGGAGACTTGAACCTGAGCCACCCCTATACCCTGACTTTTTTTTTTGTCCTAGTATCAGGGCTTGAACTATAGGCTACTCACTCTCATTTGGTTTTTCCACTTGAGTTGTTTAACCCATGCCTCTAATCTGGCTTTTTGCTGATTAATTAGAGGTTGAATGGCAAGTCGTCTTCTACCTGGGCTAGCTATGAACTGATAGCCTCCTAGTCTCAGCATTTTGAGTAATTAGAATTACAGATGTGAGCTACCAGTGCCCAGCTCAGCCCTTTATGTTTTAGTTATTTTTCAGATAGTGTCTCATTCCCATGTATGCCTTTATTCTAGCATGAAATTTAAGTAGGCTGCACTGTGAAGAAGAAATGGCAAATGCAGATACTATTTTGCAAACAAATTTCTTGACTTTTTTGAATACCAAGCAAGGAAATAGCAGGGGGATCTTAGATTATTTCAACCATCTTTAGAAAGAAGAGACTTTCTAAATGTAGTCCAGGCTAGCTTTTCGTTCCTTTCGTTTTAAAAATATAGTTATTGAAAAGATGATGTACAGAGGGGATACAGTTACATAAGTCAGGTAATGAGTATATTCCTTTTTTAACAGTGTCACCTCTTCCCTTGTCAGGTTGGCTTTAAACTCAATTTTCTTACCTCAGGCTCTCAAATGCTGGGATTATAGGGCATGTATCGTCATAGCCAATAAGAAAAATTCTTCGGAAAAATACACATGAGCTGGAACTGCAAGTTTTCTGAATATGGACTATGAGTGGCTGTGGCATTGCAAGTTTTCTGAAGTGGTTTAAAAAATAAAAAGCAATAATTAAGACTGTATTTTTGTGGAAATAGTTTAAAGCCTTACTTAGCCTCTACAGTAGAGCAGTATATAATGGATCCAAAGAACTTGAATTTGCTTCTATGCCTGAATGTTTTTATGACCCCATTTCTACCATGATAAATAGAATTGTTCTCTCACTTGGATGCATATGCACTTTTGTATATGGATGGGTACAATCCCTACTTCATTGAACATAGGTTGATAGATGAAATCTTTATAAAACCAAACTCATTCATTCATGCTCCACCAGATTTTTGAGTTTTTGGTTTTTTGGACAGGAATCATGGAGAAGTTTCCTATATATTATTCATAAAGCCAGGATTTGCTTAGCAAGTTAATATCATACAAAGGACTCAGGAAGAATATTTAACTGGGAGAAAATACAACTTCCAATCAATTTATGGGCACATACTTTGTGATACAAACATTTGTAGTGCTAGCTGCTTTAATTGATATTGTCCTCAGAATTATTCAGTAATGTATGATTTTCAGTGATTGGATGCGTTTGATGCTTTTCCCCTATGGTTTGTTTGTTTGGGTGCTGGAAATTGACTCCAGAGCCTCATACATTTTTAGTACACACTTTTTATTTTGTCAGTCTTGGGGCCTGAACTGTGTGCCTGGGCACTGTCCATCAGCTCTTCAGCTCAAGGCAAGTGCCCTACCACTTGAGCCACAGCACCACTTACGGGTTTTTCTGCTTATGTGGTACTGAGGAATCGAACCCAGGGCCTCATGCATGCAAGGCAAGTGCTCTACCACTCAGCCACCTTCCCAGCCCTAGTACAAACTCTTTTTAACGGTATCTATACCCCTATAACAGAGAGCTAGTTCAGTTTAAGTGTATTCTGTGACCAGAACTGGCTGCAGAAACTTTTCTATCCTATATCTGATGGGCAAAAAGTTTTTGTTCTTATTCTGAAACTGTAGTGAATTAGGGGTAAAATTCATGGAGTTTCCTTGATGCCATGTGAAAATAAGTACTACATTTGGCAGGAAGTGGATTGACTTACTTGGAGTATCCCATTATGAAGTTATCTAGACATCCAGGCATATCCTGTGAGTAGACTTAGGGCTTCTACTTTCTTTTGATTTTCTGTTGGTGATATGGGGGATTGAACTTAGGGCCTCATACTTGCAAGGCAAGCACTCTATCACTTATGCCACATTCCCGGTCCTTTTTTTTTTTTTTTTCCTTTTTCATTATCCAGGCTGGCTTTGGAGCATGATTCTCCTACTTTCCTTCCCTCCCTCCCCCCCTCCCTCCCTCCCTCCCTCCCCCCCTCCTGTCTCTGTCACTGTCTCTCTCTGTCACTGTTTCTTTGTCTCTGTCTCTGTCTGTCTGTCTGTCTGTCTCTCTCTCTCTCTCTCACTCTCTGTCAGTTGTGGGGCTTGAACTCTGGGCCTAGGTGCTGTCCCTGAGCTCTTCAGCTCAAGGTGAGTGCTCTACAACTTGAGCCACAGTGCCACTTCCAGTTTTCTGGTGGTTTATTGGAGATAAGTCTCACGGACTTTCCTGCCCAGGCTGACTCTGAACTGTGATCCTGAGATCTCAGCCACCTGAGTAACTAGGATTACAGGCGTGAGCCACCAATGCCTGGCTACTTCTACTTTCTAAGTAGCTTGCTTTACAGGTATAACCATCACTCCTGGTTTGTTTTTCTTAATTTCTTAATTTCCATTTGCTTTTGGGGGTATACTACTTTAAATGTGAATTTTGAAAATAATACCATGCATGTAATTGTATGTATAAACATGTATATTAGTGGCACTGGAGTTTAAACTCAGAACTTTATGCTTTACAGACAGGTGTTCCTACTTCTGAGCCATGCCTCCAGTCTTCTGGTTTTGTCTTGTTCCTTTGTGTTTGGGGTTTTATTGTTTGGGTTTTTTCCCTAATACTGGAGCTTTATCAGGGACCTTGTACTTGCTCAGCTTTCTTGCTGCCACTTGAGCTACACCTCTAGCTCTGCTTTTTCTGGTTCTGCCTAGGCTGGCTTCAAGCTTCAGTACTCCAGTCTCAGCTTCCTGAGCAGCTAAGATTACAGGTGTGAATCACTGGGACTCTTCTGACATTGTTTGGGGTTTGGTTTTGTTGTTGTTGTTGTCAGTTTGGGGGCTTGAACTCAGGGCCTGCTGTCCCTGAGTGCTTCTGCTCAAGGCTACCACTCTACCACTTTGAGCCACAGCACCACTTCTGGTTTTCTAGTGGTAAACTGGAGATAAGAGTCTCTTCGCCTTTCTTGCTCAGGCTAGCTTTGAACCATGATCCTCAGATCTTAGCCTCTTACTGAGTAGCTATGATTACAGGTGTGAGCCACCAGTGTTCAGCTTCTGACTTGTTTTTGAGATAGGGTCTCACTAGTTGGTTTTTTCTCAGGGTAGTCTTGAACCTCAGTATTTCTACCTCTGCTTCCTGAGTAGCTGGGATTACAGGCATGAGATTTCATGCATAGCAGTGTTTATACTTCCTTACTTCCTGTGGTTGCTGTTTGTGGGGATTTTGCAAGAGGAACATCAGCATGCTGTATCCATACATTGAGATATTTCAGTATGCATTGTAGCTGTGTATTGAAAGTATTTGGGTATATATCATGATTTCAGTTGAAGTAGAGAAATTAACCAGAACAGACTCCATATTGTAGAAAGGAGATTTGGTGTACAGAAGTAGAGTTTCAGCTTTATCCTAGCATTGCTCTGGCAGTTGAAATAACTTTTCTTGATTTCCTTGATTGTAAAATTGCCTTGGGAGCCAGGACTTTTGCCCTTATACAATTGTGGATGGCTTTCAAAGGCCTTGTAAAGAGTTAGATAGCCAGAATAAATAGTTTAAGACAATATAGTATAATTAGAGTTTGACCAATGTAATATACAATAATATAAGACAAATGGAAGAAGAAAGATTATACAGAACTAATAAACTATTTCTTTGGACTTGTCTCTTTAGGTGGAGATGGAAAAAGCATTCAAACCTCCAAGATTGTCAGTAATCTAGAAAAATGAATATTTTATTTGTAAAGAGAGTATGATATCAATACTGGTACATGGTTATGTCCAAATGGAGAACCAGAAGCCATGGATGTCTATGTCAAAAGAAGCATTCATTGAAACAGTGGTAGGAAAGAAATACATTAAGCTTGTGCTCTATTTCAGCACTGGAAAAATTAAAACTTTACTGCTAAGTGACAATATTAAAGGTGTGACCCTTAGAGCCAGTGAAGGAAATCAGTATTTCCTGCATTTAGCTTTTCATAATAACGACTTTTTGCTTATTGAAAAATTATCCTTCCTGGATGCCCAAAAGTTGAAGAGTTTCTTTGACAGAGTCCAACAAAACAGACTTCAACCCATCACAATAGCCAACATGCAAAAGGGTATCTTTAGTGACCCAGACACACAGAACAGAGAGAGTATTGTGGCCAGCACAAGTGCACAGAATATCTGTGCTGCCACCACAGCCACAAAGGAGATCAGTAAGCCTTCACAGAAACAAGTTTCTAAGCAAACAAATATTGGATACTTTGAGGTAGCCAACAAAGCTAAAAATCTTGATCCAAAGATGCCTGTATTTCCAGCAACATCTACTAGTAAAGAGTTAGTCCAAAAACAACCTGAGAATAGGAAAAGAACCCTATCATGTGATTCAGACCACAATGAAAACAAGAGCTTCCTAGTAGACAATAATTTCATAGAACAAATGAAATCTAAGGAAGAGTCCTTCAAGTGTGAAAGCAGTTCAGATAATCAATTGAAGATGGAAAAGAAAAAGAAATCTGCAATTGAATTTTCATTTGTAACCAATTCTGTTGAAAATATTTGCCTAAAGGGCACTGCTTTTGAACCTGTCCCTGAGAAAAAATTTTTACCATATCTGTTTGGGTCCAGCTGTAATGAGGATGGCGTAGATTGGGATGAATTTGAGGTGTTCTTTTCAATGTATCCAGAGAAAATGTTGCGTGGTCTCCCCAATTTGGGAAACACCTGTTACATTAATGCAGTTTTGCAGTGCCTGTGTTCAGTGACACCATTTGTTAATGATTTACTTAATCAGGGTTACCCATGGTCTGAAATTCCCCATGATTCTTTCAGCATGTACTTGACACAGATACTTTTTTTGAAGGATATTTTTAACATGAAAGCCAAGGAGAAGGTACTTGTAGACATTAAAATTGCTATTTCAGAAGTAGCAAAAGTATTTTCTACTGACATGCAGAATGATGCTCACGAGTTTTTAAGTCACTGTTTGGATGAGATGAAGGAGACCATACAAACATTAAATGCAATTCAGGAAGCAAAAAATAAATGTGGGGAAGGAACTTTACCTAGACCAGCTTTTGCTGATAATGCTGCAACCCAAAGTCCCTTTTGTCCTGTTGTCGCTAATTTTGAGGTTGAGTTGCTGCGCTCTATTTTTTGTAAATCTTGTGGAAATGCTGTTCTCAAAACAGACCCAAATAATTATCTCTCCATTAACCTTCCCCAAGGAATAAAAACACGTCCTTTGTCTATTCAGTATGCTCTTGATCATTTCTTTAGTGCAGAGGAGCTTGAGTATAAGTGTGAGAAATGCAAGCACAACAGATCTGTTGCAGTGAACAAGCTCAATAAGTTGTCCAGGGTCCTTGTTATTCATCTGAAACGCTACAGTTTTAATGAATTTCAGTCATTAAAGAAGGATAAACAGGAAGTTATTGTTTCCAAATATTTAAAGCTATCTTCTCATTGCAACAGGAACACAAAATTACCTCCTCCCCTTAGCAAGAATGGGCATAGAAGAGATAATCAACTATTAAAAGGTTTTCAAAAGATGACTTTTGACCTGTTCAACTCACCAAACTCTTCAGAGTTTACCTCAAAATTCATGGATGAACCCATTGGATCAGAAAATGAATCAGAATCACAGAAATTAGTTCAAGGAGCAAGTAGTGAAGAACTGCAGAGTGACCTGGGAGGAGATAGTGATAGAACTGACTCAGGAGATGAGATGTTCTTTGAAGAAGAGCTCCTTGAAGAAGAGATCCTTGAAGATGAGTTCTCAGCTGGCTCAAAATATCAGAATGATGTTTCTGCTTCTCTGGTCCAAAAGGATGAACCTAAACCCTCCAGTAGCCCCGTTGCATGTCTTGGAGATGGTTTTATTGAAAAATTGTCTCAAAGTCCAAAACTAGACCAATATGAGAAGACAAATACATCATTGGAGTCAGATTTGCATAGTATGGGTGAGTGTTGGAGAGACTTATTTGAAGATAACCCTGTTATTCCAGACACATTTGAAAACAAGGGCAAACAGACCCAGATGTGTGATAAGGTAAGAATGAAGAAAGAAGCTATTCAACAGGCATTTACTCAGCGATGTTCAAAGCTGAATGCCCAGGGGCATATGGAGGCTTACTTGAATTCACCAAATTCTAAGAAGTCTGAAAAGGTCACAAAGAAAGAATCAGAAGCCAAGGATCCAATGATAAATGCTGATAAGGATGCTGCTTACACCTATCGGCTCATTGGTGTTATTAGCCATATTGGGAATACTCCCCATTCAGGCCACTATATTAGTGATGCCTACAACTTTAATAGGCAGAAGTGGTTTACCTATAATGACCTACATGTCATGAGTATTCCTGAGGTCAGTATGCAGGAGGCTAGGATTTGCACTGGCTACATCTTCTTTTACATGTATAATGAAACTTTTGAAGAATTGCTGGAGAGGACAGAGGATCTGCAGAGGTTTAGCCACAAGGCAGAGTCCTCTCAGAAGGAGTAAGAGGAACTGACTCCATGTTGCACAGATCTCCTTGATTGCCTCATTTCCTCCCTGTGAGGTCAACTCTAAAACTTTAACTAAAGATCATTTTGAAGTGATTAGCCCAAGACCAAAGTTCAAACATATACTATACCAGGAAATCTTTCTAGCACTGATATACCTCAGTCCCACAGTTCTGACTAGTAGACATTCTTAACTCCTAGAAGACTAGAACTGCGCATTTCATGTCTAATACTGCATTGGTTAGAGGAACTCATTAGAAAGCTAGAGTTTACAGCAGACTAGTAATCTAGAAATTCAGGGCAAAAGATGGAGATTCTGATGTTTCATAAAGTTAGAACCACTACTGTATAGTATGTATTGTGATAGATTTCGTTGTTAGACATTGTAATTGCCTCCTTTGTAAGGTTTTGATTATGCTTTTATGTTTCATACTTTTATACGTATGTTTCTTTTACAAACTTTTTAAGAAAAAGCAGCGTGGGAATGTAATTGCTAAGTGGTTGAGCATTTATCCAGCATGTGCAAGGCCCTGGGTACAATCCCCAAGCACCACTGAAACAAGATACATGCAAACAATCCACTGTTCCTCTGCTCATATTCAGTGATTTGGTAGAAAAATGTTATTGCTGGAACTGAAGCAACCATATCCAGTTAGATTCTGACAGTAATGACTAAATGCCACAGAAACCATTTGACTCTTCTTGGGCATATATAGATGATGACACTGGACAACAAGTCTAGTCTACAGTCAAGTCTACAGCTTGGCTTCTGTAAAAAGCCCTCCTTTTCCTCAATGCCAGAGAAGCTATGCATATATGCTCAGACTTTAAATCTTGTGGATCAAGAAGCTGATTTGCTCTCAAAGGATTGGCCCACTTTTCCTATTTGTTATAGCAGGTTGTTGGCCCGCAGTTATCTGAGTCCATGTTGGCATTTCAGCATTGTCAGAGAGACATTTGCATTGCCTAAAAGGAACTTTGTTACCAGGACTTTATCTGCAGAACATTGAACAATCCTACACAGTTAATGAAAGACTAAATCCATATTTCTCCTACATCTTTGTACCTTATAGCAGTGTCTTTGTTCCTTCAACTAGTGAACAATAAGTGCTTTGAAGTGGACTTCAAAGGAATTGAAAGACAAGTAACAAGACTTGCTATAGCATTACACAAAAAAACATGGAGCCTGGTGTGGTGTGGTACCCACCTGTAATCCCAGCTACTCAGGAAGTGTAGGTAGGAGGATCATAGTATGAGGCCATCTTCAGGCAAAAGGAACAAGTATCTGTGGACTTAAGTAAAAAGAGCTGATGTGTGACTCAAGTAGAGAGCTTGGTGAAAGGCCTTGAGTTCAAAGCCTAGCACCACCAATTATAAAAACAAGCAAAAGAATTCTATATGAAGAAATTGGAGTGTGCGTATTCTGTAAGCACATTGTGTAACCCACAGATTTAGTGATTCTCAAAGTACCAAACGTAACATTACTGTAATGCTTTTTCTTGCCTGTGAGATAGTGAATCTATAGTATGTTGCACCTTTGTTAGGAACAAATGACTTATTCTAAGAAGGCGGTGATGACTTGTACAGTGAGGCTTTCTTATGTCACATACAGGGACTGGTGTTCAGTCCCATCTTTACCAACAGCTGTGTAGTTAGGTAGTGCAACTGGATTAATTTAAGGATTTGTTGCTGATGTTCTCCACTCTAGTGACCTTTAAAGAAGTGAATTCAAAGTTAGTAGTGTGAACAAGTTAGATACTGCCCCTAAGGCTTGAGCATCCTATTGTTGGAAATGGGTAATATGTGTAAGAGTAGATTGGAACGATGCCTGAAGATTGCAGGGATATAGATATATGTCCCATTCTGTAGCAGTTGAGCAGCCGAAGATAAAGAGTGGAACTGCCTGCAGAGGAGGCAAACAGTGACAGTTTGGCTTCTAAATGGCAAGTTTTAGCATCATTTTATAATAGGTAGTTGTGATGATAACATAGACTTAAGTACTTTTTTCAAGAGTATAGGACTTGTTTGCAGCAGTATGAATAGACCAGTCAGTTGAGATTTAGTTTTTTGGAATGGAGTTTATTTCCTGAACATGCCCTTCAATACATTGTATTTATTTTTTTATTTTTTAAATTTTTTTTGTCGGTCATGGGGCCTGAATTCTGGGCCTGGGCACTGTCCCTCAGCTCTTCAGCTCAAGGCTAGCGTTCTACCACTTGAGCCACAGTGCCACTTCCAGCTTTTTCTACTTATGTGGTGCTGAGGAATTGAACTCAGGGCCTCATGCATGCAAGGCAAGCACTCTACCACTGAGTCACCTGCCCAGCCCCAATATATTGTATTTCCTAATGTAGGAAATACTGAAAAGTGAAGAGCCAGAAGGTGTTAACATGTATACAGGGATGATCTTGGGTGTATAAAAGGAAATTCTGAGTGGTTGTATACTATGCACATGTTATACTGTTATTTCAAATAAAAAATGGAAGTATTTCTTCAACAACTGAGTGGCTATTGATGTAAATTGGTTCTTTAGTTTATGGATCCATAAAAATAGCAAGTGAAAGAAAGGGTGCAGGTCCCTGTCCAGTTGGTCAGTGGACAAATGGGTATCAGAAAACCATGCTTATGATGTTTGTTTCTCTGCTTAACCAGATATTAAAAAGCAGCCAGTATTGGCTGGAAAATACAAGAAAAGTTCCCTGGGATAAACATGTTTCCATCAGTAGTGGGAACTATCCTCCATCCAGTGCTGAACCAGCTGCAGTAGCTAGCACCTAAAGAGGGCATATTTTCTTCTGGCACAACTCAGCAAAGCTAAAATTTACTAGGGCTTTTAGGCCCTAAGAGTTCCAATACCAGGTCTGACCACTTGTCCTTATCCATCAAATAAAGATACATGGTGAAGGGCGGAGAAAGGAGATATATTACACAACACCAGCATGCCACAGAAAGGCAGCAGTAAGCTGGATGCTGGTGGCTCACACCTGTAATCCTAGCTACTCAGGAGGCTGAGATCTGAGGATCGCCATTCAATAACAACCCAAGCAGGAAAGTCCATAAGACTTTTATCTCCAGTTAACCACCAGAAGACCAGAAGTGGCACTGGCTCGACTGGTAGAATACTAGCTTTGAGCTGAAGAGCTGAGGGACAGCGCCCAGGCCTAGAGAGATCAAGCCCCATGACCGACCAAAAAAACGAGCTGGCTTGCGGGTGCAGACGTGTGTGAGGTTGTATAGATAATGAGCTAGGGATACAGAAATATGCACAATGATTAAACGACCCTGGTCAAAGTATGGCATAACCTGGTTGAGAACTTTGGGGATCCTAGGGAACTGGATAAGGCATGGCAGGAGTTCCTTCAAGAGACAAGGGGCTCTGTGCAGGACCAGATCATCAGGAGTGTCCAAGTCTGCCCTTTTTTGGGTGGACTTACTTAGTCTTTATTTGATACAAGGCTATGAAGGCCTGGACATACAGAACCTTAAAGTTTTCTACAGAATAAATCTAGCTGTAAGATACAGTTAGATGGCCTCATAAAGGCCATTGTTGATCCCTCAGATTATATTGAGGAATCATTTTTTTTGTCAGTTATGGGGCTTGAACTCTGGGTTTGAGTGCTGTCCCTCAGCTCTTCAGCTCAAAGCTAGTACTCTACCACTTGAGCCACAGCACCACTTCTGGTTTTCTGGTGGTTTATTAGAGATAAGAGTCTCATGGACTTTCCCACACAGGCTGGCTTTTAACCATGATCCTCAAATCTAAGCCTCCTGAGTAGCTAGGATTACAGGTGTAAGCTACCAGTGCCTGGCTGTGTTTGTTGTCCAGATGAAATTGGTCCTGGATCCATTCTAGGGGACAGTCTGAGGGACTAGAAGATGCTCTGCCCATTTTGCCTTGTCAGGAAAGATGACATCAATAAGAAAAATGCTTGAGCAGGAGCCACAGTGAAAGTGGTAGAATGTAGGCCTTGAGAGAAAAAGCAAGAGCATAAGGCCCTGAGTTCAAGTCCCACTACTAGCACGAAAATAAATGGCTAAACAGGAAGGTATTGGCACATACAGATTGGCAACCATCCGCGTGCCCTGTAGTCCCAATTATCCCCAGAGAGAGTTCTGGGGCATCCTGGGGAACCCTACTTCTAGTGATGGGGATATCTCTAGCCTTAGATGAATTCCAATGTGGCTAAGAACAAAGGGTTAAGCCTCCATGCAGTGTCCTATGTATAACTCTCCTGACTTGGATGTGTTCCCATGCTCTTTACATCCTTCCTATTACCTATTTTTTCAGGCTTGATACATTTTAGAAAAGATTATGTTTGAAGTGTGGACTAAGAAAGTAAGGATGGAGTTTTTCTTAGATATAATCTAGGGGAAGGGAGCCAGGGTAATGAAGAAAGTGTCAATTCTAGAAAATTAAGCCCATCAATCCATTCCACATTTTCCAGCAGTTCCCAGTTTTGAAGGTAGGGTGACCCTTTGAATGAGTGAAAATTTCCCCAAAGATGACTCATAAGATAGACCCAATATTGGGAAAAATTAGCCCCATAGGTCTGCATATCAAGCAAAGTTTGATCTGACAGTTTGTGCAAACATTCCTTTTTCATCAGATGGAATATGAAAGGAGTGAATGAAGGCAGATTGGATATGAAAGGAAGTCAGGCCCCAAGCAGGCACAGTAGAGAAGAAAGAAATTCAGTGGATGTTTATAACCTAAAAGTGGTTTGCTTCTCCTAATTGACATTGAAAGCTTTCATACATAAGATTATTAGTATCATAGCCAGAGCTAGTTGACTCATGGCCAGGAATTATTAGCCCACACATAAGCACTCTGGTTGATTGTGTGTGTGTGTGTGTGTGTGTGTGTGTGTGTGTGTGTGTCAGTCCTAATGCTTGAACTCAGGGCCTGGGTGCTGTGTCTGAGCTTTTGTGTTCAAGGTTAGTGCTCTACCACTTGTGCCACAGCTTCGTTTCTGGCTCTTTTGGTGGTCAATGTCTTACAAGCTCCTGCTCTGGCTGGCTGGCTTTGAACCACAATTCTCAGATCTTAGCCTCCTGAATAGGAGGCATGAGCCACTGGCACCTGGCAAGGATTTTTTAGAATTTTTTTAAATTGTTATTAAAATGATAACCAGGCTAGTCTAACAAACTTACTGGGTTTCATCAGAGAGGTTCACCAGAGGAACAGAATCAACAGAGCATGAGTAAATGTATATATATATATATATATATATATATATATATATATATATATGTTTATATGGAGCTGGTGTGATTATTGCCAGCCCAGAGAGGTGGTAAAACATTAGTTCTAGATGTTTCTATGAAGGTGATTCTAGAAGACAATAGTATTTCAATCAGTAGACAAAAAAGATATACTTGCCATTAGTGGAGGGAATTATCCAATTTGTTAAGGCCCTGAAGAGTAGAAAAAGGAGTAGGGGGCATGTCCATCTTCTACTCTTAGACACAAGTCCACCTGGTTTTTGGGCCATCAGACTCCAAGCATACTTCCACCAGTTTGCTTCCCTTATTTTGAGGTTTCTGGTTTGTATTGGAACCACACCATTGACTTCCCTGTGCCTTCAACCTGCAGTTGGAAGACCAGACTTCTCAGCTTCCTCAATCACATAAGCCAATTTCTCATGGTAAGTATTTTTGTCTCTTTACTTATTGTCACCTATCTATCTTGTTGATTTCTGTCTTTTTCTGAATTACATATTGAAGTCCAGTGTGCTGGAAACTTGGGCAAGAGTTGGTTAAGTCCATAAGGTAAACTGACAGGTTGGAAATGACTGCAATTTTCAAGCCTAATTTCTTCTTTAGGAAATTTAGATTTTTCTCTTAAGGCTCTTAATTGATTGATGAGGCTAGCCCACATAACAAAGGTGGTTAATACCTTTTCTTAAAGTCAGCAGATTATACATGAACAAAATACCTGCACAAGAACACCAAAATTACCATTTGAGTAACAAACGGAACTAATCATCACATGTTAAATGCAGAATCTCAGAAGAGCATGAGCAACATTGTGCATTTTGTGTTACAATCCTAAATTATTACAGGATAAAGTAATCTTAGGAACAACATTTCAGGAAGAGTGTATTAAAGACATTAAAGATGGGGCTGGGAAGGTGGCTCAGTGGTAGAGTGCTTGCCTTACATGCATGAGGCCCTGGGTTCAATTCCTCAGCATCACATAAGCAGAAAAGGCCAGTAGTGGCGCTGTAGCTTAGCGCTAGCCTTGAGTCAAAGAGCTGAGGGACAGTGCCCAGGCCTGGAGTTCAGGCCCCACAATTGACCAGAAGAAAAAAAATAGACATTAAAGATTTTTTTTTAAAAACCCACATCCTAGGGAAATCTTAAGACTACTTCGTAAAACTCCCAACCAGCTATCCAGCTTCATTATTGCATCATCTATTATCTATTGACCACAATTTTTATGGTATAAAACATAGTGCATAAAATTAGCAGTTCTCCAAAAATGGGTTAGCTCAAAGAGATTAATTTCTTTTATAGGTCTACTTGTACGAGCTGTCAATGTTTCTGGAAAGCATCTCTGCATTTCTGCCTGTTCTACTAGTGTCTCTTAACATTCAATCCACAGTTCTCAATGGGAACACACCAGTTTGCCATTTTCTGCATGTCACAAAATTCCCAGCCCCTGAAATATAGATATATACAGTTGATATATATATATATATATATATATATAGGTTTTTATATTGCTACTTTGTGTGTATATGTGCACATGCACATGTATGTGCCAGTTATGGGGCTTGAACTCAGGGCCTGGGTACTGTCCCTGAGCTTTTTTGCCCAAAGCTAGCATTCTACCACTTGAGCTAGAACTCTACTTCCAGTTTTTCTGATAGCCTTTTGGAGATAAGAGTCTCCTATACTTCCCTGCCTAGGCTGGCTTCTAGCTGGAATCCTCAGATGTTAGCATACTGAGTAGCTAAGATTATAGGCTTTTGTATTGTTATTTTAGGGACACTGGGAATGCCAAAAATGAAGACAGCAAACTGGTCAGTGGACAATCTGAAGCACTATGTTTGTAAGGGAATTTTTATTGGCATATAGCTGTGTCAATTTACTATATAGTTTCTACAGAGTAATTGTCAAAAGGCCCAGAAAGCCTAAACTATTATTACCTAGCTGGACCCTTAAAGGACAAGCTTGCCACAGTGAGACCAAAGGAGGATACTCTTAGGCAGGGAACACAAAGGGGCAATGCCTCTATGCTGCTGATTATATAAAATAGTATTCATTGAAATGAATTCCAGGAAATGGAAAGAAGATGTTTTTTTTATTTTCTTTTTGTCTTGTTTGTTTCTTTGGAACAGGGTAAGGGAGAGCACAAAAATGGAGGGACAAAAGGTGAACAAATGCAGCAGTGGTACTCACTAGACTGTGAAGTATACCACTTGTAGGAAGAGACAGAAGGAAAAAAACCTGGGAGAGAGAGAAGGGGTGATATTGTCCAAAAAGAAATTTACTCATTATCTGACTTATAAATGGTAACCCCTCTGTAGATCACCTTTATAATAACAGTGAAAAAATTAATTTAAAAAAGGACAAGTTTGCTAACCCCTTCTGTAGGCTAATGTTTGAATTCCCCATTAGAATGACATCATTTGGAAATTTTCCTGTTTGCATAGCTAAAAGTACTTCATCTAAGCACCAGTAGCACATGCCTGTAATCCTAGCTACTCAGGAGGCTGAGATCTGAGGATCATGGTTCAAAGCCAACCTATATAGGAAAGTCTGTGAGACTTTTTACTCCAATTAAACACCAACAAAGAAAAAGCTATAAGTTGGAGGTGTGGCCCAAGTGATAGAGTGCTATCCTTGAGCAAAAAAGCTCATGGACTGTGTCTCTTCAAGGCCCAGGATTGGCACCAAACCACACCCCTCAAAAAAATTTAACATTTTACCAATTCTAATGAGGCAAAATGGGTAATCTAGATGAGAATAGAAAATTTGATCTGTTTTTGTAGGAGCAGTAAAAATCTTGGAATAATTGTATTTGGAATAATTATTTTGAGCTGGTTCTGGGTTTTGAACTCAGGACCTGGGCACTGCCCCTATGCTTTTTATTTTCTTTTTCTTTTTTTTTGCTCAAGGCTAGCACTCTGGAGATAAAGTCTCACAGACTTTTCCTGCCTGGGCTGGCTTCAAACTTCGATCCTCAGGTCTCAACCTCCTGAGTAGCTAGGATTACAGGAGTGAGCTACCAGTGCGCTGCAATAGTATCAACTTTTAATTCTACCCTCTTATGTATCTACCACAGAGGCAGTTACTCATCTGTCTCTTCTTCATTCTTAGTGCTACCAGGTTAGACCAGACTGCAATCAATCAACTCAGTGAACTAATAATCCCTTGAGTCTCTGATGTATATATGAAAATATAAATGCTGATACTATATGGAAACAAAGAGAACAAGACTGAGGAATAAAATTACAGAGGAGAGAGGTATCTGTTGCCTTGGTTGATTAGTTTAAGCTTAGATATAGGTAACTAAGCTGAGCCTTGAATGTTACAGAAATATGTGGAGAAAGGGGCATCTTAAGTGAAGGGTTAGGTCTAGTAGTGGCATAAAAATGTGGACTGTCTCATGCTTTTTTAGTGCTGGTCCCTGGGGCTTGAACGCAGGTCTGAGGCCAGTCTGGACAGAAAAGTCAGTGATTACATCACAGATTAACCAACAAAAGGCTAGACTAGCCAGGCACTGGTGGCTCATACCTGTAATTCTAAGTACTCAGGAGGCTGAGATCTGAGGATAGAGGCTTGAAGCCCGCCTTGGCAAGAAAATCCATGACTGTTATCTCCAATGAACTTCTAAAAAGCAGGAAGTAGAGCTGTGGCTCAAGAGGTAGAGCACTAGTCTTAAGCAAAAGGAAGCTCAGAGACAGGGCCCAGGCCCCGAGTTCAAGTCCCAAGACTGGTATACACACACACACAGACACACACACACAGACACAGACACACACACACACACACACACACACACACACACACACACAGAGCCAGGCACCAGTAGCCTGTAATCCTAGCTCCTCAGAAGGCTCGGATCTGAGGATCTGTTTGAAGTCAGCACAGGCAGGAAAGTCCTAAGTTCACCCAGGCCCTAAGTTCAAGCCCCATGACTGACACACATAAGAAAAAAAGAAAAAGAAAAAAGAAAGGGAAAGGAAAGAAAAGAACCCAAAATGCAACGGTGGTACTATGTCTATTTTGGTGCAATCATTGTGGTCCCTGGTAGAAGCATTCTCAGCCTGGTAATTAATATATCCTAATGAGCAGTGCTTCAGATTTCTTGACAGAAAAGCAGAAATTCAGGAAATGGGTTGTCAGATGTCATCATGAGAGGAGCCACTCCTCTTGATTTCTAGGCCCCCATTCTGGGAGTGTGGAAGAGAGCACCACATTGCAGTCCTATATGAAGACCAATTCCTCTAGAGTATTTTCTTCCAATTAGCATCTTAACCAGAGTATCCAAACACCCATTCTACCTTTACATTGTGCCAGCTGACTCTGGGAGATGGGCTGTGTGGCTCATGAGTGCAATGCTATTACCTTTGCGTTGTGGTGAGTTCCCTGAGGAGTGCAAGGTTAGATGGATAACCATAATTGTAGATTAAGTGTTCTGTGAATTCATGAAAATGTTAGGAAAAGCCTTACTGGCAGAGAAGATAATCATATCTTTATCTATACCCAAATTTATATACTTTTTTGTCTGTCATGGGGCTTGAACTTGGGGCCTGGGCACTGTCCCTGAGCTCTTTTGCTCAAGGCTAGCACTTTATCACTTGAGCTACAGAGCCACTTCTGGTTTTCTGGTGGTTCGTTGGAGATAAGAGTCTCACAGACTTTCCTGCCCAGGTTGGTGTTGAACCACAATCCTCAAATCTCAGCCTCCTGAGTAGCTACGATTACAGGCGTGAGCCATCAGTGGCCAGCTTTATGTATGGGTTTTTATAAAGGACAAATATTTGTCCCATTTATGGTGATAGAGGTCTCATGTCATCAGACTCCTGCCAGGTGATTGGCTGGTCTTCCTGAGAAATGATGCTACTTGCAGGACTCATTTCCCATCTGGCTCACCAGTAGTTTCAGTACTCAGCAATACAAGAGCTATAGGAGAATTTGCCTCTGCAGATCCTCCATCATTGCTCCTATAACTGCTCTGTTCATTGGCCCATAGAGCAAATCTATGGGTGGTTGAACAGAGAACTAACTTACAGACTGTATCATTTTGTTTACCTAATATCTTCACAGTCTAGGTCCATTCCAAGTCCTCCATTCACATAGTTTTTGGTACCATTCCACAAGGAAGCTGAGTGTAAGAAACCGCAGCAGAGAGCCCTTTCCTCCTGCAGTGTCTCTTTAGTGCCCTCTACTGGTAAAACTCAACTGTAAAGCATAAATGTTCAAATGAACTCTGGCTATTGTCATAGAGCATGTACTCACGTTGTTAACTGCACAAACTTTTAAATATCATCATGACTTTGTCTATTTGCATCAAAATCCAATTTGACTGTTGAGATAGTAAATTTCTCATTTTCATTTTTCTGGCTCAGAAAATAGCTCAAAAGGTGCATTCACCAACCCTGTAATGTGAAGAACATATTTGTGTGTTTGCAGCAATATATTCCCTAATTGAACACAAACAAGTTCTTTCATACTTAAAATTTTTAATCCTTCCTTTTTTGCCCCCTAGAATATGTCACTTAAAGTTTAAAAGCAAGAGCTGTGCACCAGTGGCTCACACCTGTAATCCTGGCTACTCAGGAAGGAGGCTGAGATCTGAGGATCACAGTTCAAAGCCAGTCCAGGCAGATTAATCCATGAAACTTTTATCTCTAACCACCAAAAAGCCAGAAGTGAATCTGTGTCTCAAGTGGGTAGAACACAAAAGCTCAGGGACAGGAGGAGTTCAGCCTTCAGGACAGTCATCAAAAGCATAAAATAAAATAAAAAACAACTTATACATTTATCCCACTGTTGTGACTGCTTCAAAAAAGGTATTCAATAGTTAACAAACCTAAAGCTTTAAAAGTCCATTGAGGAAAGAATTTCATTAAGAATGTTCATCCTAACCAACCTCCCTTTCTCCTTCCAGTCTTTTCAGTGAAGAGATGGTTGGCTGATTTGCATTAGGAAAGAAGAGCTTGTAGTAAGGAAAGTATGAGTAGCTGACCCGATGCAGTGATTGCTTTCTCTCTCTCAGATTATTTCCTATACTCATTGCTACAAAGCCCTGAGAATCATGTGAACCAACAGCTTGTGAGATGGCTTGAGCCATTAGTATGTCGTCTGGTGCATGGTGAGTACTTTTGTGCATGACTGGTATCCTATTCAGAAGGTCTAGGGTTCAAAAATGTCCATGGGGTTATTCTTAGTTCCTATTAACTTCTGCATGGTGCTTTTTTGCAGGGGGAAGGGGGAAGTGCTGTCAATAAAAAAACCCACATATGCATGGTAGATTATTATTCAGCCATAAAGAAGGGTAGAATTGGGCTTGGACTGTGGCTTAGTGGTAGAGTGCTTGCCTAGCATGCATGAAGCCCTGGGTTCGATTCCTCAGCACCACATACACAGAAAAAGCCAGAGGTGGGCTGGAAAGGTGGCTCAGTGGTAGAGCGCTTGCCTTGCATGCTCAAGGCCCTGGGTTCGATTCCTCAGCACCACATAAGCAAAAAGAAAAAAGCCAGAAGTGACGCTGTGGCTCAAGTGGTAGAGCACTAGCCTTGAGCTTAAGAGCTGAGGGACAGTGCCCAGGCCCAGAGTTCAGGACCCACGACCGGACCCCCCCCCAAAAAAAAGAAAGAAAAATCCAGAGGTTGGCACTGTGGCTCAAGTGGTAGAGCACTAGCCTTGAGCTTAAGAGCTGAGGGACAGTGCCCAGGCCCAGAGTTCAGGACCCACGACCGGACCCCCCCCCAAAAAAAAGAAAGAAAAATCCAGAGGTTGGCACTGTGGCTCAAGTGGTAGAGTGCTAGCCTTAAGCAAAAGAAGCTCAGGGACAGTGCTCAGGCCCTGAGTTCAAGCCCCAGGACTGGCAAAAAAAAAAGGAAGGGTAGAGTTATGTCGTTTGCAGGGAAATCCTTTGGGAAGGGTAGAGTTATGTCGTTTGCAGGGAAATCCTTTGATCTGTAGACCATCATATTAAGTGAAGTAAGCCAAGCTTAGAAGGACAAAGGTCACGTCCTTTTCCTCATATGTTGATAGTAGACTTCAAAAATAGACATCTATAAATACATACATATAAATCTGATCAATCTAATTAAAGTACAGTATAATGCAGATGTGAAATACCATGCTGGATGCCCTTTGAGCAATTAACATGCACTTTATTAAAAATGAATGTCAGGAAGATGAAACATGTCCTGTCTGGGGCATAAGAACTAAAGAGAAGGGGAAGGGCAAATGGAAAGGGTAAAGGAGGGTGAATATGGATAAAACATGTTATGTGCATATGTGGAAATGGAACAATAAAGCTTGTTGAGATTGGTTTAAGAAGGAGGTAGGAGAAGAGGGGAAGGGCAAGAGTAAGGTGACTCGTGATCACGATATGCATAAATGAAGATGTCAAAACGAACTCTTCTTTTTCTTTTTTGGTCGGTCGTGGGGCCTGAACTCTGGGCCTGGGCACTGTCCCTCAGCTCTTCAGCTCAAGGCTAGCACTCTACCACTTGAACCACCTTCCCCGCCCACGAACTCTTCTTTTACAGTTAACTGATGCAAATACTAAGTTCTAAATATTAATGTCCAGAAATAAAAATTACAGGTTTATTTGTTGTTACAGAGTTCAAACTAGTGAAACTTGTTCACTGGAACATTTTGACTTGCATAAATTCTTTACATTCCCCACAGTTACATTAATAATTTACACACAGCCAGGTGTCCGTGTCCACACCTGTAATCCTAGCTACTCAAGTGGCTGAGACCTTAAGAATCACAGTTCACGGCCAACTAGCTAGATTAGGCAGACAAATCTCAGAGACTCTTATCTCCAAATAATAAGCAAAAGGCTGAAAGTGGCCCTGAGTTCAAATCCCAGCACAGGCAAAGAATTAGCACACAGATGAAAATTGAAAAGCTGCTAATACCTAATTTCTCTCCCCTATTTTTCAACTTACAATCACATACTTAGGTACATTTTCACCGCATGGAAAAGTAATATCTAATTGTGGTTTGAACCCAGCCTGAGCAAGAAAGTCTGTGAGACTCCTATCTCTAATAAAAGTACCAAAAAGTTGGGAGTAAAAAAATAATAATAATAGTAATATCTGGCATTCCAAAGTAATAACTTGAAGAAGAGAAAAAAAGTATTTTGAGGTTAGGCCTCACTTGCCTTCTGCAAAGCACTAGTAGCCGCATTCTGAAAACGAAACTGTTTTGAAGTACTAAGCAGTTGCTCACTCCAGGTGACAGAAGGGAGAATCAATTCCATGGCCTTTTGTTAGGGTTTAATGCAATGGTGATGTTTCCTAGCCCCGCCAGTAGAGGGTGCACTCAAGTTGTGTCTTGGATGCTACAATTAGGAGGCCATCTGCTTTGGACAAGCCATGGTATAGACCTTTCTATTTAGGCCTTCTCCTACAAATATAGCTTGGTTAGCTACATGGCTTTAAGGAAATAGTTTTCAGTTCTGCTCAGTTCCATTTCTTCAGCTTCTCTAGATGCAGTGTGGCTTATTATGTAATCGATCACTTCTGCTTGGGATCAAATCCTTTCTTCTCTCATAGTCTACTTTTGTATTGATTTTGTTTTCAAAACCTCTCTGCTTATTAGCACCCTCCTTTTAGTAGCACCAACAAGTCTACCTTTGCCCAAGTATCACATTGTGTGTGTGTGTGTGTGTGTGTGTGTTGGTACTGGAACTTGAATCCAGGGCCTTGAGCTTTTTTTTTTTTAATAAATCATGGAGTTTGAACTTAAGGCCTAAGCACTGTCCCTAGCCTCTTTTGCTCATGGCTAGTGCTCTACCACTTTGAGCCATGTCTCTATTTTGTTTTTTGGTGGTTAATTGGAGGTAAGAATCCCATGGTCTTTTCTGCCTGGACTGGCTTTGAGCTGTGACCCTCAGATGTCAGCCTCCTGAGTAGCTAGGATTAGAGGCACGAGCACCAGCACTTGGCTTATTAAGGTTTTCTACTCACAGCTGGAGCTCTACCACTTGACCTGAGCTACACCCTACTTATGACTTGGAGATAACAGTTTCTTGGATTTTTCTGCCCAGGATAGCTTCAAACTAGGACTCTCAAATCTCAGCTTTCTGATTATAATCATGAGCCATGGACATCTGGCAAGTATCAGATTTTAAACTACTTCTTACCTTTGCTTCTCTTTTTTACTGGGACCTTCCCTTACTGGGCTTTTCAGTGCTTGCATGATAGAAAGTATACTGTCAAGATGAACTCTTTTCTATGGTAAATAAATATTGTTGGAAGAAAGACAGCAATAAACATTGTTGTGCTGGTAGCTTTAGTGTGGTCTTGTTTGTAAACATTTGGGTAAATGCCCAAAAGTGGGATTGCTGGGTCATAGGGGAGCTCTATGTGAAGTCTT
>NW_012267254.1:3275892-3316415 GCF_000151885.1 Dipodomys ordii
CTATATTTGATGTCAGTATAACTTGTGGAGGAGATGGGGAAAAACCAGTTGTTTAAGAATACAGGTGGACCTGTTGCAACAATGAGAAGTACAAGTTGTCATGTCCAAAACGAGCTTTACAACGTCGGTGCAGGGAGGGGGCGGAACGGGGGGGGGAGGGGAAGGAGAAGGATTGGGATTGGGGAGGAGGGGGGAGGCTGGGAAGGGATGTGAAGGGTAAACCAAAGGAGGAGCCTGCAATGCTTGATAAGAAATGTACACATTATCCTGCCCATGTAATTGTAACCCCTCTGTACAGTATGTTCACAAATAAAATTAAATTAAATTAAAAAAAAAGATGAACTCTTTTAAGTTCAGCTCTCCTGTCCTTGGTGTCTTGTGGGAAAGAGATGGGGTTCTCAAATTACTGTAGAGTTGAGGAGGGATATGATATACTTGATTTAGCCATTAGATCCTTTGGATTTACTCTAAATGGCTGTATTTTTCCACTTGGGATCATATTAATAATTCTAAGGGAGAAGTTGAGTTCAGCAGTGGGAAGGAAAAATAGGAAATGAAGAGTTTGCCAAGCAGAGACTATCCTTTAGTGATAATTACGACCATTATTGAAGGTGATTATCATCTCTATAGGATTTTTCAGCTTCCTCTTTTAGAAGCTTCTAATTTTCTTTTTGCCCTTTTCATTTTACAAGCAATTATCTGTAAGTGCAACTGAAGTGTCAGGGATCTGAGGTGTTATTCTTAAAATTGAAAACTACAAAGCCTATAGAATAGATGTAAAAAGTTGATAGTACCTCTCACATGCTGTCTCTGGGGGCTTATTGCAATTTACATAAAGGAAAACAAGTGACTATATTTGTTTTCACTATAAACCCTCCTGCTAAATCAAGACCTAACAAGTCACTAATGAACACCCCCCTTGCACCTGGGGATCTCTCCTCCCGCATGAGTTGGGGTTGCAGTCATAAAGCGTTATCAAAGATTTTCACTCCTAGGAGAGGTGTCATCTGCCCTTGATCCGTTATTTGATTTGGGAGGATCAGTTTCCTAGCGCGCTAAACACACAAAAACAATTCCTTCTCTACTTGCTAATTGTACAACAGATAACTTCATGAGAAAGTGCTGTGCATAGTCTTCAATTATAAGAAAGAGTTAAGAAGGGACACCTGTATTCTAGGCTTGCTTTAAGGTTAGGAGACCAAATTGGCACTAGATGGAATAGTCAAAAAATATAAAATACTTGCCTTCCAACTTGTGGCTCTCATAGAGTTTCAAAGCTCTTTATCTCCCAGGATACCTAGGAGCCAACATTAATGGTTTTGTTTGATAGGCAATTACCAACTCTAAAAAAACAAAACCACATTCTTCCTCCCCCTCCTACCCTCCTTTTTTTGATGTCCGTCCTAGGACTTGAACTCAGGGCCTGAGTGCTGACCCTGAGTTTTGTTTTTGGTTTTCTGGTTTTGTTTTTTGTTTTTTTTTTTTGCTCAAGGCTATCTAAAGGCTACCTACCAGCACTTTTTCTTTGATTATTGAATAGTTGTGCAAAGGGTTTACAATTCAGTAAGTCAGGTTATGAGTATAATTCTTGATCTTGTCATTCCTTCCTTCATTCTTCCCCCATGTTCTCCCTCCCATCCCTACTGTCCAGACCCATATTTTGTGGCATCTGTTATTAACTAGAATTTGGTTAAGGTTAAAATATTTACTCTGAAGGAGAAGTTGTAAACACTACAAATGAGCTCTCCTTTTTTACCTATCAGAGATCTGGTTGTTAAACCAATTCTTTCTTGTCTGCTTAGAAAGGTGATGCCTCAGCCAGGCGCTGGTGGCTCATGCCGGTAATCCTAGCTACTCAGAAGGCTGAGACCTGAGGATCATGGTTCAAAGCCAGCCCAGGCAGGAAAATTTGTGAGACTCTTCTCTCCAATTAAGTATCAGAAAACTCAAAGTGGTGCTGTGGCTCAAGTGGTAGAGTGCTTGCCTTGAGCTGAAGAGCTCAGGAACAGCACCCAGGCCCAGAGTTCAAGCCCATGACTGACAAAAAGCAAGCGTGAGGGGAGGGTGGGAGGTGTTACCTCATTTGCAGGGAAATGGATGGAGCTAGAAGGAATCTTGTTGAGCGAGGTAAGCCAAAATCAGAGACACAAACAACAGGGCATGTTCTCCCTGACATGTGGATGTTAGATTTAAAACGCAATGAGATATGACAAATAGGACTCAAGTTACCCATACACAGTGAGAGACCGAAAGAGGATAGTCTCAGGAGAAAAGCACCAACTTGTAATACCTAAGCACCTCTTCATTTGTATATAAAATAATACACATGCTGAAAAGAGCCTCGAAGTAAGCAAAGGACCTCTTTTTTTTTTTTTTGGTCAGTCGTGGGGGTTGAACTCTGGGCCTGGGCACTGTCTCTCAGCTCTTCAGCTCAAGGCTAGCGCTCTACTATTGGAGCCACAGCGCCACTTACAGCTTTTTCTGTTTATGTGGTGCTGAAGAATCAAACCCAGGGACTCATGCATGTGAGGCAAGCACTCTACCACTAAGCCATCTTCTCAGCCCAAGGACCTTTTCTTAATTTGTCCCACTGCTTTTAAATGACTCTGTATTCTTTACCTCATATATGGTGTTTACATGTGCACATCTGAGGGAAGCTAGGAGGAGGGCACAAAATCAAAAGGAAACAGGGGAAAATATACAACAGAGAGGCCCATCAGCTGCACTGGACGTTGATGAAAGCCAATTAAGCAACTCCAGGGCGGTGATGGGAGGGAGGGACTGGGAGAGAAAGAGGGATCAACTGCTATTAAGCAAAAGGAAAGACATGTACATATCACCTGATTTGTAAAAAATTGTTTTATTCTTAAAGCCCATAGCATTCATAGGCTTTGTAAATTAAGATGATGATTATCATTGTGAAGGTTAAAATGTGTTTGTGACTTTAGCCAAGTATAACTATGCCACAGTATTGTGAACTTTATGTACTCACTTAATCTCAATAAAGAAATATTTAAAAAGAAAGAAAGAAAGAAGAGTGAGGCGTTGCCTCTTCTGAGGCAGGTGGGAGTGCCTTTGGCTGCACGTAACTGAAAACCCAATGGAACTTCAGTGGAACCTTATCTATCTCACAATAGATGGTACTGAGGGGAGCCAAGGGAGTCGTCCTGTTTGTAGTACAGTGGCTGGACAGCGTCATGAAAAGTGATACTTTTGTAGTGCTTCAGTTCAGCCCTCCTTAAGCCCTCCTTGGCTTGGTGGTTCTTCTTCTAATCCAACTATTGCATCCTCACACATTACAGGCTGCATATGGCCAACAAGAGTGGCCAGATGGCCTGGTAAATGCATGTTGAATTTTCAAACTTGGCAGTAACGCAAGAGAAATGATGAATAGATTGGATAGAGAAGACATGGACTGCCAGTCTGCTCTTAGTTGTGTGTGTGTGTGTGTGCGCGCGCGCGTGCACGTGCGGGCACGTGCATGTGCACATTGCTACTGGAGCTTGAGTTCAGGGCCTCTCATTCTTATTTGGCAATATACTCAAGGCTGGAGCTCTACCATTTCAACCATACCTCTAATTCCAGCTTTTTTTTTCTTGTCAGTCTCATGGGGCTTGAACTCAGAGCCTGAGTGTTGTCCCTGAGCTTTTTGGCTCAAGGCTAGTGTTCTACCACTTTGAGGCACAGCTTCACCTCTGGTTTTTTGGTGGTTAATTGGAGATGAGTCTCATAGCGTTTCCTTCCCTGGGTTGGCTTCAAACCATGATTCTCAGATCTCAGCCTCCCGAGTAGCTAGTATTACAGAAATGAGCCACCAGTGCCTGGCCTGGCTTAAACAAACAAACTAGTTTATTAGAGATCAGAGTCTCTCAAATTTGTCTCCCAGGTTAGGTTTGAACTGAAATCCTCTGATCTCAGCCTCCTGAATAGCTAGGATTACAGGTAGGAGCCAACAGAGTCCAGCTGTTCATGATTATTTATTTCTTAATGTTATTAAGATTTAAGAAGAGAGGGGGAAGAATGTAATGAAGAATGCGATGTGCATCTTACAAAATTTAAATGGAGGAGGGGGTGGGTTGGGAGGCATGGGTGAAAATGTTGAAGGGTTGACCTGGATCAAGACATATTGCATTCATAAACTGCTTTTTTTGAATGGTAATTCCTTTGTACTTAAAAATAATATTTTTTCCACCAGTCCTGGAGCTCAAACTCTGGGCTTGGGCACTGTCTCTGAGTTGCCTCTGTTCAAGGTTAACACTCTACCACTTGAGCCTCAGTGCCATTTCCAGCTTTTTCTGTGATTAATTGGAGATATGAGTCTCATGGACTTTCCTGCCCAGGCTGGCTTTGAATGGCCATCCTCAGAACTCAGCCTCCTGAGTAGCTAGGATTACAGGTGTGAGCCACTAGTGCCTGGCAATAAAAATATTTTAAAACTAATTCCAAGTTTGTACAAAGAATGAGTTAAAGCATGAAATGGACAGATGCTTTTCATTTGTTCAAGAAATGGTTGTGGGCCCAATTTTGCTCTGTGGAACACATCTTTATTTTTTCTAATGCCATGAATGTAGGAGACTGTTCTTCCATTGCATGTTATTAATGGCACATATTATTTTGTTACTATTTTTTCTGTAACTTGAGTCTTTGCAGAGGGCAGTCCAGAGCTACTAAAGTTGTCCATGCTACTCATATCCAGATGTATTCATAGCACTTGAAAAGCTCCTGGATCTTGAGTTCTCCTCTCATAAATCAGGTGCCTTTAGGTAGGAGTAGCATCTGCAGTTCTGGCCAGATGATGATGAGTGTAGTGGCACCCAGCTGTCCAGTGCCTCTGACCCTTTCTCTCTGAATCCAACTTTCAGTGAACCGTGTGAAGCATTGGTTTGATTTCCTGCTCTCCAGAGACAAATAAGTGTGATAAAGCACTTAGTGTTCATGATGACCTGCATTGGAGGTTACTCTCCATGGCAGAAGAAAATGTATAAACTTCTCCTGGAAATGTTAAAAACACATGGAGGTCAAGAAGTAATAGAAAACAAAACTTCTCTGTCTCTGTCTCTGTCTGTCTCTCTCTCTCTGTCTGTCTGTCTCTCTGTCTCTCTGGCTCTCTGTCTCTCTCTCTCTCTCTCTGTATGCTGGAACTAGTGCTTGAACTTGGGGCCTGGAGTGGGTGCTGTCCCTGAGCCTCTTTTGCTCAAGGCTATTACTCTACCACTTGAGCCACAGCTCCACATCTGGCTTTTTCTGTGGATAGTTGAACACAAGAGTCTTATAGACTTTCCTTCCCAGGCTGACTTCAAAACACCATCCTTTGATCTCAGCCTCCTAAGTAGCTAGAATTACAGGTGTGAGCCATTGGTGCCCAGCTGGGGTTTATATCTTAAAATAAGCCACAAGAAGCAGGCACTAGTGGCTCATGTCTATAATTCTAGCTACCAATCTGGGGCAGAAAAGTCTGTGAACCTTCATCTTTAAAATAACCAGCAAAAAGCTGGGCTGGAGTCATGGTAGAGTGCCAATCTGGCAAGCAAGCTGAGTAATCACCACACCTTTAGCTCAAGAGCTCCCTTACCTGCAGGGTGGAAAAACAGCACTGGAATCTTTAAGAAAGACTTTCATTACATGTGCAATTTGTACTGAGCAATTGTTGAGGGCAGAGATTATTTTCTTCTTTTGTGGGAGTGGGGTGGGTGGTGGTGTAGAAGGAAGAATGGTGTCAATTTCTACTTACAATATTCAATATTCTATAGGAGGCCTTGTACATTCTTTAGATTCTTTTTTTTTGTCGGTTATGGGGCTTGAACTTTGGGCCTGGGTGCTCTCCCTCAGCTCTTCGGCTCAAGGCTGGTGCTCTACCACTTGAGCCACAGTGCCACTTCTGATTTTCTGGTGGTTCATTGGCGATAAGAGGCTCATAGACTTTCCTGCCTGGGCTGGCTTTGAACCTTGATCCTAAGATCTCAGCCTCCTGAGTAGCTAGGATTACAGGTGTGAGCCACTAGCGCCCCGGCTTGTACTTTCTTTATATCATACATATCTGTCATCTCATCTTGATTATAAATTCCTAAAAGGAGGGAGACTACTTATCTTCTTCCCACTATATTTTCTGCTTTGAAAAAAATAAAGAGGGCTGGGAAGGTGGCTCAGTGGTAGAGCGCTTGCCTTACATGCCTGAGGCCCTGGGTTCAATTCCTCACCACCACATAAGCAAAAAGAAAAAAGCCAGAAGTGGTGCTGTGGCTCAAGTGATAGAGTGCTAGGCTTGAGCTGAAGAGCTGAGGGACAGCACCCAGGCCCAGAGTTCAGGCCCCACGACTGGACCCAAAAAAAAAAAAAGAAAGAAAAAAGAAAAAAAAATAAAGATTGTGAGATGGTCCAGGCCAGATTCATTTCTTGTTTCCTCAGTATTTCTATGATATTGGCCTTACAGGCATAGTTTAGTCTCAGTTATTTGCTTACATACCAGTGTTTCAAAAGGTGTTTGTGAGCTTCAATATCAGCAAATGAATTGCTAGTTTGGGGCCCTTATTTATCATTCTAACTCTGTATTCTGTCTCTTTATTAGACTCTCCTAGCTCAAGTATCTGGTAATAAGTTGCCTTTTTTTATGAAGAGGGGAAAGAAAATCAATAGATTGTTAGTGGTATTTTTCCACGTGAAGTGAATAGATTAAATCAGCCTTTATCTTATTAAAAAGTTTATTTTGGACAGCTGGTTCTAAGACCCTCAAGAAGTGGTGTCTTCTGGGAAATAAATGTACTGCCCTGCTTTCATTTGAGGTGCAACAGCCCAGCCAGATTTCCCTTTGCTTTCCACGACCCAATCTATAACTGGGGGCTGGGCTCTGGGTGGCTCCTGTTTGCTTCCCTTCCAGGCAACTCATGATAAAGTAGGCTAATGGTAAAGGAAGTATCTTATGCTATTGAACGTTAGCATCAGACTTCATATTTTACAAAGTGCTTTTTCATTATTTATTACTCTCAACCTACCTATGAGATTTCCTGGCTGTCTTATCTCCCATATTGTGGCTGAAATATGACTAACCCATGTTCATAAATGCTTCAGGAAGCTGAAATGAATATAGGTACTTGCTGACATTACAAACACCCACCATTCAAATGGTCAGCCTACCCTGCCCTTGGCAATGGAGCGGGGGATGGGGGTGGGGGAGGATGTAGCTCACCACAGAATGCCTGTGTGGACAGTGGTCTCCCAGGTGTAAGTATGATATTCAGGATTGAATGGGAGGGAAGCAGGTGGATTATACTTCTGTGCCTGATTCAAAAGAAGATTCCTGCCAGGCTCCAGTGGCTCACGCCTATAATCCTAGTTACTCAGGAGGCTGAGATCTGACAGTCATGGTTCAAAGCCAGCCTGGTCAGGAAAATCCATGACACTCTTATTTTCAGTTAATCACAGAAAAACTGGAAGTGGAGTTGTGGTTCAAAGTGGTAGAGAATTAGCCTTGAGTAAAGGAGCTCAGGGACAGCTCCTAAGCCCTGAGTTCAAGCCCTAGAACCAGCACACACACACACACACACACACACACACACACACACACACACACACACACACACACACACACACACACACACACACACACACACATGCTGCTGACCTGAGGGAAAGACACATGGCACTTAGTCGCATATATGCATAAGAATAATTGCCTTTTTCTTCTCTCACATTAGTCCTTGTCCAATATTAGTCCTTGAGCCCGTTCTGCTCCAGGTGAGTCTGTCAGATAAGCCAGATCTTTAGGGACAGTGTGATTGGGTGACAGAGGAAAAAGTAAGTTACCTTGATCTACTTTGTGTATGCCACAGAGATCATGAACAAGACATAAAATTATATTAAGATGCTGTTAGTGCTTGCTATGGAGTGTGGAGTCGTCTCAACAGAGCTGGGTTGCCATGGCTTCAAACAGCTTGTGGTACACATTGTGTCTTTTCCATGGGGCCAGCATTTCCTGATACCTGGGACAAATGGACAATTACAGCCAGACTGGAACATCAAGCTAAATCAGGGCCAGGAAGAGCACAAATCTATCTTAGATATTATATAATGTGTATGTAAATATAAGTTGTCATGCTTTGTAAACTAGTGCTGTTTCATTTCAGAAAGTAAAAGAATTGCCACAAGAAGAGTCCTATCTAAAAAATAATTTTTAATATTTCTGTAGAATAGCTGGACACTAGTGGCTTACACCTGCAATCCTAGCTACTCAGGAGACTGACAGCTGAGGATTGTGGATCAAAGCCAGCTCGGGTAGGAAAGACTGTGAGGCTCTTATCTCCAATAAATCACCAAAATGCCAGAAGTGGAGTTGTGGCTCAGTGACTAGCGTGTTAGTCTTGAATAAAAAAGCTCAGGGTTCAAGCCTGAGTTCAAGCCCCAAGACAAATGTGTGTGTGCACATGTGCACTCATGCCAGTTCTGAGTCTTGAACTTGGGGCCTGAGCCTTGTCCCTGAACTTTTTTGCTCAAGGCTAGCAGTTGACCACTTAAGCCACAGCTCCACTTCCAGTTTTCTGGTGGTTAATTGAAGATAAGAGTCTCATGAGGTTTCCTGCCCGGGCTAGCTTTGAACCATGATCCTCAGATCTCAGCATCTGGAGTAGCTAAGATTACAGGTGTGAGCCACCAGCACCTGGCAAAAGGCAGAAATTGTTTTACAAGATATTTTAGATTAGATGTCAGGAGACTTAAAACATCACTCTTAGGACTAGGTGCTTTAGTCACCGAACCCTTTTTGGATCTTTCTCTTCCTATGTCAGTGAAGGATGTTGAATTAGATAAATTCTCATGTTTGTTTGTGAGTTTCAGTATTGAGGTTGTCTGCTCTATTCCAAAAGGAAGTAAATATTACTAGGTAAACTAGTGGCTTATAGCCCAAAAAGGAGGCAAAAGGAACCTCTAATTTGAGCCAAGCACTGGTAGTTTACACCTGCAATCCTAGCTACTCAGGAAGCTGAGATCTGAGGATCATGGTTGATAAGCCAGCCTGGGCAGGAAAGTCAGTAAGACTTATCCACCAGAAAACCGGAAGGAGAATTGTGGGTTAAAGTAGTAGAGCGCTAGCCTAGCCCTGAGCAGAAAAGCCCAGGGGCAGTGCCCAGGCCCCAGGTTCAAGCCCCATGACTGAAAAATAAAATCTCTAATTGGAGAATGGTATTGGGAATTCTTCTCTCCTTTTCTTTTTCTTTCTCTTAGCAACCCATTCCAATTTATGTGCCTGTTTCCTGCTCAAGGCATGCATGCACCAACATTGTAGAGCGTACATTGTGCTCATGCCTTAACAGCAGTTATATTGAAGGTGTTTCAGGCTTTTCTTCTCTCCTCTATTACTCCTATTTCAGAGCTCCAGCCCAGACACCCCTGAAAATCTACTCACACTTTCAATTGAAGGCTAATTAGTTGACTGCCTGGGTGACCAGTGGCAGACTGTGATTTTGTTACCAGTTTGCAGATATGCCAGTTTCATTGCTAGGTCTGCTTTACTGAAGTAAATAAGGAAAAGGGGGAAAAGGCACATGATTATTGGAAATGTCTGGGTTTCTAATGAGAATGTCTATCATGTTTCTTGTCTAGAAACACGGAGCATAGTAACTCACTTTCTCAAAGCTCACTGAAGACACAGAAAGGCTCAGCCGGGCACCAGTTACAGGTGGCTTACACCTGTAATGCTAGCTACTCAGGTGGCTGAGATGTGAGGATCACAGTTCAAAGCCAGCCCAGGCAAGAAAGTCTGTGAGATTCTTATCGCCAATTAATCACCAAAAAACTGGAAGTAGAGCTGTGGCTCAAGTAGTAGAGTGCTAGCCTTGAGAGATAGTACCCAGGCCCTGAGTTCAAGTCCCAGGACCAACACAAAAAAGAAACAAAAAAAGAAACAGAAACGCCAAATCAAAGGAGGGTCTTCAATATGTCTTTGGACCCTTATTAATGATCGTGAATGCTATATAGACATATGAAGGAGAATAGAGGAAAATATTGTATAGTTACATCTATCTTATTAGAACTGTGCATAAACTTTATAGCTTGACTTTACTTGATTATGAAACATTTGAGCAGAGACTGAATGGATAATATTATGGCATTAAAACAAGATTATATAGATAGCAAATGACCCCCAAATTCTCCTTGAAGGAAAGCAGGCTCTCTAGGTATAGGTAGAACTGGTTGGAGATGAGGCTTATTGTTGATTTATAGGATGCACATGGGTGTGTATGTGTACAGAAGAGACTATTCATTAACATTGGCTAGGGTTGAAACCCAGATAGTTAGTACACCTATGCTACAAATAAGGAAAGAAACTGTCTGAGATGTAGAATTCAGATTATTGAAATCTAAGAATAAAGCCAGGTGCTGCTGGCTCACACCTGTAATCCTAGCTATTCAGGAGGCTGAGATCTGAGGATTGCCATTCTAAGCCAGCCCAGGCATGAAAGTCCATGAGACTCATTTCCAATTAACCACCGGAAAACCAGAAGTGGCGCTGTGGCTCAAGTGGTAGAGCACTAGCTTTGAGCTGAAGAGCTCAGGGACAGCACCTAGGCCCAGAGTTCAACCCCACAACCCACAAAACAAAACGCAAAAAAAAAAACAACCCTAGGATTAATATTCAAATCAAAGGAACAGAAATAAATTTGAAATGTGGGTGAAAAATATCAATGAAATGTGCACAGGCATGTTCAAGTTGAGTGGCTGGCCTGGTGGATCACTCTTGGCGATCCTACCTGCTACTCAAGAGGCTGAGATCTGAGGATTCCAGTTCAAAACTAGCTTGAGAGATTCTTATCTCCAAATAACTGGCAAAAAATCCAGAAATGGATGTCTGGCTCAACTGGTAGAACACCAGCTGTGAGCAAAAATCCAAGTGACAGTTCAAGGCTTTAGATTCAAGCCCCAGTACTGGCATAAGAAAAAAAAAAATGTTACTTGGTTGGAGGCATTTTTTTTGGCCACTTGTGGGGGCTGAACTCTAGGCCTGGGGCTGCCCCTCA
This sequence comes from Dipodomys ordii, assembly GCF_000151885.1. Classification (NCBI taxonomy): domain Eukaryota; kingdom Metazoa; phylum Chordata; class Mammalia; order Rodentia; family Heteromyidae; genus Dipodomys; species Dipodomys ordii. Next base: position 3,286,899 of record NW_012267254.1, read on the forward strand.
GCAATTCAGCTCAAGGCTAGTGCTCTACCACTTGAGCCATAGTGCCACTTCTGGCTTTTTCTGCTTATGTGGTTCTGAGGATTCGAACCCAGGGCCTCATGCTGTGCAAGGCAAGCACTCTATCACTGAGCCACTTTCCCAGCCCCCAGTTGGAGGTATTTTTACAATTAAGTTTTTTTTGTGTGTGTGTGTGTGCTGGTCCTGGGGCTTGAACTTGAGGCCTGGGCACTGTCCCTGAGCTTTTTTCGCTCAAGACTAGAGCTTTGCCACTTGAGCTACACCTCCACTTCCAGCTTTTTTTTTTTCAGTTTAGATCATTTTATTTATTTATTTATTTTTTATTTTTTTATTGTGAAAATACTGTACAGAGGGGTTACAATTACACGGGCGAGATAGTGAGTACATTTCTTATCAAGCATTGTAGCCTCCTCCTTTGTTTACCCTTTACATCCCTTCCCATCCTCCCTTCCCCCCATACTTCCAGCTTTTTTGGGGTAGTTTATGGAAGATCAGAGTCTCTTGGAGATTTCTACCCAAGCTGGCTTTGAACTACAATTCTCAAATCTCAGATTCCTGAGTAGCTAGAGGCATATGCCACAAGTACCTAGCCCATAAGTGTAGTTTTGAGGTGCTTACCCACCCCCTCTCTTCATGAAGAATTCAGAGAGATTGAGTGGCTCCATATAAGAGCTCTGAGGTTTAACAAAGAGCCCCTACCTTTTAACAGTGGAAAAGAGACAAAAACTACTGTTGCTTTTCCTTAAAATAAATTAGTCATGTCTCTTTCAATTCAGAGTGTTTGGCATATACATTAAAATCTTTAGAGTAAGAGAATGAGATTTATGGGAAAAGGCAAATGGAAGAGTAGTTTATAGAAACATAATTTAAATCTCCAAAAATATCTGAAGAGTAAGAAAGAGAAGGTGACAGCTGTTGGCTAAAAAGAGGTTCAAGACATTTTTCACAGCCTGGTGGAGCTCTTTGATTGCCTACAACAGGAGAAATGACTGCGCTTCTGAAATAACAAATGTGTTACATGACAAAGGGCAGAAGCTGGCCCTGTTTGCAGCCATCCTGTAATAGTTCTAGAATGGCTGGAAAATAGAAAGCTGCTTTGTAGTTAAGCTTGAGGTAAATCTATAGATAAAGTTCCTGGGAAATGTTGAAACTATATGGAATGAAAACAGGAAGTTTAAGAACAGCTGGCATGGTGACCCCATTTTAGTTTGTGGTGCTAGGAATTGAACCCAAGGGCGTCATGTATGCTAGGAAAGCACTTTGTTTTCATTGATTTACACTCCCCCCTCCACTTGAGCCCAGACCCCATTTTAATAATGGGTGATCATATGTGTGAAAATAGTAGTCTGAGCTGGGCATCAGTGGCTCATGCTTGTAATCCTAGCTACTCAGGCGGCTAAGATCTGAGGATCGAGGTTCAAAGCCAGCCCAGGCAGGGAAGTCTATGAGACTCTTATCTCCAATTAACCACCAGAAAACCAGAAGTGGCACAGTGGGTTAAAGTGGTAGAATGCTAGCTAGCCTTGAGCAAAAGAGCTTAGGGACATTGCCCAAGTCCTGAGTTCAAGCCCCATAAGTGACGAAAGAAAGAAAGAAAGGAAGGAAGGAAGAAAGGAAGAAAGAAAGAGGGAAAGAAAACAAAAGAAAGAGAATAGTAGTATAGAAGAGAATAGAGCAAAAATTACATCAGGTGTCATTTCTAGGAAATTCTAGGGCTTTTTCTTTCTGCTTTTTTATGTGATGGTATTGTAACTTTGTAACGTTGTAAAATCATGGGAAAGCAAGTTGGCTATTTTAAGGATTCTTTTTGTGTATATGTGTACTGGTCATGGACTTGACTCAGGGCCTGGCCACTGTCCCTGAACTTCTTTTGCACTCTATCACTTGAGCCTCCACTTCTGCTTTTATTTTGTGTGTGTGACTAATTAGAGATAAAAAGCTCATGAACTTTCCTCCCCAAGCTGGCTTTGAACCATGAGCCTCAGATTTCAGCCTCTTGAGTAGCTAGGATTATAGGCATGAGCCATTGGTGCTCTGCTTGAAGATTTTTGATATTTTGATTATTTTGACATTTACTATTTTGTTATTTCAACATATGTTGAAAGTTTTAAAATCTTTGAAGTTTATTTAACAGACTGTTCACTCCCTGTCTCTTCCTTCCTATGAGTGTGTCGTGATGATCTTAGTTTGTGTGTGGAGAAAGGTATCTTGTCCATTTGGATTTAATGTGGGAACACTATGGCTAAACATGATGGCACAGGCTTGTAATCCCAGTGACTGAGGAGATACAAGTAGGAGCATTGCAACCTAAAGCCAATCTCACACAAAAGGCGAGAGACCCGCAGGCACTGGTGCTCACACCTGTAATCCTAGCTACTCAGAAGGCTGACATCTGAGGATCGTGGTTCAAAGCCAGCCTGGGCAGGAAAGTTTATGACACTCTTATCTCCAATAAACCACCAGAAAACCGAAAGTGGTTCTGTGGCTCAAGTGGTAGAGCGCTATCCTTGAGCTGAAGAGCTGAGGGACAGCGCCCAGGCCCAGAGTTCAAGCCCCACAGCTGACAAAAAAAAAAAGCAAGAGACCCTTTCTGATAAACAACTAAAACAAACCCTCAGCACTGCCAAAAACTTAAGAACTTTAAAGTTTGTTGGGTTTGTTTTTATTTACTTTTTTGTCCTGTACTGACTCTTAAGCTCAGGGTCTGGGAGCTGTCCTTTAAGCTTATCACTCAAGATAGCACTCTACCACTTGAGCCACAGCATTACTTCTAGCTTTTTGGTAGTTAATTGGAGGTAAGAGTTTCATGGTCCTGATTGAGCTGGCTTTAATCTCAGCCTCATGAGTAGCTAGGATTAAAGGTGGGAGCCACTGGTGCTCAGTTTGGGGTTTTCTTTTATAAAATGCATATACTTTTTCTGATAATATTGCTGTAAAGTATCTACTTGCGGATGTTTTATTACTCACAAAAGAAAGAAAAATAAGGGTAATCAAAAAGCCATTCTATTCTGCCTGGTACATGGGTCATCTACTGTCCTAGTACAGAGTGGAGTTACATAAGCTATTGAATTGAGGACAGATTGGGTGGCCGAGTGTAGGGGAACCAGACCAGACCAGTCTGAAAGGTCTCCCCTTCAGAATAAGAAAGGTAAAGGGTAACCTAATATTTTCTCATAAGAAGTGGTATTTTGAGTCAATTTATGAATACCACAAATAAATGAGCATATATATATATATATATGTTATATACATATTTGGAGGTTTGGGGGGCATGGAAGGAGAGATCTTTCTTTTTCTTCCTTCTTTTTTGGCAATACTAGAGTTTGAACTTAGGGCCTCATGCTTTCAAGGCAGATGCTCTGCCACTTGAGTCACATCCCTACCTTTTGTTTTCTTTCTATTTTTAAATAGGGTCTCACTTTCTGCTTGGGCTGGCCAGAACAGCGATCCTTCTATTTATTCTCCCTGTGTAGCTGGGATTACAGGTGCATGCTATCACATCCACCTTTTTATTGGTTGAGATGGAATTGTATAAACTTTTCTTTTTTGCCCAAACTGACCTCAAACCATGATCCCCTCAATCTCATCCTCCCAAGTTGCTAGGATTACAGATGTGAGCCTCTGCACTTTTGGGACATCTATTAATTATGCTAAGTTAAGGCAACTTGAGATTACTTACATGGTACTCATGAAAATCAGTGCAGAAGTCATAAGAGCCTAGACTGGAAGCAATTGGTCTATGTTTTTCTGGTCATACCTGCATTAGAACATTGTTCCTATGAATCTGAGCTGGTTGTCATTGTACCATCCTACCTGTGAAAATGAAGTTCCTACAAGGGTAGAATTCAAAGAGGAAAGCTAAAACATTACTATTCGTATTATTTTTTCCTCAAACATTAATGCTCTTAGCTAGGCACTGGTGGCTCATGCCTGTAATCTTAGGTACCTAGGAGGCCCAAGATCTGAGGACTATAGTTTGAAGCCAGTCTGGGCAGGAAAATCCAGGAGACTCATCTCCAATTAACCACCAAAATGCTAAAAGTGGAGCTGTAGCTCAAGTGGTAGAGCACTAGCCTTGAGCAAAAAACAAAAATCAATCAAACAAAAAGCCTCAGGAACAATAAGTGGGTCCTGAGTTCAAGTTCCAGGATAGGCACCAAGTAAAAGAACAATTGATTCCATTTCAAGAGTTATGAGGTTCATTGGAGCTCACTGGACACTGATAAAAGTGAACTATACAACTTGTGGGTGGAGATGGGAGAGAGGGACTGGAGAAAATGATGGAACAGAAGACACTGTATGAAAGGAAATGTACTCATTACCTGACTCCTGTAATAGTAATCCCTCTGTACTTCACCTCTGTAATAGCAATTAAGTAAATTAATTTAAAATTGGTTTCAAAGTTATAAGTTTACTAGGCACTGGTTGCTCATGTCTGTAATCCTCAATACTGAGGAGACTAAGATCTGAGGATTCAAGTTTGAAAATAGCCCAGCCTCCCTGACCCCCCTGCAAAAAAATCCAAGAGATTCTTATGTCCGATTAACCAGTAAAAAGTCAGAAGTAGAGATGTGGATCAAGTAGTAGAGCACCAACCTTGAGTGAAAAAGCGAGGGTTCAAGCCCCAGTACAGGCACCTTAAGGACTGAATTTAATGGTGCAGCTGATGATGCACCATTGGAAGGTACATCTGGAAGGCCATCTTGGGAAGCCATCTTGGGAGGCCATCTTGGGAGGCCATCGTGGAAGGCCAGCTGGAAGCAAATTGGAGTGCAACCCTATATAGGTGTGCATTGTATGTATGTCCTCCATGTTCCATCTGTGCACTGACCATTCCTTACAGGCATTTATATACAGAAATTGGACAGATATTTTATTTTTTGTCAGTAGTATGGCTTGAACTCAGGGCCTGAATGCTATCTTTGATGTTTTTTGTTCAAGGCTAGTGCTCTACCACTCTCAGCCACAGTTCGACTTCCATTTTTACATGGTTAATTGGAGATGAGTCTCACAGACTCTCCTGCTTGGGGTTGTCTTCATGTCTTCAAACTGTGATCCTCAGCTCTCAGCCTCATGAGTGTCTAATATTACAGGCATGAGCCACTGGTGCCTAGCTTAGATACTTGATTTTTATTTATATTTTTTATGGTCAAAGGGCCTGAACTCTGGGCCTGGGCACTGTCCCTGAGCTCTTCAGCTCAAGGCGAAGCACTGTAACACTTGGGCCATAGCTGCACTTCCGGCTTTTTCTGCTTATGTGGTGCTGAGGAATCAAAGCCAGGGCCTCATGCATGTGAGACAAGCACTCTACCACTGAGCCACCTTCCTAGTCCCATACTTGATTTAAAAAAACAAAAACAAAAACAGTCTTTAAGTTGAAGCTTAACCCAAGGGTGAGCATACTGGTAAAAGTTGCAATTTGTGCTAGGAAAATTCTCAGTAGCAGAGATATTGAGAGGTGAAACCAATAATGAGACCTGTAAGAACAAGTTTTTGTCTTAGTTTTCCTGTCCATGTTGTGTTAACTCCTTTTTGTTGTTGTTGGTGGTGGTGGTGGTTATGGTGCTTGAACTTAGAGCCTGGGTGATATCCCTGAGCATTTTTTGCTCAAGGCTAGTGCTCTACCACTTTGAACCACAGCTTTACTTCTGGTTTTCTGATGGTTTGTTGGAGATAAGAGTCTCATGGAGTTGGGTGCTGGTGGCTCACGCCTGTAATCCTACTCAGGAAGCTGAGATCTGAGGATCATGGTTCAAAGCCAAGCCTGGGCAGGAAATTCTGTGAGACTCTTATCTCCAATAAACCACTAGAAAACCAGAAGTGGTGCTGTGGCTCAAGTGGTAGAGCACTTGCCTTGAGCTGAAGAATGCAGAGAAAGTGAAGCGCCAGGCCCAGAATTCAAGCCCCACGACTGACAAAAAAAAAAATAGTCTTACGGATTTTCCTGCACAAGGTTGGGTTTGAACTATGATTCTCAGCTCTCAGTCTCCTGAGTAGCTAGGATTTCAGGTGTGAGCCACCAGTACTCAGCTTGTTAACTCCTTTCTATATTGTATATATTCATGGCTCACAGCTTTAGTCCTATTGTTCTGGGACCTAGAAAAGTAAGACCACGAGCAAAGCTAATGACATCCTAGTGAAAACCCCAGATTCATCAAACTCCCCCACTCTATGGCCACAAAGGCTATTTATTTAGTTCCTCTGATAGCCCCCAGGCTGAGCAGTGACATCATCTCTTCTTATGATTCTGGTTATGTGGGGAGTCAGGTGCAATGCTGAATCAAACTACCTAAGAACATGAGGAAGTAAATTTCAGAGCCAGGACTCTAGCCCATCTATGTCTGATTCTCTTTGTGTGTGTTCTTACCTGCATAGCATCTTAAGTTGTCATGAAACTTAATTGTGACAAGGGAAGGTAAAAGAATTTTAAACATTAGTATTTTAAAATTATATTAGTTAACACAAGTCTTTAAAAGTAAAAAAACAAAACAGAATGTCTATATTAAGAAAGAACTCAAAGCCTAGCACTGCTGGCTCATACCTGTAATCCTAGCTATTCAGGAGGCTGAGATTTGAGGATCACAGTTCAAAGCCATGCTGGGTAGGACAGTCTGTGAAACTCTTACCTCCAGTAATCTACCAGAAAACATGAAAGTGGAGCTGTGGTTCAAGTGGTAAAATGCTAGCCTTAACCAAAGGAAGATCAGGGACAGTGCCCAGGCCCTGAGTTCAAGGCTCAGGACTGGCACGCATGTGTGTGTGTGTGTGTGTGTGTGTGTGTGTGCACGCGCACACACATACACACACACATGCACACACACACACAAGAATTCAAATAAATAACCCAATATTGTACCTCAAAGATTCAGAAAAATAAGAACAAGCCAAGCTGAAAGTTAGCAAAAGGAAGGAAACAAATGAAATAAGGGGCTTGAAAAATAGCAGAAAAGATGAATAAAACCAAAAGTTGGTCTTTTGAAACGATGAAAAAAATCAACAAACCTGTATGTAGCTTAAGGATAAAAGCTGGAAATAAAGTTGGAAAACGCAAATAAAATAAAATGAAATGGACAAGTGAACAGTATAACTCATACAATAGAAATGCAAAGGATCATGAGACCATTGTGAATACACCAACAGATTGTACAAAATTCCTTGATTTTGCATACCAAGACTAAATTAGAGACAGGTGCTGGTGGCTCACACCTGTAATTATAGCTACTCAGGAAGCTGAGATCTGAGGATCACAGTTCAAAGCCAGCAAGGGCAGCCAAGTCTGTGACTCTTATCTCTAATTAACTGCCAAAAAAAGCTGGAAATTGAGCTGTGACTCAAGTAGTAGGGTGCTAGCGTTGAGCAAAACAACAGCACCTAAGTCCTGAGTTTAAACCCCAGAACTGGTACAAGAAAAAAAGAGGAAATTCACTATATTTTTGGCATCTAAACCCAAACATCTTTCATAGCCTATTGTATTTTCATCTTATTCTTTCTTTATAGAGTTATAATTATTTATGTCCTTATCTTTATAAGCTCTATTGTGTGATGAAATTTGGGGACTTTTTCATTGAACTGTAGAATTTCTGTATGTATTTATTTTGTAACATTTATTTTTCATTTCTTTAAAAAATATTGTTTTCTTTCTGATTATAAATTTGTTTGTAAGCCAGGTGCCAGTGGCTCATGCCTGTAATCCTAGCTACTCAGGAGGCTGAGATCTGAGGATTGTGGTTCAAAGCCAGCCTGGGCAGGAAAGTTTGTGAGACTCTAATCTCCAATAAACCACGAGAAAACCAGAAATGGCACTGTGGCTCAAGTGGTAGAGTGCTCTCCTTGAGTTGAATAGCTGAGGGACAGCGTCTAGGCCCAGAGTTCAAACCCCACCATAGACAAAATAAAAAGGTTGTTAGTAAATAGAATCTGAAATACACAAAGACACACACACCCTAAATGTCTCTGTACAGAGAGAACCATTCTAATGCTCTTTTCCATTTTGAGGACATTTAAAAATATTGTTTTACATATTTTGATGCATTTTGATATGTTCCCTTTCAAAAATTGTTTTCTTTACAGATGTACACATTTTCTTTTGACAAAATTAAGATCATAATAATGCACATACAATATTTTACATGCAATATTGCGATCATGTTTTTCTTCTTTTTCTCTCCTCCATCTCAATAAAGCCTGTTTTTAATTGTTTCATGATATTATTACACATGAGAGAGCTCTTATTTATCTATCCCATTTTTCATTTTCAGTTTCTTCCAGGCTTTTCACTTTTTTTCAAGTACTGTTTCAATAAGCAGTTTTGGAAACAAGCCTTCCTTCCTTCCCCCCCCCCAAGTTTGTATTATCTTAGAATAAATTTATCCTCACAAGCTGCAGATTTCCTGTCCATTTGAGTGACAGCATACAGCACATAGATGTACAGTGGATTATTAAGCATTACTATTAAGCATTTCTCTCTCTCTCTCCCTCTCCCTCTCCCTCTCTCTCTCTCTCTCTCTCTCTCTCTCTCTCTCTCTCTTTTTGGTGGTGGGGCTTGAACTTGGGGCCTAGGCGTTGTCCCAGAGCTCTTTTGCTCAAAGATAGCACTCTATGGTTTTGAGCCACAGTGCCACTTCTGGTTTTTTTCTGGTTCATTGGGGATGAGTCTCACAGATTTTCCTGCCAGGAGTGGCTTTGAACCATGGTCCTCAGATCTCAGCCTCCTGATTAGCTAGGATTACAGGCATGAGCTACTAGTGCCCAGCTAGGCATTTTTTAAAATTTCCAATCCTGTACTTCTTATAAATATATTTGCAGGAATATATCAGGAGCATTAGCATTAGTGACCCTAGACCCAGACTGAATTCCTACTTCACCTTCTCACAGTGGAAGACTTTGTGCACCTGAGCCATAGTTTCCTCATCTGTAAAATGTAGGAATAATGGGTGCCTCAAACAACTTCTTTGTGAAATGCCTATTAATTCAGTCAAAATTTTGTATAGTGATACTGTACTTTGTGTTTTTAATTTTTTCAGTTTCCTCATTTAATTAGTTTTGATCTATAATGCATTCAGATTATACAACCAATCAACTGCTTTTCAGATGAATATTATGAATTAAAATATAGAGGGATTCTGGCTGCTGGTGGTTCATGCCTATAATCCTAGCTCCTCAGGAAGCTGAGATCTGAGGATTGTGGTTCAAAGACAACTTATGCAGAAAAGTCCATGAGACTGTCTCTAATTTATCACCAAAAGAGCTGGGAATGAAACTGTGGCTCAAGTGGTAGAGTACTAACCTAGAGCAAAAAAGCTCAGGAACAGCACCAGGTCCTGAGTTCAAGCCCTAAGAGTGGCACACATGCACAAATGCACACATATAAGTGTATATATATGTATATATGCAAACAGGAGGTCCTGGATTCAATCACCAGTAATACAAAAAGAAAAAAAATGTAGAAAGCTGGAGATGAAAACAACTTGTTAATTTTCCTCATGGCCTTAGCTGTGGAAATATGGTTGACAGATTTTCTAAAAGGGAAGAATGCAGGTAAAGTAAGTAGCTCCACCAACTATATTGTGTGAAATCATCTCATTTACACTTTTCTGGGCTCCTAGGTAGGAAATAGAAAACAATCATTGTAGAACTTTCCAATATAACAAAGATAAATTTTCATTTGCTCAAAATCTCAATGTGTTTGTAAAACTCTGGTTCCTCTCAGTTGTTCTCGTTGGCTACTTTCCAGAAAACTACTAAAGAGAGCATGGTTCTTTGGCTGTGGCAGGTATGTATACTGGCTGTCCTGATCAAGTGTAATTGAGGCCTGGCAGGTGGTGATTATTGTTTATTGAAGCAGGTGTGGGAGCTCTGCAAAGCCCCAGAGACTTTCCACAAACAATGGCCCTTTTTCCTGTCCTTTTGTTAAGAAGCAAATTCCTAGGCCCCTTTTTCCTCTGATCCTGAGGAAGCATGCACTGCTCAATCCAATGTATTTCAAAACTCTGCTGTGTATCCAAATCACCTCTGTGTGTGTGTGTGTGTGTGTGTGTGTGTGTGTGTGTGTGTAAACGTAAGAGTCCATAGGCCCAAATGTGCATGTGGCAGACAGAACCTGTGAGTTAGCATCTGCCATTGGCAAATAACAAATATTTCAGGTGGGCCTTGTGAGGCAAAGAAAGGCGGAATGGCTTGTTCAGTCACATAGCTGTGCTACCCCTAAGGATGAAAACAAACCTTTGTTTCTTCTGATTGGCTGAGGAACGAGATAGTTGCCAAATAAATACTTAAGTAGAATGCTAGTCACAGATAGCTCATGTTTGTAATCCTAGCTACTCAGGAGGCAGAGATCACAGTTTAAAGCCAGCCTGAGCAGGAAAGTCTGTGAGTCTCTTATCTCTAATTAACCACCAGAAAAACAGAAGTGGTGCTGTGACTCAAAGTGGTAGGGCTTGAGTGAAAAAGCTCAGGGACAGTGCCCAGGTCCTGAGCTCAAGCCCCATAACCAACCAAAAGAAAGAAAAAAGGAAGGAAAGAAGGAAGGAAGGAAGGAAGGAAGGAAGGAAGGAAGGAAGGAAGGAAGGGAAAACATATGGAGAGGTCCATGCCGAAGTCTAGCTTTGCAAAATTATGGAAGGTTCTGGGATGGGAAGGGGGACACAAAGGCTTAACAATTCCTTTTGAATGTCAGTCCTTAGATCTCAGCCTCATGAATAGCTAGGATTACAGGTGTGAGTCACGGAAACCTGGCTTATGATAACATTTGATGGTTACTTATTTGGTTGATATTCAATGATAGGATAACCAAAGTCATTGTGGTATCCTGAATTGGACTCTAGGGAATAGAAAAACAAAAACAAAGCAAAAAAAACATTGGTTGACAAGCTAGTGCTCTAGGAATAAAGTCTTTTGTTTAATGAATAGCATTGTGCCAATGTTAATTTTTTAGCTTTAACCATTGGTATAAAGGAAGATGTTTATATTAGGGGTAGCTGGATGACAGGTATATGCGAAATAAGTAGCTAGGTAACTGTGGCTCATGCCTGTTATCCTAGCTATTCAGGAGGTTGAGATCTGAGGATCATGGTTTGAAGCCAGGTAAAGCAGAAAAGTCTGTGACACTCTTATTTCCAATTAATCATGAAAAAGCTAGAAGTGGAGCTGTGGCCCAAGTGGTTGAGTGCTAATCTTGAGCACAAAAGCTCAAGGACAGTGTCTAGGCACTGAGTTTAAACTCTAGGACCTGAACCAAAAAAAAAGGAAAGAAAGTAAATAGAGAAATATGCAACTTCTTTGTACTACAGTTATTCCAAAGCACAAAGTTTTTATTTTAAAAACTAGTCTTAAGTAAGAAGAAACCAGATCAGTGAGTGAAGCAGAGACAAATTGCTAATCAAAGTACCAATTCCCTTACACACTAGGGGAAATGCTTCAGGGAGATAATTGCTTGATTTGTATTTTAAAAAAACAACAACTAAAAGTTATGTGGGAGCAAAAGCCTGTTCTATATCCCAGAAGATAAGTTGGCAGATTTGGGTGAGGGAGGGTGTTTGAATTTCAAGAGAACCAAATGTTGACTTGCCTCTTTGCTAGCACATTCTGTTGATGCAATTTTCATTGAGGTAATTGTTTTAAATGGAAAACTGTGGATCCCAATGGATTGCTTAATGGAGTAATCAGCAAAGACTGGAATCGCCTCATAATGGGTTTGTATATAGGCGGCGAAAGTAGATAAACAGCTTAATCTGAAAGATGATCATATTATGTATATGGAAATATGTTTTCAAAAGTAATCTTTTATAAGCCAGATGTGGTGGAGGCTCGCCTGAAGTCCCAGTTCCTCAGGAGGCTGAGTCAAGCTGAGTGTAGGTGTTTGAGCCAGCTTGTACAACACAGCAAGACTTCATCTAGAGAAAGTAAGAATTGGAAGGGTCAGCCATCCACACTGGACTGCACTGGCTGACCTGTGGGAGACACGCCTTTGGTTTGAGCTGCAGGTGTTGGAGGAGGCTCAAAATTAGGGCTTGAACTCAGGGCCTGGGCTCTGTCCCTGAGCCTTTTCTCTGAAAGGTAAGCACTCTACCACTTTGAGCCACAGTACCACTTTCAGTTTGTGGGTGGTTGATTGAAGAGGAGAGTCTCATGGTCTTTCCTGCCTGGGGTGGGTTTTGAACCATCGTCCTCAGATTTCAGCCTATGGAGTAGTTAGGATTATAGGCGTGAACTACTGATGCCTGACTGACTTCATCATCTTCAATTGTCTACATAGGGCAACTATGGCCTAGACTTTTTAAAACATGTGTTCCAAGCTAAACTGGGAGAATATGGCAGAGCTGCATGATGAGCCCATTTCTAGCTGCTTCTCTTAACGTGGGACCACAGTGGTAAATGCCCAGCAGTACAGTGAACAGACCTCAGGGGTAGACCATGCAGATGATGGAAGGTTGAGATTGTTAATAATAAGAATGAAAACAAGGGACCACAGGATTAGCTGAAGTAGAGAAAAGAGAAGGCATATCTGAAGGACAAATAGGAGCACCCAGAAAGATACCCATATGCAGTGCTGGGTGCTGGTGGCTCAGACCTGTAATCCTAGTAAGTCAGAAGGTTGAGGATGGCTTTTCAAAGCCAGCCCAGGCAGGAAAGTCTGTGAGACTCGTATCTCCAATGAACCACCAGAAAACCAGAAGTGGCTCTGCAGCTCAAAGTGGTAGAGCACTAGACTCGAGCTGAAGAGCTCAAGGATATTGCCCAGGCCCTGAGTTCAAGCCCCATGACTGACCAAAAGAAAGGATCAGAAGCAATCCCAGTTGGGGTTAGAGGCATCTGTGGAAAGATGTGTGCAGTGCAAGTGCTCTTCCTGCAATGCTCCTTCCCCTTCTGTGATCCCTTCTGCCTGGAACAGATGAGATGACAATTGTCACCAAGAACCACAGGCTGCTGTCACCCTCCCAGGGCTTCTTGTCAGATGTTGGAGGCAGAGACAAAGGGTCTTCGCGGGTTCCATTCAGTGTATTTCAGGGGAGCAGGTGCAGCATGACCCAGGCACTGTGCAGTTTCTCTGTTACCCATAGCACAGCTTGTGTACTTGAAGCCATTATCGGGTTCTTTCCTCTAAAGCCATTGTCCCAATGCTACATTTACTTATTTGTAGCTACTTAGGCTAATCAGTTTTAATCACCTTCACTTTGTTTTCTTCATAAATCCCCTGCTTGCATGAGATAATGGAGGTGAACATCTCATGTTGATCTAAGTCTTAGGTATTTTTTTTTGGCTTACCATGATCATTATTTAAGAGGAAAAAATAATCTCCCGAGTCTCATTTAGAACAAAATGAGACCAAAGGACAGTGGCTGTGTAGTGCCAAAAGCCTTAGGTGTAATTTACTGTAATTTACTGAGGGAAAAATAAATGCAGCTTGCCCTTAGTAGGATTTTTTTTTGTCAGTCATGGGGCTTGAACTTGGGGCCTGGGAGCTGTCCTTGATCTCTTTTTGCTCAAGCTAGTGCTCTACCTCCTCTACCACTTTGAGCCACAGCTCCACTTCCAGTTTTCTGGTATTAATTGGAGATGAGTCCCATGGAATTTCCTGCCCAGACTGGCTTTTAACCATAATCCTCAGATCTCAGCCTCCTGAGTAGCTAGGATTACAGGCGTGAGCCACTAGCACCCAGCTTCCCTTACTAGATTTTTACACTAGAAATCAGTTTGCAAGTGGCATGGGTAATGTCCTTGCAATGAATTAATGAGGAAAAACCTTAATACCACACCCTCTTTATATGGGATACAATCCAACTCTGAGCCTGCTATGCTTTCAGCACAAAATGAACCATAATTCTTTTTTTTTTTTTTGGGTCCGGTCGTAGGGCCTGAACTCTGGGCCTGGGTGCTGTCCCTCTGCTCTTCAGCTCAAGGCTAGCGCTCTACCACTTGAGCCACAGTGCCACTTCCGGCTTTTTTCTTTTCCATAATTCTTTTGTCCAACAAGCATATATTAATTTTTTTTCTTATGTGGTGCTGAGGAATTGAACCCAGGGCCTCAGGCATGCAAGGCAAGTGCTCCACCACTGAGCCACCTTCCCAGCCTGCATATATTAAATTTTTACTATGTGCCATGCAATGGGCACACATACTGCTCCGTGTGTGTGTGTGTGTGTGTGTGTGTGTGTGTGTGTGTGTGTGTGTGTGTGTGTGTGTGTGTGTGTGTGTACTGATCCTGGGGCTTGAACTGAGGGTCTTGGCACTGTCCCTGAGCTCTTTTGCTCAAGGCCAGTGTTCTACCACTTTGAGCCACAGCTCCATTTCTGGCTTCTTTGGTCATTTATTGGAGATAAGAGTTTCATGGGCTTTCTTCCCCAGCTAGTGTTCAACTATGATCCTCAGATCTCAGCCTCCTAAGTAGCTAGGATTATAGGTGTGAGCCACTGGCCCAGCTTACACACACTGCTCTTGAGCAAATAGCATGCTCTGGCTGTGGAAACATGCCTACCCATTACTGCCTCCACTAGATAGTTCTATGTGCAAGTGCAGTATAAAAGCAATTGCAAGGTCAAATGGATTATCAAGGAGAAAGCTATGTGTGTGTGTGTATATATATGTATGAGAGAGTATGAGTGTGTGTATGTGTGAAATTGTATGTATAGAGTGGCAAAATTGGTAGAGTTTTATAGATTATGTGATGATAGAGTTTGAGCTAAATTTGGCTCAGTAAATTAAATTTCCAGGGAGATAAAAAGAAGGATATTTTACCACATTTTCTCTATTTATAGATCACTCTCCTCACTTGACTAAGACTTTTATCTCTTTTTTAAAAAAAAATTATTTGTGCTGGTCCTGGAGTTCAGGCACTCTCCTTTTGTTTTCATTTCGTTTTGTTTTGCACAAGGTTAGTTAGCACTTTATCACTTGAGCCACAACTCCACTTCTGGTTACTTTGGCCTGGAGTTGGAGATAAGAGTCTCACAGACTTTCCTGCCTAGGTTAGCTTTGAACCATGAACCTCAGATCTCAACCTCCTGAGTAACTAAGATTACAGGCATCAACTACAGGCACTCAACAGTCTTTTCATAGTCAAAGCCCAGCATGCCATAGGATGCTTTTGAAAGTATAGTTCATACCGAGTGTGATGGCACACACCTGCCATCCCAGCTACTTGGATTGTAAAGATCAGGAGGATAGTGGTTGGAGCAAAAAGTTAGCAATGCCAACCATTTCAACCAATAAGTTGAAATGGTGGCACACATTAGTTAATCCCCAGTAGGCAGGAGGAGCGCAGGCCAAAGCCAGTCCCTACAAAACCATGAGACTCTATCAGAAAAATAACTTTTTAAAAAGGGGGTGGAGGCTAGGGGTGTGGGTGTGGTTTGGGTGGTAGAGCACTTGTCTAGCAAATGTGAGTCCCTAAATTCAAATTTCAGTCTAGACAATAAGTATAAGTAAATAAGGTTCGAACTGTATGTCCACTCTCAGTATTTCTAACACACAATATTTCATAATTCCTTTTGTTTGTATTCACTAGTCCCATTCCTTACAAAGCACATCTCCTCAACTGTTCATTTTGGCAAGGTGACCTTTGTTGACAGTATCCAAGCAAAAGAGAACCTTGAAGAAAGTCTTGGGGGTTTTCTGGAGCTGCTAGAAACAGCCCCTTAGTGGAGATGCAGGTTGGTGCGCTCCTGGATCTATAAATCATTCTCTGTCTTCAGAATGACCTTGATGAGACTGGATTCTGCTACCCTGAGCATTTCAGAGGAGAGATGGCTACGAAACATGTCTTCATGTCTACCAGAGGAAGTTCTTAAATCTTTGGTAGACAGCCTTTCCAAAGCAAATGATGTGGGGAAACTGAAGAAGCATAGTGTTTTCATCTGGTAATATTAGAAATAAGGAAATTATTTTTTTTAAGTTTACCACTTAACCAGGTACCAGTGGCTCACATCTGTAATCCTAGCTATTCAGGGAACTAAGATCTGAGGATTGCAGTTCAAAGCCAGCCTGAACAAGAAAGTCTGTGAGACTCTTTTCTTCAATTAACTTCCTAAAAGCCAGAAATGGAGCTGAGGTTCACAGTGGTAGATCACTAGTCTTGAGCAAAAAAGCTCAAGGACATAGCTGGGTGTTGGTGGCTCAGGCCTGTTATCCTAGCTACTCAGGAGGCTGAGATCTAAGGATCACAGTTCAAAGTCAGCCCAGGCAGGAAAGTCCATGAGACTCCTATCTTCAGTAATCACCTAAAAACTAGAAATAGAGTTGTGGCTCCAAGTGGTAGAGTGCTAGTCTTCAGTGAAAGAGCTCAGAGACAGTGCAAAGGCCTGGAGTTCAAGCCCTAGGACCAACACATACACACATGAAAAGATGATCTCAGGTCAAACAAAGCCTTACATTTTGCTTCTCTCTTTAGCAAAATTGCTTTAAAGGAGTTTGGCTCTTCCTACCAATAAATAACAACCTTTCCATTCTGTGATGGCCACTAAGCCATTCCTGAAGGAGTTCAAAGCTTTGGACTAAGGCCTCTTGTCTTGTCTCGATCAGCTGTAACTTCAGGTGTTCCATTGTGTCCTCTTGTTCAGGGTTGGCTATGACAGAATTGCAGCAAATCAGTTGATTATTATGGAGTTGAGACAATGGGCCTGGAGGGAGGAGGCTGAAATGAAGCCTTTAGAAGGGACATTAGTCCTCACTGGAATAGGTTTTGCTGCTATTAAGAATTAGTACATGCAAGTTCCCACAACTGGATGAATTACATAAATGCTAATGTCAACATCAGACATCATTTAGAAGAGATATGGAGAAGCATTTTCTGTTTTTAAATGTCAAAACCATTTCTCATCCATCAGGTAATAATTTTTCAATTTTCTTTTCACAAATATAGTATGTTGTCAGCACGCCTGAAGTCATAATTGATTTCACAGCTATGAGACGGTGGGGAGTCAGAGAACCTTCATTCGAAGACTAAACTTGAACATATAGCTAAGACTGCTTTCCCAAGAACCACGAATCAATAGATAAGTAGCAGACAGTGCTGACGGCAGATGGCAAACTACTTTATCATCTTGGGTTCGGATCAGTGCCAGATAGCAATGAAGTAGGTCTTAAGTGACCACTTAGGGCACAAATAGGTCATGTAGTGTTGTTTTTTTGTTTTGTTTTTTAAAGGATATTTTCAATTAAGTGTCAATGGAAATTACTCCCAAACATCACAGAGGGTCAGAAATAGGATTTAAAAAAAAAAAGAGCCACCAGGCGTCCGTGGCTCATGCCTGTAATCCTAGCTATTCAGGAGGCTGAGATCTGAGGATCATGGTTCGAAGCCAGCCCGGGCAGGAAAGTCCGTGAGACTCTTATCTCCAATAAACCACTCAGAAAACCAGAAGTGGCGCTGTGGCTCAAGTGGTAGTGCGCTTGCCTTGATCTGAAGAGCTGAGGGACAGCGCCCAGGCCCAGAGTTCAAGCCCCACAACCAACCAAAAAAAAAATATGCCATTTCACTAACTTAACACTCATCACTAAACTGCCCATCTTTTATACTTTGCACAGAAACTTCTTAGTTGTTCAAGGAAAGCATACTTTTCCATACTTGCACAACAAAGGGGACTTGGACTTTGGAACTCAGTGCTGGTAGCTCCTGCTTGTAATCTTAGCTAACAGGAGGCTGAGATCTGAGGATCATAGTTCAAACAGCCAGGCTGGGAAGAAAGTCTGTGAGATTCTTATCTCTGATTAACTAGCAAAAAGCTGGATGTGGAGGTCAGTCAAGTGGTAGAACATCAGCTTTGAATGAAAAGGCCAAGTGAGAAAGGGTGACCCTGATTTCAAGCCTCAATATCAGCATGTGTGCATATTTGTACACTCCCCCAGACCCCCAGGGGTTTTGGTATGAATGTTATTTTCCCATGAATATGTGAATGATTTAAAGATCTAGAAGTGTGAAATATTATCTTTCTGTTTTTGTACTCTCAGCCAACACATAGACTTCTTTGAATTCTTGGGTCTGGACATCATTCTTATAGTAGAAATTATATGTATATATATAGAGAGAGCGATAGCTAGATAGATTACTTGATTGATTGATTGATTGCAAACATCACACCTTTCTTGCTGCAGAATGGACAGATGAGTTCTTTGCCATTGTCACTGGACCTATGTATTGTTCCCCTCCGCCGTGTCCCTGTCATCAGAGACTCGGTGAAATGTTGGATCTGACCCCCTTCTGTCTGCAGTCTTGGGGCATGAGGTGATGGAGGACCCCTGTCATGTGCTCTCAGTATCCATTTTAGAAGGGCTGGATTTGCTAAAGAAAGTGAGGCCATTGGATGTCCATTACTCTCAGAGAAACCTTTACAGTAGCTTCTTACTATGACCAGCTCAGAATCAATCAAAACAAATTTGTCAAGGACAAAACAACAAGTTCTTCTTTAGAAATCCTTTGTCTAGGTCTGGGAAGGTGGCTCAGTGGTAGAGTGCCTGCCTTGTATGCATGAGGCCCTGGGTTTGATTCCTCAGCACCACATAAGCAGAAAAAAACAGAAGTGGTGCTGTGGCTCAAGTGGCAGAGCACTAGCCTTGAGCAAACTCATCTGTTCTTCCTAGGTCCCAGGCCCAGAATCACTGGAAAGCATCTTAAATAATAAAGCCAACTTGCCCAAGTTCTTGCAGGGGCTACTATGTTCAGGAGATATATTATTTATTTATTTATTTGCTTGTTTGTTTGTTTGATTGATTAATTGTTTTGTTATCGGTCATGGGGCTTGAAGGCAAGGCTTGGGTGCTGTCCCTGAGCCTCTCTGTGCTCAAGGTTAGTGCTCTATCACTTTGAGCCACAGCTCCAGTTCTGGTTTTGTGGTGGTTCATTGGAGGTAAGAGTCTCATTGACTTTCCTGCCTGGGCTGGCTTTGAAACATGATCCTTGAGATCTCAACCTCCTGAGTAGCTAAGATGACAGCATGGGATACCAGTGCCTAACTAGGTTAATGAGATCTTAACAGGCAGTTTGTGAACAATGAATTTCCTAACAAGTATGTTTGGGAATTCTTGATAATGTGTTGTCCTCCTCCCCTTGGAAGATACATAATACTCATCCACAGTAAAGATTCTTAGAATGCCAGCAATTATAAGTCCTTCCTTTATTTTTCTCATGTTTTCCTACCTATATTTGACCATGAAGCCCCTTTTTCATGTAATAGCTGACACTATATTGTAGAAGAATGATTTCCTTCAGATACAGAGAGCTTTAACCAAGGCCATGCAAGCATTTTGATGCCATTTGGAAATTTTGTGGTGATTAACATCTTCTAGAACATTTGTGTTTTCTAGCAACATCACTGTGCAAATGTGTAACTTCAGTCCCTTAACTGACCTTTTTGGGGGGAGTGGGGGTACTGGGGATCGAACCTACAATATTGCACTTGCTAGGCAAGAGCTTTACCACTGAGCTACATCCCAGCCCAGTCTTAACTGTTCTTAACATGCTCATGGGTTCCTATTTCAGCAGAGAAAAGAGCCAACTTCGCCTTTTTAAGATGCTGAGTCTTTTGTGCTTTAACAATCTCTTTTAGATAATTACTCATTTGGTCCTGTATTGTCAAAATTGTCTGTCATTTGGTCCCTTATTGTCAAAAGTGACTTTATCAGACACCCCAACCTCTAGAGGTCCCACTCATCTCTATGCTCCCTATCCCCCTTTAGCCACTTACCTCCTTTTCCTTCCTCCTTTTATATTTCCTCTTCTCTTGTTTTCTTCCTCCTCTTCCTCCTCCCTCCTCCTCATGAAGGCTATGAAGCTTTGCAGGAAGCAACAGAGAAGTGCTTTGTCATACTGCGTACCCAGAACAATTGTTGCATGCGTCATTGTGAGAATATCATATCTGTCAGAAGCATATGGGGAAATTATGTTAAGATTTTTTTTCTACTAGGAAAAGTGTATTTTAGAGTTAAAATATCACTGAGTAGATGATTGGACATTCTCATTATTCTAGCTAAATATGATCAGAAACCTGGGGACATAGCTTAGTGGTACAGTTTTCCCTATCACCAGAGGGGGGGGAGGGAGAAAGAGAGAGAAGGGAGAGAGGGGAAAGAGAGGAGGAGGAAGAGGGCCAAGCAAGGGAGGACGCCAGGAATAAAGGAAGGAGAGAAGGAAAGGAAAGAAAGAAGGAAAGTCTTTTACAAATTTGCTTTAATGTATGAAGTAAAGTGGAACTCAGCTCATTGAATATTACATGGAGATCAGCTATTATACCATGCCATTGTGAGGAAGGTGAACAGCATCATTTTTAATTATTTTTTCCATTTTATTGTAAGATGCTTTGATCCAATTTATTTATAAAGCCAGTGAAAAGCCCTATATATCTCAGATGACAGCAGATTGAACAATAAGGAAGGTAGTTGAATTTCATGTACAATGACAAGTTAGATTAACTGACAGGAATATGTTATTTATATGATGCCATGTCTGGCTTCATTATTCGGTAAAATGCCTGCTATTTATGTTCATACCTTTTTATTTTTCTATTTTGTGTGGTTGTTCAAAAGGCAAGTTAACAAATATACTATGTATATTTTTAAAAGAAAATTATTGAAAGGAGCCAGGCTTCTTGAAAGGAGGTGGCTCATGCCTGTAATCCTAGTTACTCGGAAGGCTGAGATCTGAGGATCATGGTTCAAAGCCACCTTGGGCAGGAAGGTTTGTGAGAGTCTTATCTCCAATTAACTACCAAAAAGCCAGAAATGGAGCTGTGGCTCAAAGTGGTAGAGTGGTAACCTTAAACAGGAAAGCTCAGGGACAACACTCAGGTCCTGAGTTCAAGCCCCAAGACCAACGCAAACACAAAAAAAATTGAAATTAAACAATTTTTACAGGCCAACCTCAGAAGTAGGTATGGCACCTGTCCATATAATCAATTAAGAGAGCCAAACCTGGGGCTGGGAAGGTGGCCCAGTGGTAGAGTGCTTGCCTTACAAGCATGAGGCCCTGGGTTCGATTCCTCAACACTACATAAGCAGAAAAAGCCAGAAGTGGCACTGTGGCTCAAGAGGTTGAGCACTAGCCTTGAGCTGAAGAGCTGAGGGACAGCGCCCAGGCCCAGAGTTCAGGCCTACAACCGACAAGAGAGAGAAATCCAAACCTATGTTCTCAAATGAGCAGGTAGCTGCTAAATGGTGGTGATAGGAGGCTATCCCATGGTTGAGGCTCCACTTTTCTAAAACATTCTCCCTCTGTGTGTGTGTGTGTTCAAGTTGTAGTCTTAGGTCTGTATCTCCTGGTCTTTGTTTTCTTAGTGTCAGCCTTGCTTCCATCTGCAAACAGCTTCATCCCATACTTTGTTCAGTTATGGGGCTTAAACTCAGGGCCCAGTTGCTGTCCCTGAGCTCTTTTGCTCAAGCCTAGTGCTCTACCACTTTGAGCCACAGTGCCACTTCCAGATTCCTGGTGGTTCATTGGAGATAAGAGTCTCACGGGCTTTCCTGCCTGGGCTGGCTTTTAACCATGACCCTCAGATCTCAGTCTCCTGAGTAGCTAGGATTACAGGCGTGAGCCACCAGCACCCAGCTTCCATCCCATACTTGTATTCAAACTGTTTCCAGGATTTCATATAATCTCCCCTTTTCTGTGTCTCTGACAAGCTGTTATATGCTGCCCCCACTTGTTCAAATTGTCAGAGGCGTGGGATGCCTTCTCCCCACAAATGACCACTGGAGCAATCTCCCCTGGGAAAACAGTTGGCCATGTCTGTCCTTCAAGGATATAGCCCTGTGAGCTTGTAATTACATGGCTATATTACCCAAATTCCAGAACAGGCCTTGGAAATGGAGGAAACTCTGCCATTGATTGATACCTGATGTATGATCCGCAGAACAATCCATTCTAGGCACTAGGGGGTGCTGTTCAGTGGTACAACAGGCAATTAGCATGCAGCAAGTTCTAGGTTCAATCTTCATCACATTCCACCCCCCCCCCAAAAAAAAAGTCAAAATAACTAATCCGTTTTAGCTGAGAAGGGACAAGGAAAGAACAGAACCCATAAATAGAGGCCATGGGAAAGTAGATGTTGTGGGAGAGAGGCTGAGGGGGGAGCATGTCAATGTGGATCAACTTCTGACTTTCTGCCTTTACAAGAGTCCATCTGGCTGTGAGTTGTTAATTTGTAAGCATGAATATTTCCTGCATTGTCCTCTTCTTTTATCCCTGGGAATGAAGGGCAGGGGAAAGAACAAGTGGCAGCTGTTTAACATCCAGCTCTAGCTGCTTTGCTGACAACAGAGAGAGAAGAGGAATGCATTCATGTTTATTGAGCACCTGCTATCCGCCAGCTACCCAGGAATGTCCACATCACATCAGTACTACTACTTGAAGGGAGGGGGAGGTGAAATAATCCACCCTACAGAGCCCCAGCTTGCTGGGAGAGAAACACAGCCAAAAAGTCCTATAGCAAGCTCACTTAGCTTTCCTGTGCATTATGTTCTGCTTTTGGACAGATGTAGAAGCTGAGAATTCAGGGTAAATGCTTCTCCCCAAATCCCACAGCTAGTTTCTGGTAGAGCAGAGTTTGGGTTCTGTTATATCAGAGAGAAACCACTTCTTGTACTTGCATGGCATACAACAGAGAGAAAAAAGGGATGTCTTTTTTGGGGGGTATGATTTTGCTAGGGCATTTCGGTCCCCACATATCAGATATTAAACTTGCGGGCCCATTATATTTCCAGAGGAAGTCAATTAAAAAGGGAAACACAATGTTCCCCTTTCTCCTTGGTGGCTTCCTATATTTGAGGAGGGGGGAGAAGAGAAAAAAAAAAGACAAAGAACAAAAAGCAAGAAAAAGAGACAAAGAAAGACACGGGAAAGGCAGACATTTCTAGAGCTCAAACGATAAAAATGATAGTCTCACTTGGAATTTATCTTAATGAGCAAGACTCAATCAATGGAAAGTGACAGATAGGATAATTTAAAGTTCAAGTTTCCTTCTTCTGTTTCTTTGGAGAAAAGAGAACCAACTTTTTGATCTTTTTTGTCTTTTTTTTTCTCAGCTGTAATACTATGCTGCATAAAGAAGATTGAACACCGAATAGCGCATTAATATGTTATTGGCATCTTTCTTTTTTCATATCGTACATGTTGATTGTAAAACCGTCCAGAGAGACTGATAGCTGTAATATATTACAGTTTCTCAACTTCAAATTAATTTCATAACAGTATAGTACAGCCACATATGCCATGCTCCAAGAAGTTATCTCCAAGTAGGTAATATTCTTCTTCTTTGAAACCTTAGGTCTGGTTATTTTATTTATTGGCTAATCTATCTAGACTTTTTACTTCCCTATGCTCCATTACTTGATGCGGTAATCACTGCTGCCTCTGAAGGATCAGAGCCTGCACAGCAGGCAGCCTGAGTGACTTTGTGCGCATGCCCCAGGGTAAGCTGCCCAAAGCCTCTGTGAGCAAGGAGACTGGGACATGGGAATTTTTCCTCTCTTTAATTTCCCAGCTTGAGTCACAATCAGCCTATATTAATGACCACATAGAGAAGCCAGCCAGGCACTGGTGGCTCACCCCTCTAATCCTAATTTGTTCAGGAAGCTGACCACTGAGGATCACAGTTCAAAGCCATCCGGGGCTGGAAAGTCAGTGAGACTCTTACCTTCAGTGAACCACCGGAAAACCAGAAGTGGAGCTGTAGCTAAAATGGTAGAGTGCTAGCCTTGAGGGGAAAAAAATGCTAAGGGACAGCACTCAGGCCCTGAGTTCAAGCCCTAGGACCAGCACATGCACACACAGGCACGCTTGCACACACACACACACACACACACACACACACACACACAAATTACTTTTTCTTTTCTTTTTTTTTTTTTTGTCGGTTGTGGGGCTTGAACTCTGGGCCTGGGCGCTGTCCCTCAGCTCTTCAGTTCAAGGCTGGTGCTCTGCCACTTGAACCACAGTGCTACTTCTTGCTTTTTCTTTTGATGCAGTACTGAATCCGAACCCAGGGCCTCATGCATACAAGGCAAGCACTCTACCACTGAGCCACCTTCTCAGCCCAACAATTACTTTAAGTGTGGTTCCATAGCTTCACAGAGGTAGAGACTATGATGTTGACGTATACATGAAGAATATCACCATCAAGTGAAGGAAGTTAGTGCTGACAGGTCTGCTCTAGCCCCCAACTGTGTCCAATCTAGAAAGAAGAATAGAATATTGATTGGAATCTGGGAGAAGGGAAGACATTTCTCAGAAGAATTTGCAAAGATAAATGTTCATTGCTTTTATATGGTACACTGATCTACAAAGGGAACAACTTGAACTTTCTACTGTTCTGTACTTGTCTCAATTTTACACAAATATCCAGAGACTCTTAAAATATCCAGAGAGAGCTGAGCTCTGCTGGCGCATACCTGGAATCTTAGCTACTCAGGAAGTAGCGTTCTGAGGAATACAGTTTGAAGTCAGCCCAGGCAGATAAGTCTACTAAATTACTAAATATAGCTAGAAATGGAGCTGTGGCTCAACTGGTAGAGCACTAGCCTTGAGCACAAAAGCTCAAGGACAGTACCCAGGCCCTGAGTTCAAATCTCAGGTCTGGCACACACACAAAAACAAACAAGATCTTAGTGCATTGTAATAGGAATACATATTTATTCTACTTTCTATATTATACTTGTTCTCTAAAATCTTATTCATGAAAGTACTATTTGCTTAAAATTAAGGATTAGACCAACATTTAAAATTAGGATAATGAGAGCTTGGTGTGTACACATATAATCTCAGTCACTTCAGAGGCTGAGGCAGGAGGATTATGAAATGAGTTTGAGGCCAACCCAGGCAACATAGTGAGACCCTGTCTCAAAAACATAGGGAAAGCCAGGTGCTGGTGGCTCAAGCCTGTAGTCCTAGCTACTCAGGAGGCTGAGATCTGAGGATCATAGTTCAAAGCCAGCCCACGCAGGAAAGTCCATGAGACGCTTATCTCCAATGAACCACCAGAAAACTAGAGGTAGTATGTGGCTCAAAGTGATAGAGTGCTAGTCTTGAGTAAAAGAGCTCAAGGACAGTTCCCAGGCCCTGAGTTCAAGCCCTGTGGGAAAAAAAGGTAAAAATTAAAACAATGCTCATCAATATGAATAAACATGGTATGACTAAAATGTGATGTATTCACACAATGGCATTCTTCAGAGCAATGAAAATAGAGTGTAATCCCTTCTACCGTGGATGAATCTCATAATATTGAGTTCAAGAAGCCAGAATTCTGAAATGGCCTCTCTAGATTCCATGACCCTACTGTATAAGTACCTTCCCCCAGTTGTTCAAGCAAACACCAAACAAGGTAAAGGAATTTTGCAGATGTAATTAAAGTTCCAAATCAGTTACCTGAAGATAGGGAGCTTATTTGGGTAGTGATGACTTGATCTCCTTTTGTTTTTTCTTTCTTTTTTTAAAAGCAGAGTATATTCTTGGCCTACTTGCAGAAGAGCAAGTCAGAGCTGAAGCATGAGGAAGATTGGCATGAGAAAAATTCCAAGTTGCTCATGAAAATAAAAGCAGTCTTGTGGCCTCTAGTTGCTGGAAGTGACCCTAGTTGATAGCCAGTAAGAAAATGAGATCCTCGGGCTGGGAAGGTGGCTCAGTGGTAGAGCGCTTGCCTTGCATGCATGAGGCCCTGAGTTCGATTCCTCAGCACCGCATAAGCAGAAAAAGCTGGACGTAGTGCTGTGGGTCAAGTGGTAGAGTTCTAGCCTTTAGCTGAAGAGCTGAGCGACAGTGCCCAGGCCCCACAACTGGGGGGAAAAAAAAGAAAATGAGATTGTTAGTTCTATAATGGCAAAGAAATGAATTCTGCCCACCCTCGTGAGCTTGGATGGAAACTGTAAGTTGCACACATTATGGTCATGGCTGACACCTTGATTTGAGCCCAGGAAGACCCTGGGAAAAGGATGTAGTCCCTTTGTGCCTGCATTTTGGACCTCCAGAAACTGAGATCATTGAATTGTGTTGTTTTAAGCGACAGTTTGCAGCAATTTGTTATACTACAACATAAAACGAATACCCTAGGATTTGATTTATGCAAAGTATGAAAGCAGGCAAAAGTAACCTAGGATGATAATATATCAAAATAGTAGCCACTGTTGGGGTGCGGGGGGGTAATTGACTGGAAATAGGGCACAACAGAGGCTTTTGAGGTGAAGGCCAAGTTTCTTGATATTAACGTTGATTATACATGTGTGTTTAGTTATGAGAATCCATCAATTTTTGTGCTTATTCTGTGTTCATTTTTCCATATAGATTATAGTTCTGGTTGCTCTTCTAAAAAAAATCCCATGTGAGTACACTTTATTTATTTACTTATTTGTTTTATGTTTTTGCTGGTCCTTGGACTTGAACTCGTGGCCTAAGTACTGTCTCTGAGCTTTCTTGCTCCAGTCTTATGCTCTACCACTTGAGCCACAATTCCACTTCTGCCTTTTTTGGTGGTTTTTGTTTTTGGCAGTTAATTGGAAATAAGAGTCTCATGGATTTTCCTGCCTAGACTGGCTTTGAACCTTGATCCTCACATCTTAGCTTCCTGACTAGCTAGGATTATAGGGGTAAATGACTGACACATGGCCACATTTTATTTTTTATTTTATTTTTGTCAGTTGTGGGGCTTGAACTCAGGACCTGGGCACTGTCCCTGAGTTTCTTTGTGCTCAAGGCTAGCACTCTACCACTTTGAGCCACTTCCAGTTTTCTGGTGGTTCATTGGAGAGAAGAGTCTCATGGACTTTCTTGCCTGAGCTGGCTTTGAACCAGAGTCCTCAGATCTCAGCCATGTGAGAAGTTAGGATTACAGGCATGAGCCACCAGTGCCTGGCTCCATATTTTATTTTTATGTGTGTATTTGTAGGTATGCTTGCCTGTGATCAAGTCCCCCTACCCCTCCCTAAGTCCACTCAGTTTAGTAGGGAGCATCAGGAGCTGATGGTTCGTACCTATAATCCTAGCTAGTGACATGGTTGAGATCTGAGGATTGCACTTTGAACCCAGCAGGAAAGTCCATAACACTCTTCTCTCCAATTAATCACAAAAATGCTAGAAGTAGAGCTGTGGCTAAGTTGTAGAGCTGCTAGCCTTGAGAAGCTCAGGGACAGCAAGCACCCAGTCCCTGAGTTCCAGCCCAGGACCTGCACATACACACACACACACACACACACACACACACACACACACACACACACACAGAGCCTGGGGTGATTTCAGAGAGCCTTTTCTATTACAGTTGCCTTTTTCTCTCAGGGCCTTTTTGATGGCTATAATGGCATTTATTCATTGATTATAAACTGAGTTTGGGGGAGAGGAACCTGCCGAGTCCCTAGCACTTTGGTGGAAATTGGTTCTCTATATTTTTTCTTTCCCCATAGATATTGCTGGGCATTGCCAAGTGTGGTGGGGCAGTCTGAGAGAGTGGGGGCTTCTGAGCAATAGGAAGATGCTGTTTGCTGAACATTTGTCAAAGTTCCCCAGGGGTGGCTGGCTGCTCAGAGCTCCCCACCCAGTCTCTTCTTGGAGGTTTGACTCAGCCTAGCTGCAAGCTTCATTTATTATATGAATTTCAGCTTGC
Source organism: Dipodomys ordii (assembly GCF_000151885.1). Lineage (NCBI taxonomy): Eukaryota > Metazoa > Chordata > Mammalia > Rodentia > Heteromyidae > Dipodomys > Dipodomys ordii. Next base: position 3,314,489 of record NW_012267254.1, read on the forward strand.
TCTCAATATGATCCCCCTGTAGAGATTATATTAATAACCTTGGTGCAAGCACTGTAGACATGGAAAGTGAAATCCAATCTGTGTCCAGGAGATTCCAATCCTCAAGACAGAAGGGCCAAAGGCATCCATCGAATAGCAAAAGACTTACAATGGAGGCAGCTGACTCCAGCCTGGACTGGACTCAGAGTTCACTGAATACCGGGGTGAGCTTTTGACCTGGCTGTCCAGAGGCACTCAGGTTACTGAGATAAAAGAACAGCCTGTGGCCTCTACAAAAGCCTCACAGGACCTCTGAGAACGGAAAGGACTTGCTCAGAGCATTGATTTCTTTGGCTGTGGGGAAGTTGTTCTATTCTTCTACAGGTGCAATTGGTCTGCAAATATTCTTCAGCGGGACTTCTGCTTCATCATTTCCATTTCTTTTCTCTTTGGGTGTTGGTCTTGGGGCTTGAACTCAAGGCTTAGGGGCTGTCCCTAAGCCTTTTTGCTCATGGTAAGCACTCTACTACTTGAGGCACAGCTGCACTTCTGGCTTCTTAGTGGTTAATTGGAGATGAGAGTCTCACAGACTTTCCTGCCCAGACTGGCTTGGAACCATGATCCTCAGCTCTCAGCTTTCTGAGTAGCTAGGATTACAGGTGTGAACTAATATCTGCTAATCACCTACTCCCTGTCAGATCCTTGTGTGGTCCCTTGGGTATGAACCTGATGTTGACTTGTCTGGTCAGGGGATTGAAGAGAGCAGTTAGCAGTGGTAACCCATTGTAAGTTAGGTGCTCATGGCTAAGTTCCCTTAGCTGTCAGAGACTCTCTTTCCTTACATATGAATGGCAGAGGGGGACAATAACAGCTGTCTGGCAGAATTGTTTGATAAGGCCAGTTAGTATTTGTGAAAGTATCTGGTAAACTGGTAAGGCCTAAGACCAAATATTATTTTTAAGGGGTAGTAGAAGGAACTTTTCAAAACTAAGAAGTCAAGGTCTGCTGAGCGCCTGTGGTGCTGTGGCTCAAGTGGTAGAGCTCTTACCTTGAGCTGAAGAGCTGAGGGACAGCACCCAGGCCCAGAGTTCAAGCCCCATGACCAACAAAAAAAAATTTAAAAAAAGAAGTCAAGATCTTACACTTCTAGAAGGTTATTGCTGAGTGGAGCAAGTTGCTAAAATAACAGGGCCAGATAATGTGGGTGACACCCCAGGCCTGTGAATGTGCTCAATTGTCCAGTCAGCCGTGTCTTGGTCTTTTCTTAACAAAAATGCAAGCTTTGGGCTATTTTTTCCAGTACCCTCAGAACATACAGTGAGAGCATACTCTATGCAAGTATGCCCACAACCATATGTATATTCCTCCCCTACACACACACACACACACACACACACACACACACACACACACATGCATCTCTTTGTGTTTATATGTATGTGTGTGTGTGGTCCTGGGGCTTGAACTCAGGGCTGGGGCACTGTCTGTGAGCTTTTTTGCTCAAGGCTAGTGTTCCACCTCTTGAACCATAGCTCCATGTCTGGCTTCTTGGTGGTTAATTGGAGATCAAAATCTCATGGATTTTCCTGCTAGGTCTGGCTTCTAACCATGATCCTCAGATCTCAGCCTCCTGAGTAGCTAGAATTATACCTGTGAGTCACCAGCACACAGCCACAATCTCTGTTCAGCTTCCTTACCTAGGATGAGAACTAAGTCTCTTGATCTTCCATCCTGCGACATGATGTGTCATATTTTCAAACTCACACCCAAATACTCCAGATCTGGGTGAGAATCATAAGGATAGCAGTTATTAAAGATTGTGTAATGAGACATCTAGCTTCAAATCTTTTTTTTTGTCAGTTGTGGGGCTTGAACTCTGGGCCTGGGTGCTGTCCCTCAGCTCTTCAGCTCAAGGCTAGCGCTCTACCACTTGAGCCACAGCGCCACT
>NW_012267254.1:3316465-3431544 GCF_000151885.1 Dipodomys ordii
GCCACAGCGCCACTTCCAGCCTTTTCTGTTTATGTGGTGTTGAAGAATCAAACCTAGGGCCTCATGCATGCGAGACAAGCACTCTACCACTGAGACACCTTCCCAGCTCACTCCAAATCTTAACTTTACTATTAGCTGTGTGTCTGTAACAGTGAATCCCCCATTTGCTCATTTGTAAAATAAGGAATACAAAAGTCACAGACTCATTGGATTTCTGGGAATGTTGAGACAGTACGTGTACAGTGTTTGTTTTTTTTAATTTTTATATTTCTGTGCTGGTCTTAGGGCACTGTCCCTGACCTTCTTTTCCTCAAGGCTAAGCACTCTACCACCTGAACCACTGCACCATTTCTGGTTTTCTGGTGATTAAGTGGTGATAAGAGTCTCACAGACTTTCCTGCTCGGGCTGGCTTTGAACTGCCATCCTCATATCTCAGCCTCCTGAGTAGCTAGGATTATAGTCGTGAACCACTGGCGCAGGCTAACTCAAACTTGGTTTTCTGGTGATTAATGGAGATAAGAGTGTCACAGACTTTGCTGCCCAGTCTTACTTGGAACCATGATCCTAAGATCTCAGACTCCTGAGTAGCAAGAATTACAGGTGTGAGCCATCATTGGTTTACTCTGTGTTTAGTAAAAACTATCTGACACATTGCAGATGTTCAATATTGATGTCGGTGGCATTATTTGCACAGATTCTGAGGCTAACCTATAAGGATCTACCACCATGGGCAGCCATGGTGGTTTGTATTCTTGACAATATGAGCTTCTTTCACCATCCATCAGTTGTTGCATTTCTAACTTTTTCTTGAGCCCTTCCAACTGCATTTTGTCCATTTTTCATTGAAGGTCTGAATGTCATCTTCTCCTTTAGCTAAATCTTCCATGATACCCATTAAAGGCAACTTCCTTTAGTGCAGAAGATGAATGTGCAAAGAGCTTTTTACCAAGTTCATTCTCTCCATTGCTCTAATGTTGTAGATTTCTGCATGTTAATACCATTGAGCACAATGTCAATTTTTAAAATACATATTTAAAAAAAGAGCAAGTCCTTTTCCAGGCTCTTTACTATATAAAGTCCAGTTAAGGGCTTTAGTAGCCTTTGGTCTGGCTTTCTCGATTAAAAATTAATTTTCATTTAGTCTGTAACATATATGGTTTTCTAAACTGATTTCTTTTTTCCTGGCTTATGCTTATAAGATATTCCTTTTTCTTTTTTCTTTTTTGGGGTCCTTTTTGGTGGTCATGGGGCTTGAACTCATGGCCTGGGGGCTGTCCCTAAGATCCACTTCAGTTTTCTGATAGTTAACTGGACTTGAGTCTCATGTACTTTCCTGCTTGGATGGCTTCGAACCATGACCCTGAGATTCTAGCCTCCTGAGTATATATGATTACAGGCATGAGCCACCAGCGCCAAGCTAAGACATTCCCTTTTACGCCCATTTGAATTCTAAAGGAATCCCTTTCCTGGTAGCAATTCTTCTTCCACATTGACCTGAGATCTCAGTCTCAACTTTTCTATTTTATTATTCAAAGCCAGAATTCCCTTGGAGACTAGTCAGGAGGCAGTGGCCATGGCTATGTTCTTCTCTTGCTGAAATGCTAGAATATGAAAAAATGGGACACCCTGGACCAGGCGAGACTATTCTTGCTTCTATTATGACCATTATTAAAGCCTACTTCAGCCAAACTGTGGTAGCTCACGCTTGTAATCCTAGCTACTCAGGAGGCTGTGGTCTGAGAATTGTGGTTCAAAGCCAGTGGGGGCAGAAAAGTCTGTGAGACTCTTATTCCAATAAATTACCCCCCAAAAGCCAGAAGTGTTGCTGTGGTTCAAGTGGTAGGGCATTAGCCTTGAGCAAAAGAAGCTCAGGGACAGTGCCCAAGTCCTGAGTTCAAGCCCTAGGACTGGCACTAAAATCAAACTACATCAAGCTTCAGTGTCATCTATGCTAGGTTTTATTTAGATAACCAAGAAGAGAACACCAAGTTGTATTAAGGCAGAAAGAGAAGTTTAATTTTCGGAAGTTCCTGCCCTGTCATGCATAGTGGAGATGCATGGTCAAAGGGGTGGGGGGCTGTCTGGCAGGGTGGTGGGGGGTGGGGGGTTGGTTATCTAGGGCAAGGGTAGAGAGGTGTGGCCAGGTGGGAGCAGGGGGAGGTAACTGCCTCCAGGTATGTTAGTTACCTAGGTAACGCAAATACTGGGTGGAGACTTAACCAAGAGGAGGGAGGAGCCTGCATGGGGCCTGCACAGGTGGACCTTACAATCTAGAAGAGAGTTCTCAACTTTATTTTCTCCCAATCCTCCAGTTTTGCTTTTTCCATTCAAGTCAGTAGAGGCCCAAAAGGCTATTTTTGAGTTTACTTATGTGATCTGAGAAAGTTCACTTCTCTTTTCTTTTTTCTTTTCTTTTTTTTGGTCAGTAGTGGGGCTTGAACTCAGGGCCTAGGTGCTTCCTAGAGCTTTTTTGGCTCAAAGCTAGTACTCTACCACTTTGAGGCACAGCACTACTTCCTCACTTCTCATTTAAGCCCCTGTTCTGCTCTTTTGACTCAGTGACTATCTGGAGGGTCATCTTTGATAGCATCTTTGAGCCTACACAACAGCCAGGAGTATCTTTCATATATTGAGTTAGAGCCAGAAGGGACTCAAATACTGTGGGTTTTTTTTTTTTGTCTGTCCTGGGGCTTGAATTTAGCACCACACAATACTCAGGGCCTGGGCACTGTCCCTGAGGTTGTTTTGTTTTGTTTTTCTTCTGAAGGCTAGTGCTTTACCACTTTGAGTCACAGCTCCACTTTCAGTTTTCTGTTGGTTAATTGGAGATAAGAGTCTCAAGAACTTTCTTATCTGGCCTGGCTTCAAACCATGATCCTCAGATCTCAGCCTCCAGAGTAGTTAGGATTAGAGGCGTGAGCCACCAGCGCCTGGCTTCAAGTACTGTTTTTATTGACATCTACATTGGGCCTCTTTTGTTTCCCCTGCCACTGTCAGAAAGCCAGCCCAGGGTTCAGTTGAGGGATTGGATTTGGCCAGCTCTGGCTCATTCAGAATGAATGGGAAACTGGCCTTAAAAAAAAAAAAATCTCCACCGCTGTGGTTTGACCAGCTGCTCAAATTACAACCCTTCTGGCCAAATCAACCACACATTTTGAAGTGAATGGAAGTGAAAATTAATGCCAAGTGTTTTGAGGAGGGCTGGCTATGTAAGGGCTCTTCTTGCTCTCTACCTGAGCTTACCTAGTATCTCCTTCCATTGTCCGGTTTTCTGGGTTCCATAGTATTCTACTGGAAGGAGCATTCTTCAAGGTTTTCACATTCCTCTCTTCCTGGTGTGTCTTGGAAGTGGTCACACCTGTGTTCTATTCCTCAGTGTCACTAGGTGGATCAGGAGAGTTCCTCCTCTAAGAGACAACCACAGGAAAAGGATTAGTGCCAAGGGAGTGTTAGCTCAATAGCTTCCTCTCTTCTGGCTTCACATGCTCTTTCCCTAGGCAACACTAGGCCTATGTAGTAAAGGCAGTAAATGATCAGCCCCTATCCCCTTCACCTGAGAGAGGGCTCTCCTTTGGGCTAGCTATAACCATATAAAGCAAGAAGAGCTCCCAAACCTTGCAGGTTATAAAAAGTCATCTGAGACAATAGCCTGCGCTTCTCTTTTGTGAGATTTTGTTGGTCCTTTTACTGGCAAGAAACCTTTCCTTTGTTCTTTGTACCTGGGTGTCTGCATGGTTTTCTGGCAAAGTCTAACTTACTTCAACAGGAAGGATGGGAAAAGACTGCAGACAAATTGCGTGGACATAAGGTTGGGCACCAGTGCCTCATGCCTGTAGTGTTAGCTACTCAGCAGGCTGAGAGCTGAAGATTGCAGTTCAAAGCCAACTTCCAACTTGAGCTGGAAAGTCCAAAAGATTCTTCAATTAAGCACACACACACACACACACACACACACACACACACACACACACACACAGAGAGAGCCAGAATTGGAGTTACCGTTCAAGTGGTAGAACACTGGCCTTGAGCAAAAAAGGTCAAGGACAACACCCAGTCCCTGAGTTTAAGCCCAGGACTGGCACATGCACATACATGTACATACACTCACACACACACACACACACACACACACACACAGAATGGCAATAAAGCTAACACAGGTCATAATTAGATCCATGCCAGCCACTTATTATTAAACCTGTATATGTTGCTACAATAAAAAATAAAATCTGGGCGCCAGTGGCTCACACCTATAATCCTAGCTACTCAGGAGGTTGAGATCTGAGGATCATGGTTCAAAGCCTGGGCAGAAAACCGGAAGTGGCACTGTGGCTCAAGTGTTAGAGAGCTCGCCTTGAGCTGAAGAGCTGTGGGATAGTGCCCAAGCCCAGAGTTCAAGCCCCAAGACCAAATAAATAAATAGATGTGCCAGTGGTTCATGCCTATAATTCTAGCTTCTCAAGAAGGAGGCTGAGATCTGAGGAAAGGGGTTCAAAGCCAGCCCAGGCAGGAAAGTACATGACACTCTTATCTCCAATTAATCACCAGAAAACTGGAAGTGGTGCTGTGGCTCAAGTGGTAGAGCGCTCACCTCGAGCTGAAGACCTCAAGGACAGCTCCAAGCCCAGAGTTCAAGTCCCACAACCGATACAAAAAAAAAAAGAAAGAAAAGAAAAATTCAAGGATATTGAGAATGAAAATTAGTAGAACTATCATTTATTGAAGGTCTGTTTTACCAGGAATCAGAAATATTCTTGGGCTGGGAAGGTGGCTCAGTGGTAGAGCGCTTGCCTTGCATGCATGAGGCCCTCGGTTCTATTCCTCAGCACCACAAAAGCAGAAAAAGCCAGAAGTGGTGCTCTGCCTCAAGTGGTAGAGCACTAGCCTTGAGCTGGGCCCAGGCCCAGAGTTCAGGCCCCACAACCTACAAAAAAAAAAAAAAAGAAATATTCTTTTTTTGTACCAGTTTTGGGGCTTGAACTCAGGGCCTTAGCATTGTCCTTTAGCTCTTTTGTTCAGGGCTAATGCTCTACCACTTTGAGCTACAGAACCACTTCTGGTTTTCTGGTGGTTCATTGGAGGTAAGAGTCTCACAGACTTTCCTGCCTGGAGGCTGGCTTTGAACCACCATCCTCAGGTCTCAGCCTCCTGAGTAGCTAGGATTACAGTAAGTATGTGCCACCAGCGTCTGGCTCACTTTTTTTTTTAACCTTCACACTATATTCTTATCGTATACACAATACCCCAGTATTACCTTCCTCTTTGATTTCCTCAAGCCTCAGATTTTATAAAACTAGATAAAGTCAGTGCTTTTTTTTTTTTGAGGGGATAGGTGACTATTGAGAATGATGTGAATACCACCTGCAACTTGTTTGTAATATTAAAGCTTACATTTTGGTGCAGTGTTTCATCAAATACTGCTAGTCATTCTCTTTGGAGGTGCACATAAAACCAGAAGTGAATTGGCTTAATAATTTGCATGCTTTCAATCTTTGTGACCAAAAAAAAAACCTTATTATTGAGAATAGGAACATTAAAAAAATTCAAGACAGGAAGACTGTCTTAGATTGAGACTGCTTAGATTGAGGAGAAGCAGATTTGTGTTCTATGCCCTATATAAAGTATCATACTTTCTTCAATATTGTTTCCATTATTTCTGCTTGAAGTTGGTCAGGGGATTCGATTGTCAGCCTTGTAATATAGGCTTGGAACAGTTCTTTTTTATTATTAAATTTTTAAATTGTTATTGTAGAGGTGATATACAGATGGGTTGCACTTTCCTAAGTCAGGTAAAGAGTACATTTCTTTTTGAATACTGTCACCCCTTCCCTTGCTCTCTCCCAGTTTTCCCCTTTTATCCCCACCCCCAGGTTATATAGTTCATTTTCAACATAGTGTCTAGTGAGTACCACTGTTGCATTTGTTTGTCCTTTGTCCCTTCATTTCTCTGCTCCCTCTTACCCTCCAAAGACAGATAAATGAACAACCAAGACAAAAATAAAACAAAAATGACAAAGAAAAAAAACATTTCCATTTCTTGGAGTGCATTTTGATAAATATTATTTTGTATGATCAGATGCACACAGGCACTGTGCCTTTCTGTTCCTTTCCTAAAGTAGCCTGTGTGAATACCTAGAGTCCTGTATAAGTCCTGTGTAATTTAGCATATTCTCGTGTTTTGTTTTGCCAGTCCTGGGGCTTGAACTCAGGGCTTTGGCACTGTCCCTGAACTTCCTCTGCTTAAGGCTAGCACTCTACCATTTGAGCCACAGCACCACTTCTGGATTTTTTCTGTGTATGTGGTACTGAGGATTCGAGCCAGGGGCTTCATGTATGCTAGGCAAGCACTCTTACCACTAAGCCATATTCCTAGCCCCTGGTGTATTTTAGATCTGGCTTCCACATGTGAGTAAGAACATGCGCCATTTGTCTCTCTGTGCTTCCCTTTGAGGCTTGGAACAATTCTAGTGGCTGCTTTGCTTGATGGGATCCAGTGAGGTCAGGGGGTCATGGAAGGAATGGAGACACAGCCTAAGGCTTTCTCTCCAGGATGAGACCCCCAAAAGGGGCAACACCTTGGCCTTTGGGATGTCAGATCAGGAAACTATTCTATGTACTATCTCATCAAACCTGCTGTCACACCTAAGAAAGCAGAGCCCAAAAGCTAGAGTGGGTAGGTGGCTTCTTCCTAGTCATGCAGTGTCTCCCTCACATCAGTGTCAAGGCAAGGAGCCCGGGTCGCTGAATTCCCAGGCCCCATGCTTTTGCAAGCTATCTCTCTGAGCAATCCAATGCATGTCTAGAAGTGCGCTGCTTAGCATGCAAGCCAAGCTGACCTTATGCTCTCAGAATCATCAACGTTTTGTTGGAAACCATGGGAGGACAGTTCTGGGACAAGAATCAAACTCAAAGCTCAGACTGCAGAATCTTCCTTTGCTCCCAAGTACTGAATCCTCAAAGTATGGCACATTTCAGGCAGGTGGAAGAAACAGGAGATGGAAAAATCAAGGAGAGGGCAATTCAGCTTGTTTGCTACCTTTTGGCCTCCCATCCTTAATCTCTCCCGGCAAAGCCCCATTCGGGAGGATTGAGACCTTTGTTATTCAGTTTCTAAGTGAAAACAGCTGGGAGCAATAGGAAGGGGGAGGGCAGCCCCAAATTGCCAGACCCCTCCCTCCCATCTACCCAAGTCAGGGGGTCTGGTGTCAGGAGAACATAGCTTTTGGGACAAAGCCATTGAAAGGACAAATTTCCTACTTCTTAGCAGGGAGCCTCATTCCCAAAGAAATCTTTCTTTATTCCTTTCTTTCATTCTTTCTTTCTTTCTTCCTTTCTGTTTTTGTCGGTCGTGGGGCCTGAATTCTGGGACTGGGTTCTGTCCCTTAGCTCTTCAGTTCAAGGCTAGCATTCTAGCTCTTGAGGCACAGTGCCACTTCTGGCATTTTTTGCTTCTGTGGTGCTGAGGAATCGAACCCAGGACCTCATGCATACAAGGCAAGCACTCTACCACTGAGCCGCTGGGATTCCAGGTGTAAGCCACCAGCACGCAGGTAGGAAAAGCTTTTGAGCAAATATTCTCACCATGCTCTTGTATGTATTCACCCTGGAGTTTGAATAACCTATTCCATCTGAGAAACTGAGTTTAAAAGCATCACCTTGTTCTTTTATTTATTTATTTATTTTTTGTTCTGCAACTCTTGACCTGACTGAGCCTTCCTTTGGTCCTTTGCATGCCAGTGCAATGCTCCTTTTCACAAGTGAAAGGAGTAAGTCTTACTACTGCTCTCCCCCTCTCCCTCCCTTCTACCTCTTGCTGTAGCCCCCCACTCCCCCTTCCCATCTTCCCCACATCTTTCCACAGTTATGGTTGAGGGCTTGAATTATGTGAAAGGCCAGTTTCAGAAACCTTTTCTAGGCACCTACCAAATGCCATTATAATGGTGATCTAATAGCAGGGAGACCATTATATGGCACCATTAGGAGAACCACCTACTGTGCAAGCTAAATAGTTTGGCTGTGTGGGTGGCCAAGGAGAGGCAGAGGCAGCTTCCCCCTGCTTTGATTTACATCCTCACCTGCCTTCAGTGGAAGAAGAGTCTGAGATTCCAGAAGAACTCATAGGGAAGCTGAGGTCTCCATGCACAGCGAGGCTGCAGCTCAGCAAGCAAGACGCATGAAATGATTGGCATGTACTATCCCTAGGAAGGGGATCTTGTGAACTTTTCTGCCCAAATTGGCATCTAACTAAAGCTTATGGTGTTTTCTGCCTGTAGCTAAACACAAAGTCTCCCAGTGGCTTCAGTAAATTTGGGGACTCATGGAGTCCATCCAGGGCCGAGGCTTATGAAAATCAGCAAGAACAGGGCACACTTGTCAAAAAACCTGTTGAAAATCCTTTCCTTAGTGATCCTGGTACTTAGCTTAGTGTGCAGCCTTACACAAAAAGAACCTCATGGTTTGGTGTTTTCTAGAGCTTTCTACATTTCATCTTCACAGTAACCTACTTGATTAAAATGGGAGACATTATCAGTCTTTTAATTATTCATTTCTTTGTTTTTGGTCCTGAGGAGGCTTGAACTCAGGGCATGGAGGCTGTTCCTGAGCTCTTTTGCTCAAGGCTAGTGCCCCATCACTTTGAGCCACAGCCCACTTTGCCACTTCCTTGGTTGTTGTTGTTTTGAGTGGTTCACTGGAGATAAGTCTCACCAAGACTTTTCTGCTCAGGGCTGGCTTTGAACTGCAATCCTCAGATCTTAGCCTCTGGAGGAGCATGAGCTAGTAGCACCTGGCTCAATCAGTCTTATTTTACAGAAAAAGAAACTGAGGCCCAGGAGGGATGAGTCATTTCAGGACTTTTCAGTAAGGACGTGAGAGATTTCACAAGGTTTCTGACCAGTGCTTGGCTTGCTGCTTTACAGTTTTGAGAGAACAGGAAAAGGCTAGGGCAGACACAGGACCCCTGTTTCTGGAGTAAAATGCCTTCACCACAGGGGTCAGTTTACAATGTGTCTTCCCAGTGGTTCTGGCTCCAGTAGCACAACAACAGCACTGCAACCCTATGCCATATATGTGGCAGTGGAGCTGGCCAGGAGTGCATACTTAGTCACGGAATCACAAATGACCGTGATTAATAAAACGGAGACAGTCTGAGCTCTGTGTTCTCTAGATCCTTGTCCCTACTTGGTTGCTTGTGCAGTAAAGAAAGAGCGTTTGGGACAAAAGATCTTGTGGACCATCGTGCTTATGAGAGGATTGTAGTGTTATCATCAAGAAATGGGTGGTCAGTGCCTGTTTGTGTCAACCCTGAGGTTGTGCTGTGTGACTTTGGGCACATCCCCAGTTCTGTGTGAGCCTCAGTTTCTTCAGGGATCCTATATACGCCTTGTCCTAGATGGTCTCATGGTGCTGTTCTTTATCCATTCGGTCAATCAACCTTAGTAAGTGAAGCTTTCCTGCAGGTATGTGGCTTGCTGCAGGCGACTCAGCAACAAGACAGTCATTAAGAGTGAGTCTTTGAAAAGGCTCAGATTCTCTTTCCCGTGTGTGTGTGTGTGTGTGTGTGTGTGTGTGTGTGTGTGTGTGTGCACGCGCGAGCGCGCGAGCACGCGTGCGTGTGTATTTGGTCATGCTTTCTTTTCATGCTGACTTACCTTAGGAGAAAATGCCCCTGCTTCCGTTGCCGAATGGAAATTGGCAAAGAGGGAGGGAGAGGCTCCTATTTGTGCCTTTGCTATTTTAGGGGAGCTTGAAATTACTAGTCCAAGTGGAGGCGATGTGCGCTGTGGAGTGGCCTCCGTTCTCTTAAGACAGGAGAAAACCAAGGCACAGAGCTGTTGGGCGTGAGGCATTATTATATAAATTCAAGCTCGCTCCTGATCCTTAGTACCCTGAGTTGCCTGAAGGGGGGAATGGCACTGCCTGCGTGTGCAGCCCGGGCGCTCGGGCCGCCGCCGCCACCGCCGCTGCAACCGGAGCAAGGAGCGCCGGCTCGCACCACCTGTCCCCGCCGGCATTCCAGAGCAGCGGCCGAATTGGCAGCGAGCCTGTCCGGATCGGTGGCTGCCTCAGTCCGAGTGGGCCCTCCTAGGGGTGTGTCTCACAGATTCAACTCCCAGCCGCTCCAGGACGAGTCCCTCAAGGCGTGTTCCTCCCTGGCTGGAGCTGTGCGCGCCCCGCTCTTCGCACTGTTGCCCCGAGGCCGCCGCAGGCGGATGCACGACTTCAGGCGACGCTGGGACCTGGGCTCCCTCTGCCGGGCCCTGCTCACTCGGGGCCTGGCCGCCCTGGGCCACTCACTCAAGCACGTGCTCAGCGCGATTTTCTCCAAGATTTTCGGCCCCCTGGCCAGGTACGTTGTAGGCACTAGCGGGGCTCGCGCTCTTTCGATCGGTAGCCACGCCGGCAGCCTTAGGGGGGCGGAAAGGCACTTACGGAAGGGGTGCAAAAGCAGGGGCGAGGGGAAGGAAGGGCTCAAAGTTCCACTTAGCCGATTCTGGTTGGGTGTTTGGGGGGCTCCGGATCAGCCCGGCGGCGCGCGATTGAGCACGCTGCAGCTCTAGCCGCACTGTTCAGCCGGCAAGGGCAATCCAGCGTCCCGGTTTGCTAGTCTGGCTGCGGGTTGAGCTCCTTCCTTCAAGGGAACTACGAACCTCAGGCTCTCAGCTCAGGAGAGGCAGCCACCGGGGTGGGTAAGCAGGCGCGCGCGGGGAAATCTGGGCTTTGGGACGCTTGGGGACAGAGTCCTACCAATCAGGCAGAAAGCGCCAAAGGGGGGTCGGGGTCAGAAGAGCGGTGAGTGTGTGTGTGTGTGTGTGTGTGTGTGTGTGTGTGTGTGTAAAGTCCACTTGGGAAAGCGGAGTCGGAATGGGAACCCCAGTGGGGAGATCTACAAGCTTGGGGTCTGACACGGCGGTGGGGGCGTAAGTTGGGGAGTCAAGTGATGGGGACCACAGCAGGTCCTGCGGGAATGACTCTGGGGTGGGGTGTGTGTGTGAAGAGTTTGGGCGGGGGAGGGGGCCGGTGGCCAGAGAGAAGGAGTGGGGTGAGGGGGTGTGTGTGTGCGGCAGAAGCCACAGCGCTGAGCCTGCTGGGAAGAAAGCGAGAAGGGCGCTGCCGCCTCTGCCGTGGAGTACTCGGTGCGGAGGGGGGGGGACGGACGACGGGGCAGCACGGAGGCGCCAAGGGGCGGGGGCGGCGCGGGACGCATGGTGAGCGCGGGCTGAGCTGCGGGGGATTGACGTAACGAGCTTGGGTTTCCCCCAGCGTAGGGAACATGGATGAGAAATCCAACAAGCTACTGCTGGCTTTGGTGATGCTCTTCCTATTTGCCGTGATCGTCCTCCAATACGTGTGCCCCGGCACAGAATGTCAGCTTCTCCGCCTGCAGGCGTTCAGCTCCCCGGTACCGGACCCTTACCGTTCGGAAGATGAGAGTTCCGCCAGGTTCGTGCCCCGTTACAATTTCAGCCGCGGCGATCTCTTGCGCAAGGTAGACTTCGACATCAAGGGCGATGACCTGATCGTGTTCCTGCACATTCAGAAAACGGGGGGCACCACTTTTGGCCGCCACCTGGTCCGCAACATCCAGCTAGAGCAGCCTTGTGAGTGCCGAGTAGGGCAGAAGAAATGCACTTGCCATCGGCCGGGTAAGCGGGAGACCTGGCTCTTCTCCAGGTTCTCCACGGGCTGGAGCTGCGGGCTGCACGCCGACTGGACCGAGCTGACCAGCTGTGTGCCCGCCGTGGTGGACGGCAAGCGCGATGCCAGGCTCAGACCATCCAGGTGAGTGTTTGCTGCTGCATTGGAGCCTATCTTCTAAGTGTCAGGACCAATGGTGGGGGGAGGGAAGGGAGGGAGGAGGAGAAGGCTGGGCTGACTGACAGTGGGAAGGTGCTACTGGCACCTGGTTGGGACCCAGGACACACCTTGGTGCCCTGGCTGTTGTGTGTCTGTTGGGCAGGTGCTAAGCACTCTAGCGCCTTAGGAAGCCTTTCAGCCTCCATCTGGGACACCCCGTCTGGGACGCCCCATCTGTCAGTCCCAACCTTGGCCTTGCTTGATGTTGGAGAATGCAATCAGAATAGGTGCCCCTGTGTCGTAGTCAGGGCGAGAAACAGCTCGCTGATGAGCATGGAGACTCCTAAAAACAAAAACAAAACAAAAAAAGCAAACAACCTGTACTCTGCATACATTGTCTCTGCATCTTTTTCTTCTCTCCTCTGCACTCTGGTTTTGACGTCTCTTTCCCTCTCTTCTTCCTTTCCCAGCCTACATCCTCTTTCTCCTTCTTTCTTCCCTTTTTTTTTCAAGCAAGAACATTTGCTCCCTTTTTTTGTGTGTGTTCCAAACATTGGCTGCTTCTGATGGCTCATTTTCTTTCCTTCACGATTTCCCTCACTTACTTTTCTTCTAGCTCTTTCTCACCTTTGATGTTCTTACTTCCAGCTTCACTCTTACCTACTCCTGGCCCCCATGCCTGGTGTGACTCAGGACTCTGTTGTTGTTTGTGGGTACCCTGGGAGAGCTCCCACTACTCAGCCTTGTGCCCCTCACTGTTGGCTGCAAACAAGATATCTGCAGTGCTTTGCTCCCACAGCAGCCCTTGGCTGAGAGCCTTTCCTAGACCCAGTGTGAAGATCACACATAATGATATGTACCTTAGATCACACATAATGATATGCACCTTGTATTGTACCAGAATGCCTGAGCCTCAGCCTAGGGCACAGGCAGCCTTGTTTCGAGGAGTGTGAGACTGATACAGGCAAAGCTGATTTATGAATAGTCAGTCTGTAGCCAGAAGTAGAGCATTTGTTCTTTTCTAGCTGCAGTATCCAGCTTCTGGAGGTCATGGGCTATGCTGTCAAGGGGAGTGAAGTTGCTGCAGCTTAGGGCTCCTCTTTGATGGGTGTGCCTCAAACACATGGGCCCGTGCAATCTGGGAAATAGACAACGTATATTTTGTCATCAACAGTCTTTGATCTGGGTCATCTGTGTATATAAGGATGTGGCCATGGCTCCTTCCTCTCTATTTGGGTGACTCAGGGGGCCCTTAAGCTGCTGCTGCCCCTCTGGTCTTCCTCCATGAGGGGCACTCAGAGCCCTGTCTGAGGCAGTGCTTTCCATCAGCTGACACTGAGGTTTCTTCTGTGTAGCAGCAGCTAATGGAGTCCTTTGACTGTCTGATCACTTCCCCTTCTTTCTTTTTTTCTTTTTTTGCCAGTCCTGGGGCTTGAACTCAGGTCCTGGGCACTGTCCCTGAGCTTCTTTTGCTCAAGGCACTTGAGCCAGAGCGCCACTTCCGACTTTTCAACTTTTTCTGTTATGTGGTACTGAGGAATTGAACCCAGGCTTCATGAATGCCAGGCAAGCACTCTACCACTGAGCCACCTTCCAAGCCCTGCTTCCACTCCTCTTGTTCCACCCATATTGCTCTTCCCTCAGATGACTGTGGCCTTTCTCAAATGCTTGAATTCTAGTAGAATCTAGTGAACTTTCATTTCCTTTCTTGACTAACAGATTTGTTTTCCTGTCCCAAGAGAACCTTGGCCGCAGGAAGGTGACCTCTTCAATTCTTAGCAAGAATTGTGTAAGTCATTGTGCCAATAAGATTGTGCTGATTTTTTCAGACCATTGTACAGTATTGAAAATAATCTCATTCTGAAAGAGTTTTTGTAGATGTGCTGAAGGTTGGAGATACAAGAAAACCCTACTCTTTAGGGGAAAAAAATAGAATTCCATAGCCACAATAATGCCAGAGAAGTATACATAAGGTGTTGACTAGTAAGGAAGCCACAGCCTCTCCTGGATTTCTCAAGGGCACTTGTGCCTTTACCGATTTTTTGTTTTGAACATGTAAGTTAGGATGTGCTATCTATAAACTCAGTATTCATGTCATCTCCATTAGCTGTTTGGTATCCATTGCCCTCTTACAAATTCCTTCAGATATCCTGTGTAAAGTAACCAGTACTCCTCAAAGCCTCTTGGATCGTGTGAAATTGAAGCAAAATTATTTGTAATAAAAGAGGATTTTCGTGGGCACCATCAGGCTGGTACCACAGTGCCATCTAGTCTAATGAAAACAGAACCACGTTTGAGAAAGTCCAGACTGAACTGGCTTTTTCAGTATTTGCAAAAAGGAAATAAGATTTCCTAGAGAAACACAGTTGCTACCTCAAGGGCATGTTTTTCTTCTATTCATTTCTTCCTATTTCCAGACATAGTCATCTTAGAAAATCGTGATAGCCCAAGGCAGTGAGAATTTCTCAGGATGGTGACAGATCCCCGCTTGCAGGATCAGTTGTGTGTGTCCTGATAATCTTTAGGAAACAGCTGAGGTGTGCATTCGTGTGTGAGCTGTGGCTGCACATGGGGAGGGGAGGGATGTGAAAAATGTCACTGCAAGGCAGCCGCATGGGCAGTGATTCACAGGGGTGAGACGCTGGCCTCAGGGCACGAGAGCTTCTGCTTTCTGCCTCCATGCCAGCTGGGAGGCTCTTGCTCTGCTGATCTGCAGGCAACAGCAGCTCTGACTGGCTGGTTTGGGAGTTCAGACACCTGGGAATTAGTTCTAGTCCAGCTGTGAGCCAGCTGTGTGACCTTGGACCAGATTCTTTTGTGGAAAGTATACCCTGGTTTATGAGAAACGTTCATTTTGTGATCTTGTTTCCCCCCTCCCCCTGCTGTAAACTTGTACTGTTTGTTTGGAGGAAGGCAGAGGGGAAAAAGGGTCCACACTTATCAGAAAAGCATAAAGTCCAAATTGGTTCAAGGATGTCATCAAGGTCACCAAGATGTTTAGTGGTAAAGTAGGAATCTGGTTTGGTCTGACCCCATGCCCTTGGCTGTTTTGACTGATCCTTGATGAACAGACTTTCTAAACCCACAATGTTGTATTTCCTATTAGCAGTCATCACAGAGTGGATGTTCCATACTTGGTAGCTGATGTTATCCTCGACATCATTGCTATCATCAGAAAATTTACAAGTGAGGGTTAGGATGAGTGATTGGACTAGGGTTGCTATACCCATTGGGAGAGAAAATTTCTTTTTTCCCTTCCCCTTCCCCTTCCCCTCCCCCTTCCTTCTTTCCTTCCTTCCTTCCTTCCCTGTTTCCCTCCCTCCCTTTCCTTTTCCTTTTCCTTTCCCTTTCCTTTCCCCCTGGTCCTGGGGCTTGAACTCAGAGCCTGGGCACACTCATTGACTTTTTGTGCTCAAGTCTAGCGCTCTACCACACTTCTGGCTTTTGGGTTGTTAATTGGATGTAAGAGTTTCACAGACTTTCCGGCCTAGGCTCTTAGATAACTGAGTAGCTAGGATTACAGAGCTGAGTCACTAGCACCAGGCTCAGGAGAGTAGATTGATATACTCCACACATTTTTTTTTGGTCGGTCATGGAGCTTGAACTTTGGGCCTGGGCGCTGTCCCTCAGCAATTCAGCTGAAGGCTAGTGCTCTACCACTTGAGCCACAGCACCACTTCCAGTTTTCTAGTGGTTAATTGGAGTTAAGAGTCTCACAGATTTCCCTGCCCGGGCTGGCTTTGAACTGCGATCCTCAGATCTCAGCTTCCTGAATAGCTAGGGTTACAGGCACAAGCCACTGGTGCCCGGCTTACTCCAGACATTTTATGTTCATCAGGAGTAGGTCTTGTGGCTAGATTGCAGAGGGTCCTCTCACTGCAGAATAAGGGGCATGCTGGGGGTGGCTAGGGCCAGATTGTTGAGCATCAGTAGGAGCCCTCAGCAGTGATAGAGACCATTTTCTGACCCACATTCATTCATCCACTTGAGGGAGAGCACAAGAGGCCATTGTGGCTGCAAGCTAAGACCTTGAAACCTGCTCCCATTGCTCCCCAGGCTCTGTGGATGGCAAAGTGCGGGGGTGATATAAATGCTCAGTAGAAGTGACTGTGATCACATTGCTAATAGAGGCAAGAGAAGAGGAAAGGAGAGAAGAGAGAACAGGACACTGGCATAGTTTGTCTATTCAAATAATATTTCTTGAACACAAATTAGAAGCTCCATTTCATCTGTTCTGTTTCCTAGTATGTTGCATGAGGTCAAAAAAAATAAGAATCCTGTTCGTTTTAGAATTGCTAAGACCATTTTAAAATGTATCAAAACATGGTCGCACAGCAGCTGTTAAAATCCCCCAATCTGACAGGCTTTTCTCAGGCCAAATTCCCTATGTTTGTAGTCAACTCTAGCATGCCACTTGGTCTGTGTGGAAGGAATTCAGAAGTGGTAGTGAAATCACACGTGTGTGTGTGTGTGTGTGAAACCATATGGAAGAGGAACTAATTGTTATCTAAAATCCAGTAAGGTATCACTGACAGGAAAGCACTAAAAGGTTTTTGTTTAGATGGAGAAAAGCTTTCTCTTTTTTGGGTCATCCATTCATTAAAAATGTGGTAAAAGCTTTCTTTCTCCCCCCCCCCATTTCTTTGAAAAAGTATCTCTATTCAGAGAGAGCTACAACTATAGAGTACATGTGCCTCATCAAGCCCATACTTGTACTTTCTCTTTCTTGGTTTTGCAGGCAAGATGACACATCTTGTGGTACAGGATGAGGAAAGGAATGAATGGCCAGCTAGCTACAGCCAGCAGAGCTGGACTTGTGATCAAGCAAGGGATAGGGGTGCTTGGGTTCCTAGCTTCACGTAGTTGAAAATGCCTTTCTTCCTTTTCCTTCCTTCCTTCCTTTCTTTCTTTCTTCCTTCCTTCCTTCTTTCCTTCCTTCCTTCCTTCCTTCCTTCCTTCCTTCCTTCCTTCCTTCCTTCCTTCCTTCCTTCCTTCCCTCTCCTTCTCCTTCTCCTCCTCCTCCCCCCTTCTTCTTTTGTCATGGGGCTTGAACTCGGGCTGGGCACTGTCCCTGAGCTCTTTTGTTCAGGGCTAGCTCTCTACCACCTTGGGCCACAGCTCCACTTCTGGTTTTCTGGTGGTTCATTGGAGTCTCACAGACTTTCCTGCCCTGGCTGGCTTTGAACTATGACCCTCAGATCTCAGCCTTCTGTGTAGCTAGGATTACAAGCATGAGCCATTAGCACACAGTTTGAGGATGCCTTTTTTCAGCCATCTTGTATTGTCTGTGTTGGTTTAAGCATCTTTATGATCAAATATGTGACACAAATGACTTAATGAAGAAAGGTTTACTTTGGATCAGGGTGTCACAGAATTCAGTCCATGGATGCTAGGTACCATGATAAGTTCTTTATCTTCTGATGGGCAAGAAGTACCTTCTCCCTCCAGGTAGTCCACACTTCCTAAAATTTCCACCTCTTCCCAAACCATTACCACCAGTTAAGGACCAAGCATTCAACACAGGAGCCTGTCAGATTATTTCATATTCAAAACCATAACACCACTAGGAGCCAGTGGCTCATGCAGGTAATCTTAGCTACTGAGGATCATGGTTCAAAGCCAGCCCCAGCAGGAAAGTCTGTGAGACTCTTACTTCCAATTACCAACTCAAAAAATTGGAAGTGGAGCTATGGCTCAAAGTGGTAGAGCTCTAGCCTTGAGTGAAAGAGCTCAGGGACAGCATCCAGGCCCTGAGTTCAAGTCCCACAACTGACAAAAACAAAAACAAAATCCTAAAACCAAAACACCATCTCACCTATTTTGTGTGTATGTGTGTTCTGTGTGCATGCATATAAAAGAAGAGAGTATCAGCCTGCCAGCAAGATAGACAGACACAGAGAGGAATCTGCATGACAACATTTGTACAATCTCAGCTGTATTTGTATCCTTTGTAGATGACAAACAGAGGCTACTTGGAATTAAGTTCTCTTCATAAAATTTTAGGTTACTGGCGTTATGTGGCAATTAAAATCCTAAAGCTTATCTTGTGTAGATATCAGTCATTGCTTGTGACAGTGTGAAAATAACATTAAAAGAATAGTCATGTCTTCCTTCTGTCATCAAACACTATTTTATGAAACTGTCCATCATATTCCAGGGGGGGAAATATGTCATCCTGACCCTTCTAGAGCTTCCAATAGAACAGCACAATTTGGTACTTTAGATATTTAATAAAGAAGATGGATTTTGTTTGAAAACAAATCTGAAAATCAATAATGTCTTTAAAATGTCAAATGCTTATCAGAATATATTAAAAATAAGAAAAATTCTGTCTGGTAGGTTGAAGTTTAGGTCTATTCAGCAAACCTGATGGAGTTACTATTATTTCGACAGCATGGTGCTCACAATTGGAAGAGATTAGGACTCAAGACTAAGCTAGGAAAAAGTCACCATCTTTCAGCCTCAAGGCCATAAAGGTAGCATGTGAAGTGTCCAATTGGGCAACTAGGTCCTGTAGCCTAGTTTGGGGAGAGGAATTCTGTGATTTGAGGAAGTCCTTTCCCTTCTTTTGCTTTCAGTGGTCCCTCTGCAAATGGTAGGTTAAAACTAGATGCTGAGCCAGGCATTGGTGGCTCATGTCTGTCATCTTAGCTACTCAAGACACTGAGATCTAAGGACTGTGATTTTTTTTGTCATGGGGCTTGAACTCTGGGCCTGGGTCCTGTCCCTGAGCATTTCAGCTCAAGGGTACTACTCTACCAGTGGTTTTCTCAGTGGGTTTATTGGAGATAAGAGTCTCACAGACTTTCCTGCCCGAGCTGGCATTGAAATGTAATCCTTACAGCTCAGCCTCTTGAGTAGCTAGGATTACAGGCTTAAGCTACCAGCGCTGGCTAGGACTGTGGTTTGAAGCCAACCCAGGCAGGAAAGTCTATGAGTCACTTATCTCCAATTAAGTGGCAAAAAGCTGGAAGTAGAGCTGTGGTTCAAGTGGTAGACCTTGCTTGCCTAGACTTTTACTGGACAGAGCCTGTAAGGAGATGGGAACTGGGCTCTGGGGATGGTTAGGATTTAGTTGTATTCTGGGAATGTGTGAAGCCAGTTAATCGGAACTCAGAACTAGCATTATTATTTAAATGCTAGCAGCAATTCACATATGGGACTCTTAGCCAAGAAAAAGGATATTTGAATAGAAGAAAAGATAGGCAGTTATGATTACACCAAAATGAGAAATGTTTATCTGTCAAAGAAAAAGAACCTAAATGAACAGGCATATGTCAAACTAGTGAAAACATGTGCAACAATTACAACAGACAAAAGGCAGAAATCTTTCCTGTACAAAGAAATCTTATAAATTGATTGGAGAAACAGGAAACATGTATGGACAATCTACAGCCCGAGCCCCACAACCAGCTCAGAATCATGAAAACCTATTCACACTCACTGGTATGAAAGAAATGCAAGTTTAAAGCAATGTACCAGCCGGGTGCTGGTGGCCTGTAATCCTAGCTACTCAGGAGGCTAAGATCTGAGGATAGCAGTTCAAAGCCAGCCTAGGCAAGGAAGTCCATGAAACTTTTATCTCCAGTTAACCACCAGAAAACCAGAAATACAGGCACTGGAGGCTCATGCCTGAAATCCTAGCCACTCAGGCGGAGATCTGAGCATCGTGGTTCAAAGCCATCTGGGGCATATAGGTTCCTGAGACTCATCTCCAATTAACTAACTACCAGAAAGTGCCAGAAGTGGCACTGTGGCTCAGAATGGTAGAGTGCTAGCCTTGAGCAAAAGACCTCATGGACAGTGCCCAATCCTTGACCTCAAGCCCATGACTGAACAACAACAACAAAAAGCCAAGCACTGATTGGTGGCTCACACCTGTAATCTTAGCTCCTAAACAGGCTGAGATCTAAGGATCAGAGTTTGAAGCCAGCCTGGGCAAGAAAGTCTGTGATACTCTATTTCCACTAAAATACAAAAGAAAAAAGCCAGAAGTTTTTTTTTTTTTTGGGTCCGGTGCTGGTGGCTCTTGCCTATCATCTATCTACTCAGGAGGCTGAGATCTGAGGATCATGGTTCAAAGCCAGCCAGGGCAGGAAAGTCTGTTACACTCTTATCTCTAATGAACCACCAGAAAACCAGAAGTGGCGCTGTGGCTCAAGTAGAGGGTACTCACCTTGAGCTCCAAGAGCTCAGAGACAGTGCCCAGGCCCAGAGTTCAAGCCCCACAACCAACAACAGCAACAACAACAAAAAAAAAAAGAAAAGAAAGAAAAAAGTATTTCTTTGAACTATAACTTCTTTCCTGGGTCTTTTTTTCTTTAAGAAATGTTTCGAGCCAGGCACCGGTTGCTCACGCCTGTAATTCTAGCTACTCAGGAGGCTGAGATCTGAGGATCACAGTTCAAAGCCAGCCTGGGTAGGAAAGTCCTTGAGACTCTGATCTCCAGTTAACCACCAGAAAACTGCAAGTGGCACTGTGGCTCAAGTGGTAGAGTGCTAGCCTTGAGCTGAAGAGCTGAGGGACAGCACCCAAGCCCAGTGTTCAAACCCCAGGACTGACAAAAAAAAGAAAAAGAAAAGAAAGAAATGTTTTGATTTTTTTTCTCTATTAGTGTAAATTAAGTGTAGCAAATGATGGGTTTCACTGTGACCTATTCATAAATCTACGCAATGTACTTTTTTCACATTCCCTCATCCACCTGCAGATCCTCTTCCTTCCTTGGATTTTATTGAAAACTATAGCTTATAAATATTTAACATTCAATCCTCACTTATTTATTTATTCAACAAATATTTATTATGAATCTTCAGTGCAAACACTTATGTGCTGTGAAGAAGCAATGTGAATAAGTAGTCAGACATGGTGTCTGCCTTCATAGGGTAAAAAAGATTTACAGTAGCAAATTCTCCCTTCTCCACAAAATGAGTATATTTAATTTCAAAATATTTTGTGAGGCAATAGTGGCTCACACCTGTAATCCTAGCTACTCAAGAGGCTAAGACATGAGGATTGTGGTTCAAAGGCAGCCTTGGCATGAAAGTCCATAGTATTCTTATCTCCAATAAACCACCAAAAAGCCAGATGTAGAGCTCTAGTGGTAGAGCCCTAGCCTTGCGCACAAAAGCTCAGGTACAGTGCCCAAACCCTGGGTTTAAGTCCTAGAGCTGACACCAAAAAATATTGCCATAGTGAAACCAGTTATTTTGTACAATTAAAATATATGAATAAAAAAGAAAACATTCAAAATTATTTATCTTTCAATAGAATTGGTTGTTGATAAAGATGGTGAAGCTGTTTAGGACAGTACTAGGACCTGAACTCAGGGCCTAGATGCTGTCGTTTATTTTTTTCATTCAAGGCTGATGCTGTACCTCTTGATCCAAACGAACTTCTGGATTTTAGTCGTTAATTGGATATAAGAGTCTCATGGACTTTCCTCTTCTGGTTGGCTTTGAACTGTAATACTCAGATCACAGCCTCCTGAGGAGCTAGGATTATAGGCATGAGCCACCATTGCCTGGCCCATAGAACTCATACCATTGCAGTATGTAGATATTTGAGTGAATTTTTAAAATAATTTCTTCCTTACTTCAAGTCTAAATGGAGCAGAATTTGGTGGTGTCACTTAATTAGACTATATGGCCAGAGTCACCCCCAAGAGCCTGGACTTTGGGTCTCCCTAGATGTTGTTTGCAGGTGAGCTGATGGCCTGGTTGCAAGGCTAAAATGTGTGAGGATTAGTAAGGGGTTGTACCTCAAATATCCACCAATAAGACTCAGGTCATTTGAGAGAGGCGTGTATTATTGGGCAGCCTCTTCCTAGGGTACTTTCACTGCCTAAACACCATTAACCTTAGTTAACTGTGCATTAAGTTGATGAGAGCACTTCCCTGTTCATGCTGGATGTGTTTCTCCATATACATATTGAGTTGCCTAATCATGTTGAAACTACACACTATGTACAAGTTATTTTGACAGCATAAAGAATGTCTTTCACAGTTGAAAAGCTAATATTGACATTCCCTGATATATAAAATGAGACATTTAGTCATGGAGTTTGGAAAGAAAGGCAAGGATGGGAATTCCCCTCTTTCCATTAAAAAGTAATGAATAACCCACTTAAGGATATATGTCATGTAAAACAATTCCATTGTTAACTTAGAGAAAGATTTGCCTAAACTTTAGTCAAGTATTTATTGGAAAAAAGCTTTTCTATGTCTACTAGGTATTGGACATTACATATTATTCAGCTGGTCTTATTGCATCTCATTAGTTATTTTTGCCATTTTGCCTCAAAGAACAGTGTTGAAGACTTTGACACATTTCAGAACATTACACTAAATAAATCTGTCTTGCAAATTCCACTGTGCTTTTTCTGGAATATGATAAATATTCAAATATAGGCACACATACAGATCCAAAATAAAATTCAATACATGCAAATTCTGCATAAATTTCATATTTATATCTTAACAATACTTTGAACTTGTTATCCTATGATATGAATGTATCAAATATGAGCTCATGGGAATTACCAGTAAATATATTTTTCTGATTAAACCATGGGCTTCTTTTTCAGTCACAATTGAAACTTCAGTTCTGGGCTATATTATGAGAGAATAATTTGCACTTCATTTACTCTGAATTGTCAAGACTTATGTTCTTCACTGATATAAATGTCTGCAAAGAAGACTTTTTATTCAGTTTGATTGCTTTTTAAATTTTACTAGCAGAGATGCAGTAGTGAGTTTGAGAGAATGGCTCTGTATTGTGTGACAGGTTTAGTCCCAATGAATCACTTCCATATACTTTTTCTGTAGGAACACATGGCACATTTGAAATGTGCAATGTATTGATATACATAAATTTCTTGCATTAATTTTCCCCATAACTATATTAATGAGGACAAATCTTCAGTAGAGTATCAGTAAGTTCTGGTTTACTCATGGAGATTGTTGGGCTTTTGCTAAGATTCTTCCAGGAGAGAGGATCCAAGCAGGCATTTTAGAAGTTGACTTAGAAGATCAAATTACAACCTAATAAGCTAGAGCCTATTTTTTTGGTGCCAGTCCTGGGGCTTGAACTTAGGGCCTAGGTGCTATCTCTGAGCTTTTGGCTCAAGTGAGCTGTGGCTTTAGTGGTACAGCACAAGCCTTGAGCCACAAAGCTCAGGGACAGAGCCCAGGCCTTGAGTTCAAGCCCCATGACTGATAAAAAACAAACAACAAAAAAAAAACCAAAAACAAAAAAAAGCAAAAGGGTGATGTTAGAGAAATGGCTTTTTTGCAGGTAAAGATAATGAGGACTTTGTAACTGCATTTTCATTTCTACTTCATGTGGGCTGAAAACATGGTAGTCACGCAGTTCAAGATTTCTTAAAAGGCCAAAGCATCTCACTTCCAGAATGTTGCTGGTTGGTTCATTACCCACGTCAGTTGATTTGCTTTCATGACCTGATGAGCTGTTTCTCTAAGTGACCAGTGTGTTTTTGCCACCCTTGGCCTGTGTGGGCACAGCCTTTGGGAATTAGTGTAAATGAGTTCAGCCAGGGAAGCTCATGTCATCCGGAAGCTAAGAAGCCAGTAGAATAAAGATATTTTCTGAAGACAGAAGTTCCAGAAAAATCAAATCAATTTTGGAGCCTGCTTTTATCCCAGGGGATAGAAGGAAGATAGTAAGTAAGTATTGTTGCTGAACTAAGCAAGTGATGGTTGCAAATTCCTAAAGGGATGGCCATAGAAGAGGCAACTTTAGAAAAGTGCTATTAAGGGAAATATGCAAATGAGCAGGAGCCTACAGGCCCAGCAGACATTATTATATTAGTATGAGTGAGTAAGAGATTAGGTTGAAGGCATAGAAAAATGGCTAAGATTTGCCCAGTACAACCAGGCCACTGGGATCTTGGATGCTAACTACTTAAGTCAAAGTTTCAGATTAACTAGCAAAGGGTTTTGAGGGCTGATAAAGTAAGGTTGATATTTATGAAATATTTTTATGATTGGTTTGACTGGAGGTGGTATGCAGAATGTTATTAAGAGTGTCATAGATGGGCTGGGAAGGTAGGTCAGTGGTAGAGTGCTAGCCTTGAGCTGAAGAGCTGAGGGACAGTGCCCAGGCCCAGAGTTCAAGCCCCATGACCGACCCTCCCCCCCAAAAAAGTGTCATAGGTCTCCTCCAACTCACGAAGGCAATATTGAAGCATATTGTCATGATGATGCACAGTAGTAGGCTAATGAAAAAAAATCAATAAAAATAAATGGGCATAGAGAAAGATTAAACGATTTTACCTGTAGAATTACCAAAAGACAATCAGACTAATAGCAGAATATGATGTTAAAGCAAGATTGTTAAAAACTGCATTATTGCCAGGCACCTGTGGCTCACGCCTGTAATCCTAGCTACTCAGGAGGCTGAGATCTGAGGATATGGTTCACAGCCATCCTGGGCAGAAAACTCCCCATGAAGCTCTTATCTCAAAAACCAGGAGTGGCATTCTAGCTCAATTGATAGAGCACTAACCTTGAGCACAAAGAGGTTCAGGGACAGTGCCCAAGCCCCAAGTTCCAGCCCTGGAACCAGCAAACTAAAGAAAAAAACAAAACAAAACAAAAAACCCACACCAAAACCAACTGCATTATTGAACAAAATGGTCTATGCATCTTTCTCCTTTTAGGTAAAGATCCAGGCTTAGTGTTTGTTCTTTGTGACTTGGAAGTGGGGGTGGGGGTGGGGGTTGGGGGGTGTCATTTTTAACATAATTATGGCATTTTCCAATCTTCTGGCAGCATTTCACAAGGATGTGCATTAAATCCTCATCTCCCTCTCATTTGTATGTTTATGAAGTTCTAAAAGATATACACATGCACACACAAAATAATTAAGCAGGAGATATGTATTTGACAATGTTTAGTGACTTAATGCCAATTAGAGGGGGTTAAAATAAAAGCCTTGCTTTTCTAATCCAATTGCTACTATGCTTTTTGGTTTATGCACTTAGAGAGATAATCCATTTAAAGTACCAGAATTTGCATACATGCAATCTTGAATGAGATTTGTATTTATTCAAGATGGTTTTCGAAAAATTATTAGTGAGGGACTTAGAGACCTGGATGGCATGAGATCCATTAGGATGAAACTGAAATCATACTCTTCCATTCTAGAATTTTCTCCTGTAAGGAAGTGGTGTGCTTTTGATATGGGGAGAGGCAAGGGTATATGATTACAGCATGAATAAAGCTGCTCCAAATAGTCGTGTACAGCCTGTTGTGAAATGGTAAAAGTGTTCATTTCTTTCGGCTGAATGAATGCTCACGATTGCACTTGTTGGGTTGTTTAGTTCCAAACTGCCAACCTGTTTTCCCTCATGTATGAGCGATCTGGTATCTCCTCTTCCTTGCCGGCATTTATTGTCGCCACTTTGTAAATTTCATTCATTCTGATAACATGTGCAGTGTTAGCTTGTTGTGGTTTTAATTAGTTTTTGCCTTAATGGCTAATGACTCTCAGTGTCTTTTTCACACGCTTGTTAGCCATCTGTTTGGCCTATTTGTTGAAATGTCTGTTCATGTCATTTGCCTGTAGTTTGAATTGTCTGTTTTTTGTTTGTTTGTTTGTTTTCCTTCTTGGGGCATGAGCTCTGGACCTGAGCCCTGTCCCTGAGCTTTTGTGCTAAGCATCAGTCCTTAGCCACAGTTCTACTTCTGGCTTTTTGTGGTTCATTGGAGATAAGAGTCTCACGGATTCTCCTGCCTAGCTTGTCTTCCAACCACAGTCCTGATGTAAGTCACTGGTGGTGACCAGCTCCTTTTTTATTTTTAAGCTGTTGAGTTTTTTTTTCTAAGTCTGTATCAATTTATTTGGTCTCAGAACATTGTGTTTTTTTTTTAATTGTGAGAATACCGTACAGAGGAGTTACAATTACATGGGCAAGATAACAAGTACATTTCTTATCAAGCATTGTTGCCTCCTCTTTGTTTCCCCTTCCCATCCCTTCCCATACTCCCCCCTCCCCCACCTGAACCTCCCCGCCACACACACCAAAGTTGTAAAGTTGGTTTTTCCACATAACGACGTGTACATCTCATTGTTGCAATGGGTCCACCTGTATCCCTAGTTAAATGATTTGTTTTTTCCCTTCCCCTCCACAAATTATACCAATATCAAATACAGTGAAAGCATAGGTTATACTGCGGGGGAGGAACATACAAAGCAACAAAGAAATCATCTTATAAATATGTTAGAAACAATTGCATGAAAGAAAAAAAACCATTTGAATACTTATCTTGGTGAGGTTTTATATATCTACTAGTCCTTTTTCATTTCTTTCCAAATGTTTTCTTTCAGTCCATCGTCCATCTTTTCATGTTCACATGATATTTGTTTGCTAGAGCCAATTTGATGAGGCCCAACTTATGTTACTTCCTGTAATGAATTATCCTTTTCCTATCATCTCTGAAACATGTCTATTGACTCACCATTAAGAAATGTATGGAGCTGGGCTCATGCCTGTCATCCTAGCTACTCAGTGGGCTGAGATCTGAGAATCATGGTTTGATGCCAGCCTGGGCAGAAAGGTTTGTGAGATTCTTATCCCCAATAAACTATTCTGGAAAAGCCAGAAGTGGTACTGTGGCTCAAGTGGTAGAGCCCTAACCTTGACCACAAAGAGGCTCAGGGACAGTGCCCAGGCCTTGAGTTCAAGCCCCAGGACAGGCAAGACAAAAAAAAAATGTATGAGTACCATCTGGAGACTGCCCTTGCCAAGAAGAATAAATATAAAGTCTAGGTATAAGCATTTCTCTTTTTCTAAATGTGCCTCATATAGAGTTATCTCTGAAGGCAACTATATATAAAAAAGAGAGAGAACCAAAACTTGACCGCTCTAGATAACTGCGCAGAATTCTTCTCAGAACAGCTGAAGTCAATGAATCGAAATGTGTGAAGCGGTAGCTAAGTATTTAAAGTTCTCTTAGACATTTGCAATTAAGCCATGCTTACTTTTCTGACCAAGGCTTACCAATGAAACATTCCAAGCAAAAGCCCAGGAAGCATTTGGTCAGAATGCCTTACCTTTCTGTTTCTGAAACTCCAAGCTCCAAGCCCCTTTAGTGAGAAAGAGTTCCCTGTGGAGTAGCGAACCAATCTAACCTAGGCATAGCTTTAATCTTCCAAACCTGTTTGTTGATCAGACTCAGTTTGTGGATCATGGGTGGGGCTTAAACTCAGGGCCTGGGAGTTGTCCCTCAGCTCTTTTGCTCAAGGCTAGTACTCTACCACTTTGAGCAACAGTTCATTGGAGATAAGAGTGTCACAGACTTTCCTGCCCAAGTTGGCTTTGAACCATGATCCTCAGATCTGAGCCTCTCTAGTAGCTTGGATTACAGGCATGAGCCACATTCTCAGATCTCAGCTTTCTCAGTAGTTAGGATTATAGGTGTGAGCCACCAGCGCCCAGCTGCATTTTGTATTTTGCATTCTGATGCACTTGGGAGTTTTGTTAAACAGATCGTGCTTGTGAGTATTTATCCCTCATTTTATGCAATGAAGCAAATCAGCCAAAAAAATAGGACCATGAAATCCCATTTTTTGTCTTTCTGCTACACATATGAACCCTCTCCTATGAACAAGTTCTGTAGTAATACATTTCAAGAGAGCCTGATTTCTGAATCCTTTCAAGCTGGTGCAAATGGAAAAGGCTTTCTCTTTTCATTTAAGGCTAAAGACAAGAATGCTGTTGCTCTACCAGTGCAACCTAACTCCTGGTAATAAAATACCAATATAAATAGTTAGGCATTTTAGCCATATCCCTCTGTAGTCACTGTCTGTTTTTGTCTTTCCCCAGCTTCTTTTGACAACCGCTAATCTCCTTTCTGTCTCTGGATTTACTTGTTCTAGAATTTTCATCTATATGGACTAAACAATATTGGCCAATTGTATCTGATTTCTTTCACTTGGCATAATGTTTTGAGGTTCCTCCATGTTGTGATATATGTCAGTACTTCCTGATTTTTTTTTTGGCTGAAGAATATTCCATTCAATGAATATATTTTATTCATCCATTTAGTTTGGGGCATCTTGACTAGAGCTACTATGAACATTTATGTATATGTGTTAATATAAATATGTGTTTTCAGCAGTCTTGACTTGATACATGTAAGGGTAGGACTGAGGACATACATAGTTAAGTATATATTATATAGTAACTATATATATATATATATAACTATATATATTTAGCCCTTTGACAAACTGCTAGATTGATTTTCATAGCAAGTGTTTCATTTAACATTCACCACCTGAGGTTTCCAGTTTTTCAAAACCTTCAATAAATACTGCTTGCCTGTCTTTGTTTTAGCTCTAGTAAAATACATGTAACTTAAAATAGATCATTTGTGACCTTTCATCAATTCATGTTTGTTCACACATGTATATCTGGTTACAGAATGTTATCATACACCCTAAGTCAGCACTCATGTAACTCTCCATCCCCCTCTCCCTGTCTTCAGCGGTCATTCATTGGCGTTCCCTCTCTATGGATTCCACAACTCTAGATGTTTCATAGAAATGCTGCTTCACAATATATGGCCATTTTTGTCTTAGTGTTTTTACTTAGTGTGATCATTTTTCTCTTCCTTTGTTTTTTTTTTTTTTTTAGTCAGTCATGGGGCTTGAACTCAGGGCTTGGGCACTGTCCCTGACCTTTTTTGCTCAAGAGTTATGCTTTATCATTTTGACCCATAGCTCCACTTCTGGCTTTTGAGTAGTTCATTGGAGATGAGTTTTACAGATTTATCTGCCTAGGCTGGCTTTGAACTATGATCCTCATATTCTAGCCTCCTGAGTAGCTAGGATTATAGGTGTGAGCCACAGGCCCCCAGCTTCTTTACCTCTTTAAAAATTGTTTTTTTTTTAGTGGTAATGGAGTTTTAATTTGGGGGGCCTGTGTTGGATAGGGCCATGCCTGCCGTGCCCACAACCCTCTTTTCTTCCCCTTATTTTCAGATAGGCTCATATATTTTTTGCTACAAACTCACCTCAGACTGTGATCCTCTGAACTATGTCCTCTAGTAAAGTTGGGACCACAGGTGCACACATCATATCTAAGGAGATCTTCCTAACTTTTTGATGGGGCTGCCTTTGAACCTTGATGCTTCATGCCTTGAGAAGTTGGGATTGTAGGCATGAATCACCAGGCCAAGCTTCAACCCTTTTTTTTTTTTAACATTTTAGTATGTCTTTGTGATAATTCAGGGTTTTTTTGTTTGTGTTTTTGTTTTTTTTTTCCTATCTGGTATTGACTGAGTTACTTGATTGTATAGATTGTTATTCTTCAGCTTTCAAGATTCTGATCATTGTACTTGCTTCAGCAGCACATATTCTAAAGATTCAGATCATTTTTGTCTCTTTGCTATTATGCGCATGTTGGTGTGTTGTATTGTTCCATATTTCTCTAACATTCTGATTTTTATTACATTTTTCCTTGCTTGCATTTTTTCAGATTGCATAATTACCTATTGAAATATCATTAGGCTTCCTGATCACTTATTCTGTCAGCTCAAGTCCTCTGCTGATACTTTGTTTTAGTTATTGTTCTTTTCAACCTGTTTTCATTTTCTAATTTTCTATCTTATGAAACATTATTATATATCTTCTTTTGCTTCTTTAAGCATGATTTATGCTTCATGCACTGATTACTTTGTTAAGTTTGACATCTAAGCCCTCTCACAGGTGGTTTTTGTTGTCTGCCTTTTTTCTTGTGTATAAGCTATACTGGCTTGTTGTTGTTTTTTTCTTCTTTTGTGCCAGTCCTGGGGCTTGAACTTAGGCCTGAGTGCTATCCCTGAGTTTTTGTGCTTGAGTCTAGAACTCTGCCACTTGAGCCACAGTTCCACTTCTGGCTTTTTGGTGGTTAAGTGGATATAAGAGTCTCATGGACTTTTCTGCTTGGGCTGGCTTCAAGCTGGGATCCTCAGATCTCAGCTTCCTGAATAGCTAAGTTATAGGCATCAGGTCCCAGCCACATTATCTAATATTAACATAGCCACTTATGCTTGATTTTGACCAATGTTTACATACTATTAGCAATCTTTCAATGATTTTCTAAACTTTAAAAAATGTTCTATATCAGAATTTTAATCTATAATTAGCAGGGTAAATAAAGAGAAGTGGATCTATTCTACACTGTCCAGTACTGGAAGTCTAGGTCACTTATTTCTGTTTGCTTGAATGATTTAGGGGACTTGGTTAAGCCTCTGTGGAAGCATGTGTTGCACATACCTAGTTTTAGCTCAATAATCTCATGTTGCCAAGTCAACTTCTCAATATACCCAGGATTGTAGTGGCCTCATTTTCTTTACTTCTAGGCGGTTGAGTTTTTGGGGACTAAATTTAGGAGCTGGAGACCAGTTCAACAGTAGAATATTTGTTTAGCATATTTGAAGATCTGGGTTCAATTCCTGGCACTACCAACAAATTCAACTTATTATTTTTTTGCCAGTCCTAGGGCTTGAATTCAGGGCCTGGGCACTGTCTCTGAGCTTCTTTTGCTTAAGGCTGGCACTTGAGCCACAGTGCCAGTTTTGGTTTTTTCTGGTTATGTGGTACTGAGGAATTGAACCCAGGATTTCATGCATGCTAGACAAGCACTCTACCACTAAGCCACATTCCCAGCCCCTAAACTTATTTTTAACTGAAAGATTAAAACATAAAAAATGCACCTATATAAGCAATGCCACATGAAGGTTCAATGCATAGATACATTGTGTGATGCTTAAATGAGTTTACACATACCTAAGTTTAACATTTCTTTCTTTTCTTGTGTGTGACAACCCTGGTGCTTGACCTCAGAGTCTGGGCATTGTCCCTGAGCTTTTCTGCTCAAGCCTAGGGCTCTTCCACTGTACACACAGCTCTACTTTCAGATTTTTGGTGTTTAATTGGAGGTAAGAGTCTCATGGTCTTTCCTGCCTGGGTTGACTTTGAACAGAATTCTTCAGTTCTGAGCCCTCTGAGTAGCTAGGATTACAGGTGTGAGTCACCAGCATCATGAACATTTAACACTTCTTTATATTGAGAACATTCAAATTCTTCCATGTAACCTTTTTTTTGGGGGGGGCAGCTGGGGCTTGAACTCAGGGCCTGGGTACTGTCCCTGAGCATCTGCTCAAGGCTACTTGAGCCACAGTGCCACTTCTGGCATTTTTCTGAGTAGTTTATTGGAGATGAGAGTCTCACAGACTTTCTTGCCAGGGCTGGCTTTGAACCACGATCCTCAGATCTCAGCTTCCTGAGCAGGTAGAATTGCAGGTGTGAGCCACCAACAGCTGGCAAAATCTGGATTTAAATAATAACAAAAAAGAATGAGGGGAGTCTTTACCTGGCCAAAAGAAGTAGTAATCTTGAGACTGACTGACAAGAGGAAACCTTACAGTATTATATGAAGGCCTGACTTGTTTAAGGTCACCTGATGGGCTGTGAAGGAATTTTGCAGTACCTTCAAGCATGGGTGGGATTTGTGTACCCACATATTCCTATTTCTGGCACCATAGTCAAGAGGACTGGGAAACAAAGTAAGTACACCATAAATATTTGGGTTTACTTTATTATTATTATTATTGTTATTATTATTTTGTGAAAATACCATACAGAGGGGTTACAATTACATGGGCAAGATAATGACTACATTTTTTATCAAGCATTGTTGCCTCCTCCTTTGTTTCCCCTTCCCATCCCTTCCCATCTCCCACCCCCCCCCTCCCCCCCCCCCCCCCGCCAAATTTAGGTTTACTTGAATGACATTTCTTTTCCTATACTACTTTCCAGAAGCTTAACTTTTTCTAGATCACGCTTGTTCCTGATTGAGAGTGATAATTTTAAGAAAAGTAATGGAATAAGATGGACACATCTATAACCAATCAGATTGCTACAGGAGATATTGTTTGCAATATAGAACCAAGTATTTATTTGTTCATTCATTCATTCATTTATTATTATTGTTTTATTCTGGGGCTTCAAGTCATGGCCTGGGCACTGCCTTTTTGCTCAAGGTTAGTGCTCTATCACGTGAGCTACAGCTCTGAGCTGCAGCTCTACTTCCAGTATTTTGGTGGTTACTTGAAGATAAGATCTCAAGGTCTTTCCTGCCCAGGTTGGCTTTGAACTGTGATCCTCAGATCTCAGTCTCTTGAGTAGCTAGGATTGCAGGCATGAGCCATCATTGCCTGGAGACATATTTGAATTCTCTCAAAACATTTCTATTGATGTATGCTTGCCTTGGCTGAAATTTGGGATAATTAGTAGTAATTTTAATGTGTTCCATAAATAACTGATTTCCAACCCGAACAGATTTATTGCAGAAAGATGAACTTTGGTGAATGTGCTATACTCCAGAATTTGAGGTGGTATTGTTTTTCTGTGATCATATGGGACAGCTGAAGAACCACACACAGCTTTGTGCAATGGTGGATTTTAATTGGGGAAAATGATTGTAAGGAATCCTGTTACCTTTTCAAAATATACACACAGCGTTAGATGTTTATGGGGAAACTTAACCTTTTTGTAGAAATACAAGCTAGGCAAAAGTTTGTGTGTGTGTGTGTGTGTGTGTAGATTTTTTTATACTGGATTAAAATAATTATGCATCTGAGTTATCAATTTATGTAATGATATACAGGGAGAAGGTGAAGTGGATGGCACTATTCTTTTGAGTAATGGTACCTGGGTTCCATTCCCCACTCAGCTAAATGGGTATGGACAATATCCCTGAAGTGCTCTCCGCTTCAGTCTCCTTAACAGCAGAGCAGAAATGAATACCTACTGTCACTGAACTCATGGAGATGCTACACTGCTAATTAGATCATGCCTTAAAAGCATTTGGAGCTCTATTGAGAAATATGTTGTCTCAAATTAAGTAGAGCCTATGGCTTTGTAAATAGAAATATATTGCCATGAAATAACTCATTGTGGTGGTGGGAGGATGATATGCAGACCAGCTAACGGTGATTAGTAACTCAGTAAACTGATTTGGAGAAAAAGAAAGAAATAGAGAAAAAGAAAGAAATAGAGAAAAAGAAAGAAAGAAAATGAAGAGGAAAGTCTTGCTTTGGGAGAACAGTTAGTGAGATTTAGGTAAGGACTATGGTCCTGTGATTCAAGTGGCTTTTGCTTACTTGTTTGTCATGGACCAAGTTTGCAGGGATGGAATAAATAGAGGCAACTCGCAGAATTGTGTGGCTGTAGACAGTGAAGTGCCTTTTGTTTGAATCAAGGTGAAACTTTCCTTAGTACATTTTAAAAAAATGTATAACTTAAAAATCATCTTTAAGGGCTGGGAGGGTAGCTCAGTAGTAGAGTGCTTGCCTTGCATGCCTGTGGCTCTGGGTTCGATTCCTCAGCACCACATAAGCAAAAATAAAAAAATCCGGAAGTGGCACTGTGGCTCAAGTGGTAGAGTGCTAGCCTTGAGATGAAGAGCTGAGGGACAGCGCCCAGGCCCAGAGTTCAAGCCCCACGACTGGACCCCCCCAAAAAATTATCTTTAAGTAATTGTACCAAGGGGTTTGAGTTCAGACTGTACATTTAGAAGTACAATGCATCTTGAGCAAGGTTACCTCTTCTATCATTGTCTCCCCAGGACCCCCATCTCTCTCCATTACCTGGCTCTGTGATGCAGTGTGATAATAGATGGGACTGTCTGGTCAGGCCTGGAGTGGTCATTCTATTTTTGAACAATTTTAGTGTGTGTGTGTGTGTGTGTGTGTGTGTGTGTGTGTGTTGGCCCTGGGTCTTGAACTCAAGGACTGGCCACTGACCCCGAGTTTTTATGCTCAAGGCTAGCACTGTACCACTGAGCCATCCCTCCGCTTCCAGCCTTTTGGAGGTCAAAGCTGCTACAGATGCAAAGAGAGTCATGGCAGGCGGTTAGAGTAGTTTTTCACATAATGAAACCAGTGACAGAGTTGTTTTGGCACAGAGCTGATTTCAAGGCACAGAGCTGGCTTAAGGTTTACTGGGTATGGACAAATTGCAGTTCAAATGAGCCATAGCTAGCCAAGGGACCATGTTGAGCTAAGTCCTAGGGACAGAGTTAGGAGTTTCCTGAGGATCCATGCTAGATTTTTGTTGATGGGTTAGTAGATGCCACTGTATCTCATTGTTAGGTGTTCCTGTTTTGTTTTTGCCAATTCTGGGGCTTAATCTCAAGCCCTGGGTCCCCCTGAGCTTTTGTGCTCAAGGCTAGTGCTCTTGAGCCACAGCGCCACTTCTGGCTTTTTGTGACTTCATGGGAGAGAAGAGTTTCATGAACATTTCTGCCCAGGGTGACTTTGAACAATGATCTTCAGATCTCAGCCTCTTGAGTAGCTAGGATAAAAGATGTGAGCCGCTGGTGCTCCCAGGTTCCGGTTTGCATTACTCATTGGTCTGGTGTAGTGGACATATTCATGGGCGTGGTTTCTCTGATTTTTTTTGGGTGGGAGGTTAATGGTGGGGCTTGAACTCAGGGCCTAGGTGCTGTCCCTGAGCCTTTTTGTGCTCAAGGTTGAGCCCTCTACCACTTGCACCACAGCACCACTTCCAGGTTTTGAGTGGTTAATTGGAGATAAACAGTCTCATGGGGGCTTTTCTGGCCAGGCTGGCTTTGCACCATGATCCTCAGATCTCAGCCTCCCGAGTAGCTAGGATTGCAGATGGGAGCTACCAGCCCCCAGCTTTTGATAGGGTTTTGATATGCCAGTGTGTCCATGTATATACATGGTCCTACTTTAATTTGGTAAGTTCACAGGTGGTGATTTTTATTTGCCTCAGTAAGTTATCAATGTGAGCCCCGTGATTTGTGCTGTACAGATGGTGGTTGTTTACTTGTACAAACAAGATGCAGAATCATTCTGCTTTTGGATTTGTGCTCAACATTAAGCATACTGCTGCTTTATAGAATGCTGCCAGTCACTAAGGGAAAGGTACAGGCTGATCTCCACGGTCCTTTAAACAACTTTGACTTGTAAGACAGCAGATAGAAATAGCAGTTCAGGAGCACCTAATTAACCAAATTACTTACTCTGGAAATTTTTCTTCTCTCTCTTCTTTCTAACACACAATCAGAAGAAAGGAAGCCATGGACATGCCTGGTCAAAGAGTGATCTAGTCTTCTTACAGGTTGAACAAATTGAAGCCACTGAATAACTTACTTGAGCTTGTCCATGCAGAAGCTTCTGTGTTCAGCTCAAGCCTGTCCAGTCATGATTTGGGCAGACTCTTGATCTCTGAATGAAAGGCCTTTTGGATAATGTATCGAATTTAGAGCCTATGAAAATGTCAAAACATGACCTTTCTATCAGATGGAAGCTTTCTCTATGTTTAGGGACTTTTCCATGTCTGTCTTTTGAGGGTCTTTGTCCACAGTGTCAATGATCATATATTGATTAAGAAAACGTATAACTTTAGCTGGGCACTGGTAGTTTATGACTATAATCCTAGCTATTCAGGAGGCTGAGATCTGAAGAGTGAAGTTTAAAGCCAGTCTAGACAAGAAAGTCCATGAAATGCTCATCTCCAATGAACTACCAAAAAAAGTTGGGAGTAGGGATGAGGCTCAAGTGGTAGAGCACTAGCTTTGAGCACAAAAGCTTAGAGATAGCACCTAGGTTCTGAGTTCAAGTCACAGGACTGGCCCTAAAAATGAGAAAATCCACAAGTATAGCTGTGGTTCAAGAGGCAGAGCGCTAGCCTTGAGCAGAAAGAAAAAAAAGAAAAGAAAAACTCAGTGACAGCACCTAGGCCTTGATTTCAAACCCCAGGACATATGCGCATGCAGTGTGCACACGCACACACACACACACACACACACACACACACACACACACACACTGCCAAAAGCCAAACACAATTTTCTGTCCTGTTCTATATAATGTAGCTTAAAGATATCCTGCAGATCCACCTCTGGTCATGCTTTTCAAAGTAATATAAAGTAATGGCCCTTCTATACTAACATTTTTTTTGTCAGTTGTGGGGCTTGAACTCGGCACCTGGGTGCTGTCCCTGAGTTCTTTTGCTCAAGCCTAGTGCTCTACCACTTAAGCCACAGCACTACTTCTGGTTTTCTGGTGGTTCATTGGAGATAAGAGTCTCACGGACTTTCCTGCCTGGGCTGGCTTTGAACCATGATCCTCAGATCTCAGCTTCCTCAGTAGCTAGGATTACAGGCATGAGCCACTGGCACCCAGGTCTAATTTGTTTTTATGTTGGGTGAAACAGAGTCAGTCCGTAGTCAAACAGGGTGAGGCCTGAGAAGCCAAAGACTTCAAGTGATGGTGGCAATCCATGTAGCCAGGGTTACCCTACAATGCTGTTCTTTCCATTTGTCCATCCACTCATCCATGTCTCCATCCATTCATCCATCCTTCAATCCATGTAGCCAGCCAAGTGGCTACCCATACAAAATCTCAAACAGTTGGCTGTTGTTAGATAGGTCAAGTTTCTTTCATGTCATTTAGTATAAAACATCAATAATTCCATAGTCCTTCTTTCTGATTGTCTGGAAGATAAGATGTCTCACTGTTTTTGTAAAAAATGCAAATGTTATCTAATCTGGGTTCTGGTAATCCACAATTCCATTCTTGTGTGTTCATTTACTGAGAATTCTGAGAATATTCATGAACCTTGAGCAAGCATGTGTTGTACTCTCAGTACTTCTAAGATTGATTCCCATTTCCCTTTTTTTCTCTCCAATTTCTCTTGCCATGCTGTCACATCAGCTGGGTCTGGTAGAGCACGAGTGTGTGCACAGTTGTACAGTTGATGAACTCCCTAACCTATCCTGGAAATAAGAGGCAGGTAATTCTGCCAGTTAGTGAGGTGGCTTGAGGAGCATGAAAGATTTTCAGGATTGTTAGCCATTTTGTTGGTGTCTTTTTTTTTTTTTTGTCATTTGTGGGGCTTGAACTCTGGGCCTGGGCGCTGTCCCTCAACTCTTCAGCTCAAGGAGAGTGCTCTACCACTTTGAGCCACAGTGCCACTTCTGTTTTTCTGGTGGTGAATTGGAGATAAGAGTCACATGGACTTTCCAGCCTAGGGTTGGCTTTGAACCATGATCCTCAGATCTCAGCCTCCTGAGTAGCTAGGATTATAGGCACGAGCCACTGGCGCCCCGTGGTGTATTGTTTATGTCTTAACAAAGGAATCCACTGTGCTTGTTGTGATCTACTTTATCTGTGGGTTCTAGATTTTAGGGGATGGAGAGTAAAGGAAGGTATCTCACCTTTTTTTCTTTTTTTTTGCTGGGTGGCTGGATAGGCTGGATTTCAGCTTCCAAGGCTGGCGGGTGGCTGCTTTAGGGGGAGGATGCTAAACTGAGTTGACATTTTGGTGGAGTTTGTTTTCTTCACAGGGGTTGCACTTTGTTCATCTTTCCAACATTTTTCCATATGCTGACTAATGCTTACAGCTGGCTCTCAAGAGAAAAATGCTGGGAAGATCAATCAACTGAGATCTTAAAGGGTAAATAAGGGTTTTAAGTGGGTTTAGGCAGCATCTATTTAGTTCAGTGAGAAAAAGTGCTTCTAAGAACAGAAAATTTGTCCGCAGAAAATGCCTCCTCCCAAATGGCAACACAGCAATCAAGACCCTCCAATGGTTATTTTTTTTTTAGCCTGAATATCCACTTCTGCTTGGATTTCCAATGGCTGCTTAAAACCCCAAGTGAAAGGAATAATGCAGTGCATTTGACTTGAAGGAATTCACTAATGGAAGATCAAAGTTGTAAAAAAAAAAAAAAAAGAAAATCTCATATCCATTATTGGATGTTTGTATGTGGAAATGGGCAAAAGGAAGTTGCATAAAATATCCCTTTCAATAATTTCACACATGCCGGGTGCCCATGGCTCATGCATGCAAGTATCCCTAGCTACTCAGGAGGCTGAGACTGAGGATCGCAGTTCAAAGCCAGCCCAGGCAGGAAAGTAGGAAACACCATGAGACTGTTTATCTCCAATAAACCACCAGAAAAACTGGAAGTGGCGCTGTGGCTCAAGCTGAAGAGCTGAGAGACAGCGCCCAGGCCCAGAGTTCAAGCCCCACAACTGGCCAAAACAACAACAACAAAAAAAACCCACACAAAGACAGTTTTTTAAACTTTTTCAGCTGCCATAAATCTCAAGAAAGAACAAACATAAAATTGACATTGTTTAAAAAAAAGCTTCAGAGTGTTACTTAGACTTTTACTATTCTCTCTTCATAGCAGTCCCCGAATGAGAAACTATAGCATCGAAATCAACTCATTCAGAACTGAATTCCTATAGCTTTATAAT
Source organism: Dipodomys ordii (assembly GCF_000151885.1). Taxonomy (NCBI): domain Eukaryota; kingdom Metazoa; phylum Chordata; class Mammalia; order Rodentia; family Heteromyidae; genus Dipodomys; species Dipodomys ordii. The sequence goes on from NW_012267254.1 coordinate 3,354,567, forward strand.
GTAGCAAATTTGAAATTTTTCATCCTCCTTTTAAAATTTTTTTTTTTTGCTGATCCTAGGGTTTGAACTCAGGGCCTGGGTGCTGTCCCTGAGCCTCTTTGTGCTCAAGGCTAGTGCTTTACCACTTGAGCCACAGTGCCGTTTCTGGCTTTTTCTGAGTAGGTTATTGGAAATGAGAATCTCAGACTTTTCTGTCTTGGCTGGCCTGGAACCACGATCCTCAGATTTCAACCTCTTGAGTAGCTAGGATTACAGGCATGAGCCACCAGTGCTATGTTATTGTCTTTATGTAGTGAAATAAACATGCGAGCCACTAGATATTACACATTTAACCAGTTTTTTACATAGTGGCCTTTGACCAAAGGTGATAGTAGTCTTTTCAAAAAAATTTATTGTTATTATAGAGGTGATGTGCAGAGGGATTGCAATTACATGAATCAAGTAATAAATCCATTTCTTTTTGTAAAGTGTCATCTGTTCCCTTATTCTCTCCCAGTCTCTCCTGTCTCCATTCATGAGTTGTATAGTTCACTTTTATCCATGTCCAGTGAGCTCCACTCCTGTTATTCACTCTTTTTTCCCCTGGAGTTCTGTACCCTTCCTGACCCTCCCATAGATAGAACATACATATGACTAGTTATTGCGAATAAGGGAAACCATGGGAGCTATGTTTCTTTGGGCCTGGCTTACTTAATAAAATTTTTTTCCAAGTCTTTCCATTTCCTAACAAATGGGGCAATGTCATTCTTTCTGACAGAGGAATAGAGTTCCATTGTGGATATATACCACATTTTCTTGATCCATTCATCTACTGACAGGCATCTGGGCTGGTTCCATATCTTAGCTATGGTAAATAATGCTGCAATATAACTAGTATATGTCTGAGTCAAGCAGAAAAGGTCAGATAAGTTGATGTTAGGGAAATGAACCCTAAGATATGTATTCAAATGTTTTTTTTATTTCATGCAATTGTTTCTAACACATTTATAAGATTATTTCTTTGCTGCTTTGTATGTCCCTCCCCTACAGTATAACCCCTGCTTTCACTGTATTTGATGTCGGTATAATTTGTGGAGGGGAAGGGAAAAAACAAATCGTTTAAATAGGGATACAGGTGGACCCATTGCAACAATGAGATGTACGAGTCGTTATGTCGAAAATGAACTTTACAACTTTGATGGGGGGGGAGGAGGATTGGGTGAGGGGGGGGCGGATGGGAAGGGATGGGAAGGGGAAACAAAGGAGGAGGCTACAATGCTTGATAAGAAATGTACTCATTATCTTGCCTATGTAATTGTAACCCCTCTGTACAGTATTTTCACAATAAAAAAAGAATATACATATGAATGCACTGTTTATAAGGTAGAGAGGATGGAATCACCAAAACCTAAAACAAAAAGCCTTTAGTTTTCATATCTTGGAGTTTGTTTCAGTATGTATATTTTTAATATAAATATAAAGAGGCACTTAGACATTGTACCTTTGTCTTTCTCTCCTAAGCCTATCCACTTTTGGTCTCACTGTATCTAGAATCCCGTGTAATTTGTCATATCCCAGTGCATTTTAGCTATAACTTCCACATATTAGAGAAAATATGCACCGTTTGTCTCTCCGATCATAGCATATCTCACTTAACATGATTTGTTCTAGTTCCATCCATTTCCCTGCAAATAACATTATTTTGTTTTTTCTAATGGATGTTTACAATTCCATTGTATATAGGTACTACATTTTTGGGATCCACTCGTCTATTGTGGGGCATGGGGGCTATTTCTGTATCTTGGCTATTGTAAATAATGCGGCAATGAACATGGATGTGCAGGTGTCCTTATCATATACTGGTCCTTGATGTTCAGGGTAAATGCCTAGGCTGAGTGGTAGAGGAGGTCTATATTTAGTTTTTTGAGGAACCTCCAGACTGCTTTCCAGAGTGGTTGTACTAGTTTACATTCCCACCAACAGTGCCTTTAGGTTCCTCTTTCTTTTCTTTTTCTTTTCTTTTCTTTCTTTTTTTGTGGTCATGGGGCTTGAACTCTGGGTCTGGGCACTGTCCCTCAGCTCTTCAGCTCAAGGCTAGTGCTCTACCACTTGAGCCACAGTGCGACTTCCCATTTTCTGGGTGGTTTATTGGAGATAGGAGTCTCACGGTCTCTCCTGCCCGGGCTGGCTTTTAACCACGATCCTCAGATCTCAGCCTCCCCAGTAGCTAGGATTACAGGCACGAGCCACTGATGCCTAGCTAGGATTCCTCTTTCTGGTGGTGGTATTCTTGTAGAGTTTTGGGGGTTCTAGTGGTGAACTATTGAGGTTTTGTTAGAGGATATCCTCCTGGTATGACATAAATGTTATTACAAGCTTCCTGCCACTGCCAAACCAACAAAAGCAACTTACTTCATGAGATGTTAAGGGAAACATAATTGGGAAGGTAATTTTGAAAAAACTATCATCAGCCAGGCATTGGTGGCTCACACCTATAATCCTACTTACTCAGGAGGCTGAGTTATGAGGGTTGTGGTTCAAACCCAGCTTGGGCAGGAAAGTTTGTGCAACTCTTATCTCCAATGAACCACCAGAAAACTGGAAGTTGGGCTCAACGTGGTAGAGTACAAGCTTTGAGCATAAAAGCTCAGGGACAGGGCCCAGGCCCTGAGTTCAAGCCTCATGTCCCCCTCCCCCACAATCATCAAAACACTGTCCACCATCTAGTATGAAATTATCCTTTCATTATCTGCCTTTGTCTACTCCTGTTAGCATGAAGAGTTGTAAAGTCAGTGTGTGTCTGGGAATCTAAAGTCGAAAGGTGTGATCAGAAGAATTAGCAGGGGCTTTTTTGCTTTCAGCTGGTCATTTATTGTGATACCTACCTTGTTATTTGCATCTGCCACAAGGACCATTAAGACCAGAATGCCTGTTTAGTTGCCTGTCAGCAGACTATAGAGCTTTTTTCAGAGCAAACAAAGCAGCCAGCAGGTTTCTCTATAGAACCACTCAGTATGAGAGGCCATGTTTTACCTGACCACAGTCCAGGGAGGTAGCAAATGGATTCCAATTGAATAATAACATGTCTGAAGGCTTTCTGAAAGGATGGGGGAAGTGTCCTCCTCTGGAAGTCCTAACTGCTCATGGCCTGTTTATATAAAAGACGGACTGTCAGAACAGAATGTTCTGGTCTTTTTTTCGACCTATGGCTTACAGGACAAGGCTAGCCTACTAGGAAGCCTATCTGTCAAGTCCTTGGCTGTCTCAAGCTGTCACACTTGTCCCTGTGCCTGTCACCTGCCACGTCCAGAATGAACAGTGTGGAGAATATTCAGAGTTCTTCATTTGAAAAGGGAGATGTGGCCTAAGAAATGAAGTCTCCCTGTGCACCACCCTCCCTCCCAGCCCTGGCTTCCCTCATACCTGCAGTGAAGAATGATGTGTCATTTCCAGCAAAAGATGTTCTTCTGGCCAGGCACTAGTGGCTCATGCTCATTACTAGTAACTAGTAATCCTAGTTACACAGGAGGCTGAGATCTGAGGATCAGGGGCTTGAAGGCAGACTAGGCAGGAAAGTGTATAAAATTCTTATCTCCAGGGCTGGGAAGGTGGCTCAGTGGTAGAGTGCTTGCCTTGCATTTCTGAGGCCCTGGGTTCGATTCCTCAGCACCACATAAGCAAAAAGAAAAAAGGCGGAAGTGGCACTGTGGCTCAAGTGGCAGAGTGCTACCCTTGAGCTGAAGAGCTGAGGGACACTGCCCAGGCCCTGAGTTCAGGCCCCATGACTGGACCCCCCCCAAAAAAAGATTCTTATCTCCAGTTAACGATCAAAAAACCCAGAAGTGAGCTGGGAAAGTGGCTTAGTGGTAGAGTGCTTGCCTAGCATGCATGAAGCCCTGGGTTTGACTCCTCACTACCACATAAACAGAAAAAGCCACAAGTGGTGCTGTGGTTCAGGTGGTAGAGTGCTAGCCTTGAGCATAAACAAGGCCCTGGGTTCAAGCCCTAGGATGGGAAAAAAACCAAAACAACCAAAAAAAATTCAGAAATGGTGCTGTGACTCAAAGTGATAGAGTGCTAACTTTGTGGCCCTCCGCCTCCCCTGCAAAAAGCTGAAAGTTGATCAAGTATAGAGCGCTATTCTTTTTTTTTGTCAGTCGTGGGGCTTGAACTCTGGGTCTCGGCGCTGTCCCTGTGTTCTTTAGCTCAAGGCGCGTGCTCTCAGCATTCTGAGTAGCTAGGATTACAGGCATGAGCCACCAGTGCCCAGCTAGAGTGCTGTTCTTAAGCAAAGGAAGCTTAGGGACAGCACCCAGGCCCCGAGTTCCAGCTCCAAGACCAGGAAAAAAACGTTCCTCTGTTAAAATGAACCCAACCCCAAACAGAGGTTCCATGCTGTCTTTGGGCAGAAAGAGAAATAGGAAATAATGGGAACTCTGACCCCAATGTCTGCCATTTATTAGCTGAGCAACTTGAAATAATTTATTTCCCATGTCATTTCTTTCTTCATTTCTAAACCAGACAGAAAGAATAGTTCCTGCCTTCATCTTCATCGTCATTGTTCTTAACCATACTATCCAATCCATTCTGTGAGGGAGAAAATTGAGACTTAGGGACACTGAATGATTGGCTTACGCTCATGCAAAAAGTGACAGGACCGAAATGACCATTTGTCCATCTGTTCTCATTGACTCATTCAATGTTATTATACAACCAAGTGCAATAGCAATCTAGAGATGTCTTGAACAAAGAGATATTTAAGCCTGGTGCTGGTGGCTCATGCCTATAATCCTAGCTACTCAGGATCTCAAAGGCAGCCCAGGCAGCAAAGTCCATGAGAGTTTTATCTCCAACTGACTATCAGAGAACTGGAAGTTGTACTGTGGCTCAAAGTAGTAGAACACCAGGTTTCAGCAAAAAAAAGCCAAGGACAGTGCCCAGGCTAAGTTCAAGCCCCACAACCAACAACAACAACTGAAAAGAGATATTTACTAGAGGCTTATTGGAGCATCCTTTGACTGCGGTTTATCTCAACCAGAGAGCATGAGTAGCCACTTTTTATTTTCCTTTGCTTTTTTTTTTTTTTTTTTTTGTTGCTTCTGGGGTTTGAACTCAGGGCCTTGGTGATATCTCTGAGCTTTTTTGCTCAAAAGGGGTTCTCTACCTCTTCAGCGACACTGCCACTTCAGGCTTTTTCTGAGTAATTTATTGGCAATAAGAGTCTTATAGATTTTCCTGCCCAGTCGGGCTCCTAACCTTGATCCTCAGATCTCAGCCTCCTGAGCAGCGAGGTTTACAGGTATGAGCCACCAGCACCTGACAAGTCTTGGGCATTTTTCATAGCAGAGACAGCTTAGGTTCACTAATGGGATACTAGCCAATAGCAGGGCTTCCTATACCTGTTGTGAGAATGCCAAGCCATGAAGAAACTGTGGTTGGCCCCAAAGGGAAATTCTGACAAATGGTCCAGTGGTTAATGTGGGGATTAGTTGTTGCTGTGGATCATCTGTCTCCAGTTGATGGTGCTTCCAAGACAGCCTCAAAACCTCATTTCACTTGGCTGCTTTCAGTCGGCTGCAATTTTCCCTTTTAGAAGACATCTTTGCTTTTCAAAGTTTAATGAGATAATGCCACTTTCCTAAAGTTTTAAATGGTTGAGCCTATTTTAGCTGGCACAGAAATGTTTATAAATGTTAGACTTAAAATAATATAGTAGGAAAGAACAAATCCCTTGCCCACTTGTTTGGTCCATTTTGTGAGTACACTTGGCGCCAGCCATGCCACTCAACAGGCCTTTTGGACAGCCACTGAGGCTCATAACGCAATGATTTGGTTATATCTCATCAGAATCATTATGTTGATGAGATGGATGCTTTTGAACATGGGTCCTGCTACTCTCCCGAGTCTCTTTTTGTGTGTGAATATATAGAAACCATCCATCTCCAGAATTGGCCATCTCTATGATATTAATTTCAGCTCATTTAAAGGGGAAAGAAAAAGTCACATGCACAATTGTAAGAAAGCCACCCTGCAAGTAAGTTTAACATTGAAAAGAACACTCAGTAGTTAAATTGAAATTTTACAGGCTGCGATTTTTCTCAGTTCTGAACACATAGGGTTCAGAGCCAGAGCTGTGTGATTTGGTACTTGTTAAATGTGGAGTCCTCTTAGCCTTCCCCATGCGGAGATCAGAAGGGGAGGTAATGGCAATAGATTTCCTAACTCCCAATTTAAGCATTTATACGTGCGTTGTTAAAGTGATGATATAATACAAACAACACTCAGGGAAGAAAGCAATATCAACATGATGGTCCCTTAATCATTTTCTCCTTTTGATAACAGAGTGGCACCCACATCAATGTTTGCCTTTATGATCAAAGCAAACCATTTTACGTCGTGCCTAAGATGTTTATTTCATGAATTTTCTTTAATTTAATTGGAAGAATCTCATGGTAATTTACAAAGTCAATGTTTACCAGAATGGGTAATGAGCAGTATTTCATAGACAACAGAGAGGCCTGAGTGAAGGGGAGGCAGAGAGAGGAGAAAAGATACTAGTCATACTTGCTGGTCATTGCCACTTGCAAAATCATGTTTGAGTTGATGCCATTGACTTTTTTTGTGTGTGTATAAGTGTAAGCTCTGGGGCTTGAACTCAGGGGCTGGGCACTATCCTTGAGCTCTCTAGCACTCTATCACTTTGAGCCACAGTGCCACTTCTGGTTTTCTGGCAGTTTATTAGAGATAAGAGTCTCATGGACTTTCCTGTGTGGACTGGCTTTGAACTGTGATCATCAAATCTCAACCTCCTGAGTAGCTAGGATTATAGACGTGAGCCACCATCTCTAAGTGACTGGCAAAGTTTTCTATAGTACTGATCATTAGGGTATTTTTTCATCGAGATTTTTTGAAAAGTATACTTCATGAAAGAGAGTATGTAAGTTCTCTTGTACATTGCACACTGAGAAGATAATGGAGCCCAAATTTTGGCTCCTATAATTTCTCTTTGCATCTCATTGGTGATCATACTTTTCCCCCTCTTTTGTATTATTATCTTCAAATAGTTGTACAAAGGTGTTTCCATTTAGCATGTCCATTCAGTGATCATGCTTTTAAAGATTTCATTCTTTGATATACAATGTTGGCTGCACAGGACTGGTGAGCAAGAATTGGCTCTGAGATGATTTGCTTCAGCAAAAAAAAAAAAAAAAAGTAGAATGTATTTTATTACTACAGGATTCTTGCATTCATTTGGGTCTGCATTTTATTCCTAACTGCAACTTCAGAAACTATTGATGACAGTATAAATTCATAGAAACCTATTTTCAATGAGTTAGGAAGGAAATGAATGAAATTCTCTAGCTATACGATTCATGAGCAAATGTGAAGACTTGCAGGACTTGTGTTGAATGGTGCAGTGAATGTGAATGTATTAGAAGCTCACGATTGCATCACTGTCCCTGAGCAAAGAATGGAATTTGGGTGGGATGGGTGGACAGAGGCTCTTATGGCCTCATATATTACCAGCCCTGGAGCTATTTAAGTGATGACCATTGTTGTTGCTGTTGAAATGATGATGCATGAAATCCTACCTCCCAATGGAGCCTGATGTAGGGTAGAGGTGATTACAAGAACCATCACTGCTGTTTTAATGCTATGTATGTCAAGATTAAACCACAGAATGAAGTAATGTATACATTTTTTTCCTTTGAAAAGCAGCTGAAGAGAGAAACCAGCTAACTATTACTGTGTGTGTGTGTGTGTGTGTGTGTGTGTGAGAGAGAGAGAGAGAGAGAGAGAAAACAAAATCATGACAAAACTGTGTTATATATTTTATATATTAAACTACAACTTTTCGATTTGTTATGGCTTGAGGAATGACTTCATATGGTGTGTGCCCTTCAGCTACAGGAAAGTATTCTGTTTTTGAAAATGATTAGGGAAAATCTTTGCCTTAACTTCATTTCTGTTGTTGTTGTTGTTGTTGTTGTTTTTATGCTTGAACTAAAGGCTTGAGTTTTGTCCCTGAGTTTTTCTGCTCAAGGCTAGCATTCTACTGCTTAAGCTACAGCTCCACTTCTGGCATTTTTTTTTTTTTGGTGGTTCATTGGAGATGAGCGTTTCACAGACTTTCCTATCCTGGCTGGCTTTGAACTGCAATCCTCAGATCTCAGTCTCCCAAGTACCTAGGATTATAGGTGTGAGCCTCTAGCACCCAGGAGTGGATTTTTTGTTTGTTTGTTCATTCAAATCACTAGTTCTTAGTAAATATTTGCTTACATCTTGGCTTTCAATCTTATGATATAGATTGCATTGCTAACTCCACTTCCTGTAGGCAAATATATGTACATATATATATTCATACATATGTATATATATATATGATAATACTAATCAGAAACAAAGTGAAATGAATGTAATAACACAAATCAACCAATAAGCCCGTTATAAAGGACCACATGTTGCATTATTATATTTATGCTAAATGGAGATAATACACAGATCTATAGCCAGAAATTAATTTGGTAATTGCTCAATGAGGAGAGTAGGAGGGTAGATGCTAAGGAGTATGGCGGTTCTTTAAGTGGTAACAAAAATGTTAAACAATTATGGATTCACAACTTTGTGAGCATAGTAAAAACCATTTAGTCTCCCCTTTTAAGTGGATGAACTCTATACTATGTAAATTATGTGTTCAAAAAAAGCTGTCGTTTTCAAAAAGGGAAAGAATAAAAGATCTTAAGAGTCTTGCCAAAGTAATTGTATTGTATATGGGTTGCTTAAGTCACTACTTTCCTAAATCCGAAAGAGTAAAACTGTTTCAAAGTCAGACCCATAGAAGAATCTAGTGTAATACCAGGTTTGAAATTAAGTACTCCCAAGGACCTCAGCCAGTGACCAGGTTGTCTTTCTTGATTAGAGAGAATGGGTAGTTATGAGGTGTTACAGCCTGGCTGCCATATAAATGCGATTTCTGCCTGAGCAAATTCTAGTGCAATTAACCACTTGAAATAATTATCAAAACAGAGCTGTTTACAATCAAGATTCAGATCAGTGGTACAATTTTGCATAAGGCTCTGGGTTCCATCTCTAGCACCAAAAACAAACAAACAAACAAACAGCAGCTGTACTTCTCAAATTGTCTTAAAACATGGAAGCACCAGGATTTTATACATCTCTCTCTCTCTCTCTCTCTCTCTCCATACATACATACATATATGGACATAAATGCATATGACCATAAATATGTCCAGGCATATGTATATAGACATATCTATGCTTATACATAAAGATATACCACATTTTATGATTCCATTAATTGATTAATGAATATTTGAGTTGTTTCCTGTTTTAATTATTGTGAACAATGCTGCTATGAACAGTTGTGTACTCTGTATAACTCTGTGTGGATGTGTATTTTTATTTCTCTTGTTGTACCATTGCTTTCTAAAAAAATGGCACCATTTTACATTCCATCAGTGATGTAAGAAGGTAACAATTTTTGCACACCCTTACTAACCCTTTCTAAAACTTAAGGTTTATTGTTCATTTATTTATTTGCATCTTAGCCATCTAAGTGTATGAAGTGATATATCATTAAGGTTTTGATTTGAATTTTCCTAATGACCAGTTATGCCTAATTATATTGATCATCTTTTCATCTGCTTATTGACCATTTGTATATTTTGCTTTAGAGAAATATCTATTGAAGCTTTTTTCCCCTCTTGTTTCAAAGTTTCATTACTTGTCTTTTTAGTTAATAAGTTGCAATATTCTCTATGGATCTAGATACTTCCCTTATAAATTGCAGGATTTGCACCAATGTCCTACTATTCTGTGAATTTTCACTTCCTTGATGGTGTTCTTTAAAAAATTGTTATAGTAATGATGATGTACAGAGGCATTACAGTTACAAGTCAGATAAAGAGTACAGTACATCTCTCTTTGGACAATGTCACTCCTTCCCTTTGTGTTCCTCTCATAAGAAAATCCTCCTTTGGCTTGTTTGTATTCTTTGAAATATAAAAGGATTACATTTTGGTGATAGCTATGTATATGAACATCTGCTCTGCTTTTACCGATGATGATCTGTCTAATGCCAGCAATGTTAACTTGGATTCTTACATTGCTCCCCATTGACCAGATTATTTCATTATTGCAGAAACATGTGCTGGAGAGTTTATGGGCTATTGTTATGGTTCGAATATGAAATATGTCCCACAGGCTCATTGTTGAAGGCTTAGTCCCTGGCTGGTGGCACTATGGATGGGTGGTGACAACTTTCATAAGATGTAAAAGAATTAGGCCCCTGGGTATATGTTGTTTGGGACTAAATAGTGCTCTGACACCTTTCTTCAGTTCTCTGCTTCCTGGCTGCACACCACTACTCCAGGATGGTCTTCCTTCTCCCAGCCCAGAAACAACTGCACTGGTCAACTATGGCTCATAATGAGATGTCTATTCCCCTACATGGTTTCTGTCAAGTGTTTTGTCACAGTTATAAACAGCTGATTAACACAGTTATTTTTGTGAGTAAATCAGAATAATCAGTAACATAGGGAGAATGGCATAGTTATGTCACGTGTGTGTTTATTGCCAGAACTTTGAAATTTTGTTTTGAGTAATGAACATATGGTATCATTAGAGGATATTTTAGAAAGGGACAAGGACACCTGCAGTATCTCTTTAGTAATGAATTGCAAATCCTAGACAGAATAGTAAAGCAAGAAAGAGAAAAGATATGTGCATTTAGAAGAAACAAATCTTTCACTGTGCACAAATCTTTTTGTACAAATAGAATATTTATAAAAATTTATAATAAATCTTTGGAATTAATAACGAGTTGTTGAATTTTAAATTCAATACAAAAATCAATTTTTGTATACAAGTAAACTACTAAGGATGTTATTTTAAATGGTACCACAACACATTAACTGCCTAGGAATTTTTTTTTTTGGTTGGTCGTGGGACCTGAACTCTGGGCCTGGGCACTGTCCCTCAGTTCTTCAGCTCAAGGTTGGAGCTCTACCACTTGAGCCACAACACCACTTCTGGCTTTTTCTGCTTATGTGGTGCTGAGGAATTGAACCCAGGGCCTCATGCGTGCAAAGCAAGCACTCTACCATTGAGCCACCTTCCCACCTTGGAATTTTTTTTTTAAAGTTGTGTAAGACTTCTCTGAAATTCATGAAACTTGGTTGAGAAACATTGAGCATCCTACAGAATAGAGATTGTATACTCAAAGACAGTAGATTAGACAGGAATGAATGACAGAAGGTGTACATCATTGGAAGCAGCTGCTTAATGCATCTCTCTAACTTGTAACATTCACCCTTGAAATTTTATTATACTACTTTATATGTAGTATAAAACACATATAATAGTATACTTTAATTTTCTTCTTCCCAGTTTTTATACTTTTTTTCTTTTTTGGGGGTAGTAGGGCTTGAACTTCAGGGCTTGGGCTCTGTCCTTTTTTTTTTTTTTTACTCAAAAACTAGTACTCTACCATAGCACTACTTGAGCAACAGCACTACTTCCATTTTTTGTCTTTTTCTTTTTCTTTTTTATTGTGAAAATACTGTACAGAGGGGTTACAATTACATGGGCAAGATAATGAGTACATTTCTTAACAAGCATTGTAGCCTCCTCCTTTGTTTCCCCTTACTTCCGATTTTCTAGTGGTTAACTGGACATAGGAATGTCATGGACTTTGAACTGAGATCTTCAGATCTCAGACTTCTGAATAGGTAGGATTATATACATGAACCACCAGCACCTGTTCCTTTATACTATTTTTCTCCATAATTTTAATGCATGTTATATAACATATAACACAATAGAGTATTCTTTTATTTCAATGGTTATGTTTTAAATAATAAATTCCCCATTTATCATTTGCTGTGCCTTACAAGTTCCTTTTTCTACCTCCATCTGTTATCATTTTTCACTTCTGCTGAAATTTTATTATTCTTATAGTGATGGTCTTAGGGTAATAAATTGCCCCTTCAAGAAAGCAAAAGAAATGTATATTGAGAGAGGAAATATAAAACTATCATTATTTGCTGTTGATATTATATATATATATATATATATATATATATAAGCTCAGGGACAGTGCCCAGGCCCTGAGTTCAAACTCCAGAACTGGCAGACAAAAAAACCCAAAAAACAAAAAAACAAAAAAGTAAGTTTTCATCAAGTTCATATCCTATAAACTATTGATCCATTGATGAGACAATACATTAGAACCCACAGCCCAATATCAGCAGGCATAGTGGGAACATTTGACAGTAGAGAGATGAAATATATGAACTTATCAAGTAGATGTTTCCATAGCCATATCATTATTGAGCATTAATATCACAAACAGTACAGTAGTAGCTATTCATTCCCAAAAACTTTGAAGCAAAATTGATACAAAGAAAAAAAGATAGATACAAAGTCCTCCTCCAATACCTGACATAAAGTGCACAATAAAACATGTATCTGTATATGTACTTTATATACATGCTTTATATATAATAAATGTATCTATATGTACTTTATTTTATTTTAGGTTATTTTCTTTGTTGGTTGTGGGGCTTGAACTCAGGGCCTGGATGATGTCTCTTAGCATTTTTCCCCCCAAGGCTAGCACTCTAACATTTGACACTCACTTCCGGTTTTCTGGTGGTTTGTTGGAGATAAGGGACTTTTCTGCCCAGGCTGGCTTTGAACAGTGATCCTCAGAGCTCAGTCTCTTGAATAGCTAGGATTACAGGCATGAGCCACTAGTGCTCAGCTTCTATATGTACTTTATATGTGTACACACACATATATATGAACGAACATGCAATATTAAAGATGCAGTAATTCAAAGGTGTATATATAATTAAAAATTGTTTTTAGTTTTTTTGGGTCTGGTCGTGGGGCCTGAACTCTGGGCCTGGGCACTATTCCTCAGCTCTTCAGCTCAAGGCTAGCGCTCTACCACTTGAGCCACAGTGCCACTTCCGGCTTTTTTTCTTATTGCTTATGTGGTGCTGAGGAATCGAACCCAGGGCCTCATGCATGCAAGGCAAGTGCTCTACCACTGAGCCACCTTCCCAGCCCCTAAAAATTGTTTCTATAGAAGTAGAATTTTAAAAATTATTTTAAGCTAGGTACTTGTGGATACTCAGGAGGCTGAGATCTGAAGATCATTGTTGTAAGCCAGCCTGGACAGAAAAGTCTATAAGACTTCATCTCTAGTAAGCCAGCAAAATACTAGACTGGAGGTGTGGCTCAGATAGTAGAGTGTCTGCCAAGCAAACAAGTAGAGGGAGAGCATAAGGCCTTGAGTCCAAACCCTGGTACTGACAAAAAGTATCATTTTAGTTCATTGAGAAGTACTGTTTGTTATGACAAGCAATACTGCTTCTCTGAGAGTATGGAAATGAGAAACCCTTGTATTTAATAAGGAATTTCTCTGTCAATATGGTCAGATTAATGAGTATAGTTCAAAATGAAGTAATGCAATTGCCACCTTCTTGATGTCATCCTGTGTGTTAAATTTAAGTGACAGTAAAAGGTAATGAATTAGAGAAGGAAAATTGAAATGTCTTAGTTTATTGGAATCATGAAAGGGATCAGTGATAGAATTTGAATGGAGCAACAAGAACGAGGAGTGTTTGAGATTTTATTGCTAACATAAAGTTGGTCACACTTGAAGTGAAATTGAAAACCATTCACTTAGTTTTCCTGGCAATCTTTTGCTTCCTACACGAACTTGAGCTTCTGCTCTTCAACATTTGCTTTCATTCCTTTGAACACTGTGCCATTTTACCTTCCTAATCATCTTTTCCTTTAGAAAAGCTTTATGTTTTTCTTCTAATTTGAAAGCCATTGTTGTTGTGGAATCCCTTAGAAGCTGTCTTCTTTGGGGGTGGGGAAAGTGGGGAAGTACCAGTTTCTTTTTCTGTGAAATCCAAAACATATGAAATAGATAATTTCAGTCATTGGTGAATTCTGCAGGAACCTCTTGGGATGCCATAGAAAAGCGTTACATTTGGAGTTCAAAGGCCTGAATTCTGAGCCTGGTTTTGCCCCTTATCATTCAGGAATTAGGTAGTTAGGCATGCTGGATCATATAGGAAACTGATTGGTGGCATTGGATGGTTGTCAATACAATCATCACTTTTCTCCACTGTTTCATGGCTCCAGTCAGCCATTTTGGGACAGTGTTTTCTTTTTCTTTGCTGCCACTTAGTCTCCTCGGGAGTCTCCCAACCTGGGAAGAATCTTTGGTCTTCAATGGACAATGCTATTTTCTTTCCACTTGAGCTTTTCCTGAAGCCTTTACTTCAGTTCTTTGAGAGTTCACATTTGAGAAACAGGTCAGTAGAACATCAGACCTCTATTTTTTCCGCGTTTGTGATACCAGCCTTAGGTCTTAAACTCAAAGCTTGGGCACTGTCCCTGAGCTGTTTTGCTCAAGGCTAGTACTCTACACTTGAATTCCAGCTCCACTTTTGGCTTTTTGCTGGTTAATTTGAGGTAAGAGTCTCACAGACTTTCCTGCCTGGGCTGGCTTCAAGCTGCAATCCTCAGATCTCAGCCTTCTGAGTGGCTAAGATTCTAGTCATGAGCCTCGTGTGCCTGGCTTAGACCTTTAATTTTGCAGGAGAGATCTGGGCCATTTACCCCATGGAGAACAATTGTATATTGCTCCCTCTGCTCTGTTTCCTGTTACATCTACACAGAGTTTTTAGTTCCCCAGAGCATTGACCACGTGACAATTGCAAAGGTGTCATTTCATGTTTTGTAAGGTTCTGGGGATCCAATCTAGGATCCTATCTATGCTAGGCAAGTATTCTACCCCAGCCCAGAATGTAATAATGCTATTATTTTCATGTGGTTGTCATGTCATGCATGGTGACCCTTTGAGCTCCTGATAGAGGAGTTTGCTGCAGTGAGGTGTTAGCTAAGAGCAGCAGTGGACTCAGAACCCAGAGTCTCATCTTCACATCTTTTACCCTATCCTACCTGATGCTCTACTGTCTCTGCTGTGTGTATCAGCATTTTACTTTTTGCCAGTTCTGAGGCTTGAACTCAGGGCCTGGGCACTGTCCCTGAGCTTCTTTTGCTCAAGGCTAGCACTCTTTCATTGAGCCACAGCGCCACTTCCAGCTTTCTCTGTGTATGTGGTACTGAGGAACCAAACCCAGGGCTTCATGCATGCAAGGCAAGCACTCTACTGCTAAGCCACCTTCCCAGCCCTGTATCAGCACTTTTTAATTCCAATGTGTATGGAGATGATCCAAGAGTCTTGGAAAATACAGATGCTGGTCCAGCATGGCTGGCATAAGTTGCTGTTTCTGTCAAGTTCCCAGGGACTGGTGTGGCTAATGCTGTTGAGGAAGAGACTAGATTTTCAGTAGCAAGAGTGTAAACTAGCAGACATGTAATTTGAATCTTTTAACTCAATTGTGTGTTTTGAACAAAGTCTTACTGAAGTAATATTATAGATCAAATATTATTCTGGTATTGAACAGCATAGGCGGTTAGGTGCTGGTGGCTCATGCCTATAATTATAGACTCAGGAGGCTGAGATGTTAGGATCACAGTTTAAAGCCAGCCAGAGCAGGGAAGTCTGTGACACATCTACAATTAACTACTATAAAAAGCTAGAAGTGAGGCTCTGGCTCAAATAGTAGGTCTTGAGCACAAAAGCCCAGGGGCAGTGCCCTGGCACTGAGTTCAATCCCCAGGACTTGAAACCTTTTGTTCTTTCCACCGATAATTGTTTCTGTAATTTTAATTTTTTTTTTTTGGTCCGGTAGTGGGGCCTGAACTCGGCCTGGGCGCTATCCCTCAGCTCTTCAGCTCAAGGCTAGCGCTCTCCCACTTGAGCCACAGCGCCACTTCCGGTATTTTTCTTTTTGCTTATGTGGTGCTGAGGAATTGAACCCAGGGCCTCAGGCATGCAAGGCAAGAGCTCTGCCACTGAGCCACCTTCCCAGCCCTGTTTCTGTAATTTTAAAAACTTACCTTTAAGTAGTTAGAGGTTTTTATTGAACATGTCAGTTTATGAGTACAATGCTTTATGTTCAATGTCACCCCTTTCATTATTTTCTCCCATCTCTCCCAAGCCCATCCATCCCTTCAATTGTCTGAGTTCTATTTTAATATAGGTACATTGAATATTATGACTGTTATTTGCCCACCCTTTCCCTCTCCATTCGCAGTTGATCATTTGTGATGAAAAGGTGGCTGAGGGAAATCTACCAGGTGATGCTACTTTTACCCTGCTTGCTTCATCTCATTGTTGATTTTTTCCTGCAGAGGTATTTGGTATGTGCTTTAGAAAAATTTACATTTCCTCTCTAAGGTGATCCACAAAGTCATTCATGTCTATGGCTGCATCTGGAAGAACCTTGACCTGTTGGTCTGTTCTACTTGGCTAGGTGAATTGAAGTAAGGCTTACTGTGACATGCAAATGGTTCTGGAACTCTGTATCTAGGGGTGTGAATTCCCAGGCTGCCAGCCACATAATTGAAGCCTTTTGAAAAATGCTAGTTGATTGCTATCATTAGGCAAAAGTAAATCTGCTAGACTTTTAGACAACTTTCCTGATGGCTGTCAGCTTGAATGCAGGCAGAAGTCCTCCTAAATTTTCCAAGAGTAGAAAGCCAGTGATATTCAGCCTGGCTCCTCTGACCCTGTGATTGTCTTTAGGGCTGAACATGTAGCAACCTTAGTTGAGCCAGCGTCCCTGAAGTAAATTTCATCAGTGCATTTGCAACATCTGTAGCTCAAGAATGAGCTTGATCACTATTTTGATGATTCATTATTAGGAGGTAATTGGGAAAATTTACAAACCCGAAGTAATATATACCTAGCAGCTTAGACTGATACACCAAAACCTTCAGAAAATGCAGCATGGGAATAGATGTGATGTGGGTCTAATAATAGTAATGGAACTCTCAATTTAAACTGGTATCTGCCCATTTTGTGTGTGTGTGTGTGTGTGTGTGTGTGTGTGTGTGTGTGTGTGTGTGTGTGTGTGGCTTGAACTCAGGGTTTGGGCTCTATTACTGGAACCATAGATCCACTTCCGGCTTTTCTTCTTTTTTTTTTGGTAGTTAACTGGAGATGAGTCTCACAGACTTTCTTGTCTGGGATGGCTTCAAACTGTGTTCCTCAGACTCAATCTCCTGAGTAGCTAGTATTCCACTTGTGAGCCACTGGCACCCAGCACATTTCTGAATTTTTATAGACCCAAGCAAACCCTTAGACTCATACTGCACACAATCAAATCTTAATTCTTATACTTGAGAGCTCTGTGACCTCAAACATATTACTTGTCCATTTCTGCGTATTTGTTTCTCTCTTGTAGCTTATGTGTTCAAAATTCACATTGTATATAAGGTATTGTATCAGATAATATAGCAACTACAGATTATTGTTGGTTCTTGTTTGTTTCCTTTATTTTCATTAACTTGCCTGAGCTAAATATATGAATTATGTCTTGTACATGGTGTGCATATTCTAATGTCTTTGCTCAGTTTCATTGTATTTGTGTGTGTGTGTGTGTGTGTGTGTGTATGTGTGTGTGTTTGTGTCCCAGTATCAAGGCTTGAACACAGGGCCTTGACCTTTTTTGCTCATGGTTGGTGCTTTAACACCAGTTCCACCTTTTTACTCATTGTTTGGAGATACACTCTCATGGATATGGATGGATGCCTGCGCTGGCTTTGAACTGTGATTTTCACATCTACGTATTCTGAGTAGCTAGTATTATAGACATGAGCTACTAGTTCCTAGCTCTTCTTCTATTCCTGTTTTAATTTTATTAATCAATTTATTTAGTTGTGATGATACTGAAGCTTGAACTGAGATCCTGGGCATGGTCCCTGAGCTTTTTTTCCCCCTCTTCTCATGGCTAGCACTCTTAGCACAATACCACAGCTGCACTTCTGTTTTTTTTTTTTGGTAGTTATTGGAGATAACTGAGCTGCTGTCATCACCTGGCTGGAGTATAGCCAGTAACAAGAAATAGAGAAGTGCTAGTTTCTTAACATCCAAATAAATGGGGAAAGGTTGCAGATACTTTGCCTTCCATTCAGCTTGTTTGTTTTTTCAGTGCCCAGCACTGAGGCTTGAACTTAAAACATGTTCCATTAGTATAAAATCAATAAAGCTAAATTGAATCGAAGGTTAAACTGACCTCAAAAATCTGATCTCAAGCCTGGCACCGGTGGCTCGCACCTGTAATCCTAGCTACTCAGGAGGCTGAGATCTGAGGATCTCGGTTCAAAGCCAGCCAGGGCAGGAAAGTCCGTGAGACTCTTATCTCCAATAAACCACTAGAAAACCAGAAGTGGTGCTGTGGCTGAAGTGGTAGAGTGCTTGCCTTGAGCTGAAGAGATGAGGGACAGCGCCCAGGCCCAGAGTTCAAGTCCCACGACCTACAAAAAAAAAAAATCTGATCTCCAACTTAAAGTTCAGATTTCTCTGATTTTAACCATGGCAGCTCTGGTTATCTTCCCTAAGGGAAACCTTGTACTTCCTTTGTTTTAACCACCTCTTTGTGTTTGAATAATCCAGCTTTTCAATCACATCCTGGGAGGGTGTCCCATTTCTCATACTTACTAAGAGATGGATTTCAAACAAGACCCTAAGGCTCCATTGACAGAAGATGTATCCATACTTGCAAGATATATGGTAGTCTGACATGTTGGTTTACAGCAAGCCCTCTTCCTTATGATGAGCAGGATTTTTGTGATGGGGTGTCTGCTAGACAGAGAAAGGGAGACATTTTCAACATTAGCTTATGTAGCAGGACTGTAGTTATGGGTGGAATTGCTCAGAAGGTTAGCTCTTGAAGTTTCTGCTACTTTGCATGTGCTATAAGCCTGGGGGATGAGAGAACTTTCTATTCTGTCCAGGGAGAAAATGATCAAAGCTCTTAAAACTGTGAGTTTTGCATTCCAACTTGCTAATTAAACATAGATGTTAATTCTTTAAATGTTTGTAATTAGTAAATCTCCTGATTTATATCATTGTTGTTGTTGTTTTATTGTCAAGCAATCTGTTTGGGAAGCTTGCAGCAACTGGGGCATTGCTGGCTTTGGTGAAGTTTATTTAATTTCTTTTTATGACATCCTTCATCTTGGAAATGGGTTTTCAAATATTGCTTTCCCAGGCAACATTACTTATTTGCTGCTTTTTATTTCAGGATTGGGACTAGCTCAGGGTGCCATGGAAGCAGTTTGTGGTGCTCTGTATTAGAACTGTAATATCCAAGAAAATGATCTGATTCTTTGTGGTATCTAGGAGGTGGTACTTATTGAAAATATTCCAGATTTTGACAGTGTGATGGGTTTATTATCTTTGATTTATATTCCAAATGATCTTATTTTCTTTAAGTTAATATTTTGTGCAATCATTGAGATTCTATTTTGCTTTCTAGTGTCATTTAGAAACATTTCATTGGTATTTGGTTATTGTTCACCATCTTCTAGCATTAAAAAGAAAAAAGCAAACACATTATTTTTGCAGCATAGAATCTCTTCATTCAAAATTCACCTTGAACATGAGTCACACCAATTGTTACAGCATTGGTAGCAACAATAATTGTATAACTGCTTATTACTTAGAGGAATGCATCTTCCTGGAAGGGTTTTTCATGTCCCCCAAATGAATTTGTTTTTAATCCAGATTTTTTTTTGTTTTTGTTTTTGCCAGGCACTGTCCTTGAGCTTTTGTGTTCAAGGCTAGTGCTCCACCAAGTGAGCCACATCTCCACTTCTAGCTTTTTGGTCCTTTATTGGAGATATGAGTCTCATAGACTTTCCTGCCCGGGCTGGCTTTGAATAAAGATTCTTAGATCTTAACTTTCTGAGTAGCTAGGATTACAGGCTGGCTTCCAACTTTCTTTTAAATATTTTACTCCTATGGTTTCTTTCTCTTTGAATGTCATTCATTTCCATTTTTTTTTTTGCTTTTTGTTTTTTGTTTTTTCCCCAAGGCCACCTCCTCCATGAAACCATTGGAATTTGTGGCTTTGTCACAATTAGGACCTGGCCTTTTTTAGTCTCTTTTTTGGGCCCACCTTATTGAAAAGTTTGGTGAGTTCCTAGCCACTGTTCCATTAAATTAACAGATAATGGAGAGAAATGAGCAGTCAGTTGTGATTGGATGCTTATACTGTTTTACCTAGTGCCTTGAGTGTGCATGTTTGTCTTCCAGACAGCTTTCCTCATCATATATGATCTAATCATTTGGGGGCGTATTCATTGTGTCAAATGGCCAGCATTAAATGAAGTCTGCTCCTAAGTGGACAGAGCTGATGGGTTTGAAGTGGGAGATTCTATTGAATCCCCAGTTATGTTACCATCAGTATCCACCATAGTTATTTCAAGTTTTTCAAATTTATATCATATCCATATTCATACTGTCATGTATACTTTGAAAAGATGCTATCAGGATAAGTAATTAATGTATATGTAAACATTTCAGATATTGTAAACACAGTTGTCCATTTTAGAGAGCCATGTCCCCTTAGCTATAAAATAGAGTTGCCAATACTTTGTGTAAGGTAAAATTAAAATAGGGCAGACCTTACACTTAAGCTTCCTGGTTGAATTATTGTGAAGATTAATTACGGGAATATATGTGAAAATGCTTAGCGAATGGTAGGTGTTTAATAAATGTCGCCTGGATATGAATGAATTCTCTTTTCCACACTGGAGGGCTGGTGTGAGACCTCTTCAGTGGTTAGGGAATATGTGTTGAAGGCATGCTGCTTGTGCTTTGCATTTGACAGCATCTTTTTCCCCCCTTATTCTTGGTAGTTTTAACTTCTCAACTATAAAATGCAAAGTAATTAAATTTGCTAGTAAATGTTTCCAGGTCCTTGAATGGCAGCCAACCTAAAGGCTAAATATTATGCTGTTAGAATTTATGTCCTTGATGTGGAGAAAATATCATGTTTACTTACACATATTCTCGCTTCAGATTTGGAGAAGAAAACTACGAGAAATGTTTTCCCCTCTGAATTTCCAGATTGAAGGTGTTATCAGTATTGAAACACCAATGGCAGCTGCCAGCAAATCAGTCTTTTGTGTGTGTGTGTGTGTGTGTGTGTGTGTGTGTGTGTGTGTGTGTGTGTGTGCGCTGGTCCTAGGGCTTGAATTCAAGGGCTGCTTGGGCTCTGTTCCTGAGCTGTTTTGCTCAAGGGTAGTCCTCTACCACTTGATCCACAACTCCACTTCTAGCTTTTTGGTGCTTAATTGTAGATAAAGAGTCTGGCAGACTTTCTTGCCCAGGCTGGCTTTGAACCATGATCCACAGATCATAGCCTCCTGAGTAGCTAGGATTATAGGTGTAAACCACTAGGGCCTACCAGGAGTATAATTATTAAAATTTCCAAGGTAAACCAGGGGTTAACAGGGCATAATCAGGGTCCCTGCTGGAAGGCTGGAAGGGAGCTAATTCCTTAGCAGTCAGTCACTCCTCTGCCCCCTCTCCTGTCTCTCACCTCCCTTCTGCCAAGAAGAGGTAGGTGTTCCTCCAGGACTATGCAGCAGCCTTTCTCCCTCCCACACATACTTCCCAGAATTTCTCCACCCTCTGGGTGATTTTTCTTTCCTGGGACCAAAGGCAATTAATCTTCAAAACTAAAACTTGCAAGGAAAGGCAATCCTACATGTAAATACCCGCCCCCCCCCCACTCTGCTTGAAAATAAGCTGTTGTTCTGTTTTCAGATCACAAATAGCCTCACTTAATACTTCACCTCCTGCAAGACCAATTGAAGGATAAAGCAAGGTCAGAAAATCCTAATTTCAATTTATTTAGCCCCAATGCTTAGGCTGTTCTGAAAGGGTCTTAGTTCCTAAATAAATGGGGCTAAGCAAAGAAACATAGGTCCCATGGTTTCCCTTATTTGCAATATCTAGTATATGTATGAGTCAAACGGAAAAGGTCAGATAATGTGATGTCAGGAAAATGAACCCTTAGATATGTACTCTAATGTTTTTCTTTTTCCATGCATTTGTTTCTAACGCATTTATAAGATTATCTCTTTGTTGCTTTGTATGTCCCTCCCCCACAGTATAACCCCTGCTTTCACTATATTTGATGTCAGTATAACTTGTGGAGGAGATGGGGAAAAACAAGTTGTTTAAGGATACAGGTGGACCTGTTGCAACAATGAGAAGTACAAGTTGTCATGTCGAAAATGAGCTTTACAACGTTGGTGTGGGGGGGGGAGGATTCGGTGGGGGGGGGGGGTGGAGGGGTGAGGCTGGGAAGGGATGTGAAGGGTAAACAAAGGAGGAGGCTTAAGAAATGTACACATTATCCTGCCCATGTAATTGTAGCCCCTCTGTACAGTATGTTCACAAATAAAATAAAATTAAATTAAAAAAAATAAATGGGGCTGGGTTACCCTAAAGGTGAATGAAGTTGGCCTAAGGTATTGGTGGATTAGACCTTCTATTCTCATAGAAATTGCCCATCTTCCAGTGTCCTTCATACCTTGACATTTTCACCACGAAGGGGCTGGAGGTGTCCCAAGGATTATATAAGCCAGTGCTTATTTGTGAATGGACCTGATTAAAGTCCAGCATCTTGGACTATGCAGGATCCTATTTATTTATTTATTTATTTATTTATTTTTACCAGTCTTGGGGCTTGAACTCAGGGTCTGGGCACTGTCCCTGAGCTTCTTTTGTTCAAGGCTAGCTAGCTCAAAGCTAGCTCTACCACTTGAGCCACAGCCCACTTCAGGCTTTTTCTATTTATGTGGTACTAAGGAATTGAACCTAGGGCTTCATGCATGTTAGGCAAGCACTCTACCACTGAGCCACATTCTCAGCCCTCCTAGTTTTTAAATCATCTGCAAAAACTTTCGGTCAATACATTTCTTCCAAAGAATTTTGAGGGTTTTTATTTGTTTTTTTTTTCTTTTAAATAGCCTATCTTTGGATTTTCACTGTCCATTCTTGTGGGTGCCCTAGGCAGTATTTTCATGAGCTAAGAAAAAAAACCCAAAATGTCAATGTCCCTTCTCTATTCCCATCCCCTGCAAAGTTTTGTGACCTTCAAAAACATACTGGAATTGAACATAAAACATCTACTTCCAGGCCAAGCCTTGGGCTGTAGACTTTGGCCTGGTGTGTGGTTTTTCTACAGAGGTGTTACATCCCCAGGATTTGATCAGCTGAAGAAAATGAATTCATTCAGGTTCTCCTCTGTCATTCCCCGAGAGCGCCCCCAGAGGAGCTTTGCAGTAAAGTTTGCACTTGTTGAACACTAACTAGTTCCATAACCCATAAAACCAAATGCTTCCACATCCTGGACCCATACAGAATGAGAGAGATAAAGAAAGCAACTGGCTAGATTCCTAGCCTTTTTTTTCTTTCATGTTTTAGCCTTTGCAGATGGGGCATTTTGAGATTGTTCATTACCTCTCAAACCGCACTGACAATACAGTTTTCAGGGCTTCATCTTCAGAAGGTCAGGGACTAACTGAGAGTCCTCAGACCCCTTACTTCCTGAACTTGAAGTTGAACATCCTCACACATGGAGTGTGAGCAGCCTGTTGAAAGGATGTATGTATGACCTCTTCCCAACTCTCTCTCCTTTTCCCAGAAATGCATAAAAACACCTTCTGCTCCTTCTGGGACTGTCAAGTTGACTGGAACATATTTTCCAAAGTGATGTTTTTTTTTTATTTGCCAGTCCTGGGCTTAAACTCTGGGCATAGATGCTGTCCCTGAGCGTAGCTGCTTTTTGCTCAAGGCTAGTGCTCTACAACTTGTGCCACAGCACCACTTCTGTATTTTTTTGGTGTGTGATTAATTACAAGAATCTGAGGGGCTTACCTGCCTTGGCTGGCTTTGAACCTTGATCCTTAGGTCTCACTCAGCTTCCTGAATAGCTAGGATTATAGGTGTGAGCCACTGGTGCCCTGTTCCAAAGTGAATATTTAAAAAATCCAGACCACTCCTCTCTTTGTCTTAGACATTTACATTCCCAGGAGTAAATTGTTTGTAAATTATGCTTCTCATTAAAATTTAGCCAATTACTTCTTGACACTGAGCTGAAAAATGGATTTCATTTTCTCTACTCTGCGACTTCTGCTCTCCTTGGACTTTTCCTTGGTCTTGGCCCTCTCTGGAGGAATAGAGGCAGAAAACATCTCTGACTATGGACTGCCCATATTCTGCCATGGGCCTCCCAGAAGAGGGGGTGTGGGTGAGCCTCTCCCACGTGACCCAGCAGCCTGCCAAGTCTAGGGAGGTCTTTGGCAATCACCTTGATCCGGATGTTACTCTGGACCAAGGCTGAGCTGGGATTTGGGTTTTCCACTTTCACACAGCCAGTTGGAGAGGGTAGAAGTGCAGGTGGGGTCCTCAGGACTCCTGAGTGTTTGGTTTGAGCTAGGAGAGCTCCCATCAGCACCTCTGAGTTTCTTTAGGAGCTGGCATCCTGGACTTGTTCACATAGAGATCTTTACCATGACCAGTCTCTTCAATTTCCTTAGTGCCCTAAGGAAAAAATTCTTCTTGCAAGGTTTTTTTAATTTTTTATTTTTTGGTCATGGGCCTTGAACTTAGAGCCTAGGTACTGTCCCGGTACTTTCTTGCTCAAAGCTAACCCTTTACCACTTTAACTCATAGCTCTACTTCTGGTTTTCTCCACTAATGGTTCATTGGAAATAAGAGTGTCACAGACTTTCCTGCCAAGGCTGACTTTGAACTGTGATCCTCAGATCTCAGCCTCCTGAGTAGCTTCGATAGGCATGAGCCACAGGCATCTGGCGTTTTATATTTATTTAGTCAATGGCTTCTCATGTAATTAAATCCATCCATTCATTCATTCATTCATTCACTTCCTGTCCAATGAACAAATGTGTTTTGAAAGTAAATCTATGCTGGGCTTTAGTGCAACAAAAGACTCAGACTCACTCAATCTTGAGCTTCTTAAAAGTAGGGGGTGGAGCTTTCATTTACATGCTCACACTGCTGAGCCTATAGTTTTTCTAAGTATGAATGGATGCCTCAGGCAAAGGCAGTTTAATGAAGTTTGCCACAGACACATCTATTTCTCAAGCCAGATGTTTGGCATTTTAATATGCTTTCATAACCAGAGGTCTGAGGGCATGAGGACATTGCTGGGAAAGAGAATTCTGGAAGAACATGATATGCAAATAGATGCATGCGTGAGGACCCAAAGCTTCTCATTGTTACCCATAGAATAACTTTCCTTTCATGTTTTCCCTGAGAGAAACTTGAGAGGAGGAGGAAGAGGAGTGCAAAGAGAAGGGAATATGTTATGACCCCTGCAGATCTAGAAAAGCTGTGATCTGGAGCATTTAGCTGTGGTTCTATGCTTTTGCAGAAGCAGTCAAACAGTAAAACACAGAGATTGGTACCTAACATAGGTGTCACTGTCACCATACGTGTTACCACAAAATATTCACATCCTATGTTTCAGTGCTTACCAGTAACCAAACTTCACCCTTCTTCCCGATTTTCTTTGGGTCCCTGGGCTATTTAATTGGTGTTAATGTAGACTAGAGAAAGTGCAAGAGGTGATGGGCTGGGTTGGAGATGTGTGGATGTTCATGTAATTTACCCTGAGGATTAGAGGAAAGAAGATCTTTGTTTCTGCCATGCTTTGATCAGCTTGTCCAAGAAGATAGCATTTTTTTTTGGTTAGTCATGGGGCTTGAACTCAGGGCCTAGGCATTATCCTTGAGCTTTTTAGCTCAAGGCTAGCTTCTACTACTTTGAGCCACAGCTCTACCTGATTTTTAGGTGGTTAATTGGAGATAAGAGTCTCATTGACTTTCCTGCCTGGGCTGGGTTTGAGCTGTGATCCTCAGATCTTAACCTCCTGGGTAACTAAGATTACAGGTGTGAGCCACCAGTGCTTGGCTTGATTGTCTTTTGGTTATTGTGTGTGTGTGTGTGTGTGTGTGTGTGTGTGTGTGCGCGTGCGCGTGCATGCTTGCGTGCGCACACAGCAGGGGGAAGGGGTGTCCTGGAGCTTGAACTCAGGACCTGGATGCTATCTCTGAGCTTTTGCACAAGGCTAGTGCTCTACCACTTGAACCACAGCTCCACTGCAGGGCTTTTAGTAGGTTACTGGAAATAAGAGTCTCATAGATTTTCCTGATGTGGCTGGCTTTGAACCATGATCCTCAGATCTCAGCCTCCTGAGCAGTTAGGATTACAGGTGTGAGGCACCAGTACCTGGCTCTTTTTTGATTGTTGAAAGTATGTTGTGATGTCTCTTTGTATAATATAATTGACATGATTTCACATTGATTTTCTCTTGCTTTAAAAATATAGAAATATTGGTAGTATCAAAGGGACAAAGTCAGCTTCTCAATAAGGTTTGTTTTAATTGTGAACACTGAATGTATTAAATCAGACTCAAACCTACAGAGTCATAGGATCACATTAATGGATCTTGTTAAAATCCCAAGAGTTACTGTTATGTGATCAAAATAGTACTGAGACACTGGTTGTGTTTCAGAAGTACCCTAGTGGGAATTAGGATGCATGGGTACTCATGTCTGTCATTCTTAGGAATGATTGTGGCTAAGTCATTTGTGGGGTCAAGGTGAAAAGCGTAGACCATGAAGAGAAGAGGGGGAGAATGCAGTCAAGAATTCAATGTAGGAAGTGGCACTGTGGCTCAAGTGGTAGAGCGCTAGTCTTGAGCACAAAGAGGCTCAAGGTCAGCACCCAGGCCCTGAGTGCAAGCCCTAGGACCAGCACCCCCCAAAAAAAATTCCAATGTATATCCTACAAAACTAAGAAGAGTAAAGGGAAGGAGTGTGTTGAGAGGGATGAGTGAGAATGTTGAAAGGGGAGACACTGATCAAGTTGTATTCATAAACTGCTTTGTTGAATGGCAACTCCTTTATACAACTAGTTAAAGATAATTTTAAAAATATAATAAAAAAGAAAGCTACTGTATGTAACAGACAAGAGATATTAGGGAGAAAGACAGTATGTAGAACTTAAACCATTTGTTGGTAAAGAGGCATATGCTGAAAGTTGCTTTTTTTTGTCAGTCCTGGGGCTTGAACTCAGTGTCTGGGCACTCTCCCTGAGTTTCTTTTGCTCAAGGATAGCTTGCTCAAGGCTAGCGCTCTACCACTTGAGCCGTAGGGCCTCTTCTGCCATTTTCTGTGTATGTGGTACTGAGGAATCAAACCTAGGGCTTCATGCATGCTAGACAAGCACTCTATCACTAAGCCACATTCCCAGCCAAATGTTGCTTTTTGATGATGTCTGGACATTGATAGTGATGGTCTCCCCCCTACCACCCATACACACTGAGGAGAATTGAACCCAGGGTCTCCTGAATTCTAGGCAAATGTACTCCCACTGAACAGTATCCAAACCTCATCAGTGTGTACTGTTCATAGCAAATACATTGCCTATATGGAAAGAAAAACCTCCTTTGTTTATTGACTTGTTTGGGGTTTTGTGTTTAATTCATGGAGTACTTTATACATTCTGAATATCAATCCTTCAGCCAATGAATAATTGGCAAAGACTTTTTCTTACTTGATAGGCTGTCTCTTGATTCTGGTGCTTGTTTTCCTTGCTGTACAGAAACATTTTAATTTCATGCAGCCTCATTTGTCAATTCTTATTCTTGTTCCTCCTCGTGATTGGAGACCTATTCAGAAAGGTGTTACCTATGCCTGTATGTTTAAGGATCTTTCCTGTAAGATTTCTTCTAGTTGTTTTAAAATTTCAGATCTCACATTATTATTAGAGCAAGAAATGGGAAGGTAAGAAGAAATGATGAAGGGGATGAATTTAATCAAGGTACTTCATATTTGCGCATAATAATGGAAAAAGGAAATCTACTAATATTGTTTTTTAAAGGGAGGTGAGGATAAGAAAGGAATAGCATATAAATTTGATCAAAAGTACAGTAAATTTTTGTATAAAAATACCATAATGAAGCTGGTCCCCGGTGGCTCATTCCTGTAATCATAGCTACTCAGGAGGCTGAGATCTGAAGATCATGGTTCAAAGCCAGCCTGGGCAGGAAAGTCCGTGAGACTCTTATATCTTTAATGAACAACCAGAAGACTCAAGTAGTGGGGTGCTGGTCTTGGGCACAAATTGTCAGGGATGGCACCCAGACCCTGAGTTCAAGTTCTAGTTCTGGCACAGAAAAAAAATACCACAAAGAAACCCCTTTTTACAATTAATATATGCTAATAAACATGAAAATAAAATGGACAAGCTTTTTTCCATCCTATGGAAAAGAATCCTCTTAATGAATTTCCAAAGTCGCTATCTTGCCGATCCTCAGTTTGGTTCTCTTGGCTTACCCAGACTTCATCAAGTTTTGGAAGAATGATGCTAACTCTTAAATTTATATGACACAGAACTGGAACTCGTATGGAAACAAGTTGTTCATTAACTAACTCTATTGTCAACTGATCCTTATTGCTTAGCCCCTTAAGATCCACTCTTAAGTAGCGATTCCACTCAGAATACCAAATTCTAGACCATGAATGCCCCATGGAGATCTGTTTATATATATATATATATATATATATATATATATATATATATAATATATCCACTTACACTAATCAAATCCCAAATGCTGAGGAATCATAGCTCCTTTTGGAGCTATATTCCAGTGTTGGAACCATAGGGTTTACCTTGTTTAGACTTGATGATCTTTATTAACTTCCTCAGCCCCTGCTTGATAAATCGCTATTATTGTGAAGTTTATGTATGATTTCTTGATACAGATTCATTCCATTTTATTACTAGGTGGTTGAATAGTTCTATGAATACACCTGGATTTGATTTGTTTGTTAGTACAACTACACTTACTATAAAGGGCTTACTTAATGGTAGCTTTGGTGCCAAATACCCTCTGGTAGAGATAGCCACAGTGTTAAGAATGATCTGTAATGTGAGCACATGGCAAAATTGAAGGCTTGAAATAGTTTGAGGACAATTAAGCCACTTAGGTTTTAATTTTGATTCGTGAAAATGTACATTACCAGTGCAAATATGATATCTAAATATTTGTCCTCTCATTGTACCTATAAGGAAGCTACAGTTGAAAGAGGTTCATTAATTTTCTTAAGGTTACTGAGCTAGAAAATACAGAACAGGAGTTCCATTCTGAAGACAATGCCTGCTCTGGTTGTATCCAACTTTGTAAAGAAAAATGTCTCGTGTACTTGCAATTAACCATAAAAAGTAATAAAGTTGATAAATATAAAATAAAAAACAGTGGTCACTAAAACTGTCCATGAATTGACCCTAGTCTCAAATAGAAATATGTGTAGTGAAACAGAAGAAAAGATATGTATATGTATATGTGTTTGTGTGTGTGTGTGTGTGTATACACACATATACACATATATAGGAATGAGAATAGATGTTTGTGTGCTCTTACTAGTACATGCACATTTATACATATTGAAGATGTGATTAACTGAGCAACAAAAAAATATGAAGGGAAGAACTATTTAAGTAATGGCTTGAGAAAAGCTGGTTGCTGATACAAGATATGAAATCCTAACCTGTCATGTTATATGAAGATAGATTTCAAAGGGTATAAGATTCCATCATTGAAGAATAAGGTTAGTTTAAAGATCAACCCCCCCCCCCAAATTAAAGAAAATTCATTTGAGCAACCATCTGTTTTGTGGTGTTTGAAGGAATTATGAAGGAAAGTTATAGATATGAATACTTACAGACTAAAACTTCATGCTTTATTTTACACTTAGAATAAAAATCAGATTTGGGAGATATTTACAAGTAAACAAGGAAAGGATAAGTATGAATAGGGAAAAGCCTTATGACACTCAGGAGTTAATGGGAAAAGGGATGCAATTGCTGACTAAATCTGAGGAAAATAGCTAAAAGGGGACTTACCAAAGAGGTATGATCTAAGTGATGGCAAGCCAGCATCTTGTACCTTTTGACTTAGCCAAAATCTAAGAAAATAATGGTCATTTCTATAGGAGAAAAGGTGATGAAATGGATGTGTTCCTATGTTCCTTTTGGCAGCTAAGACCACTCTGATTTAGAACACAAATTTGATGAAATAATCAAGAAACATAAAAATGTTCATTCTCTCTCTGACTTAGTAGGCCCCTCTAGAAAATTTATGAAGGAGAAAAAAAATATCTAAGAAAAAAATTCACCTTCTTCTACCACTAAAGCTTTCAAGTGGAAAAAAAGCTGTATATTGAATTGTGAAGAGATTAATTTGTTGAGTTAGCCTTAATAAGGAAAGAAAGGAAGCAATATAAAATACTGAATAATGAGGGATACGTAAATACACAAGGATAGATATATTCTGCATATCAGACATCCTTTTTTGGGGGGTGGGGAGTGCAGGTCCTGGGCTTGGGCACTGACTCACCCTAGCTTTTGTGCTCGAGGCTCTACCACTTTGAGCTACAGTGCTATTTTCCATCTTTTTCAGTAGTTTATTGGAGATAAGAGTTTCATAGATGTTCCTGTCTGGGCTGGCTTTGAACGGTGATCCTTAGATCTCAGCCTCCCATATAGCTAGGATTATAGATAGGCATGAGCCACCAACACCCAGCCAGACGTTTGAAAGTAATCATGAATACTATGTCAGAACATGAAAAATGTTCATCATGGCAAATGAGAAAACAGCAAGGTATAAATTTATATCCAGGCAAAAATGGCAACCCTGCCAATAGATACATGTATGTACAGATCCATACTAAAAAGGAACACAGGAAAATGAAAAGAATTGTTATATTAGGGGCCTGGGATTTCTTTTTAGTTTTATTAGCTTTGTCCTCTTAAAGATATAAAATGGAAATGAAAAGACAAACAAGCTATCATAGACATGAATTATGATCACAAAGTAATGCTTCTTGCCTAAGCTGTCCCTTTTTTTTCTCCCTTTGCTGTCACACACCTATTTGTCATTTTGATGAGCAGCAAATGATGACACATATCTACCCTTCACTTGAACATAATACATCAAACAGAAAGCCGCTTTATGCAGGGAGATTTCTTCTGTGATGGTTGGCAGAAGGAAGGATGTACGAAGAGTATGTGGGCAGATATTTCAGAGGTAGTGGAATGAAAGAGAAGGCCATCTGGTAGAATGGGCTGTGGCAAATGAAATTGCCTATTATGAACATGAAATACCAGTAGAAAATCCAAATGCGCTGGACTTGGCAAAAATCCAGCCAAAGTACTATAAAATAAATCAAGTGCAGACTGATAGCTCAGCTATCCCCATGACTAAGGAGAGCATCATTCAAGCCAAATTTTACAGATCCATTGGATGTGGGTTTCCCTTGCTGGGGCGGGGGTGTGTGTGTGGGGGGAGAGGAATCAACAAACTACCCCACCTACACACACAGATGCCTCAGAGAGCACAAGCTACTATTTCAGTGACTGTGATGAATTCATAATGAACGGAAAGATGTTGGTTTGCTTTTCAGTTTGTGTTCATTATTAAACTCTTGATGCCCAAACCAGGCAGGCAGAATTGTGTTTGGATAGAAGGAGCTGTTTTTCCTCCCTCCCCTCTCCCTTCTCCCTCTGTCTTCTCTTCCTCCCCTCCCTCCTCCCCTCCCTCTTTCCTTCCTTCCCTCCCTCCCTCCTTTTCTTTTCCTCCCTCCTTTTTTCACTCCCTCCTGTTGCCCTCATTTTTCTTTCTCCCCTCCCTCCCTCTCTCCACTTATTGTTTTCTCTTTCTCCTCTCTCTTCATTTTTTCCTCTCTCCCTTCCCTTCCCCCTCAGTCTTCTTCTCCATCCCCCCTCTTCCTTCTTTCCTTTCCCTCTCTCCTTCTCCCCTTCTGTTGTCTCCCTTCCTTCCTTTCCCCCTCACTTTCTTTCCCTCCCTCTTTCTCTCCCTCTGTGCTCTTTCCTGTCTGCTTTCCTTTCCTTTCTTTTTTTTTAAATGAGTTTTTTATTGTGAAAATACTGTACAGAGGGGGTACAGTTATATGAGAGCAAGGTAATAAGTACATTTCTTATCAAGCATTGTTGCTTCCTTTGTTTTTTTCCCTACCATCCCTTCCCTCCCAAATCTACAGCTACACTCCCTCCCTCACCTAAATTGTAAAATTTATTGTTCAAAAGTGTCTTGTACATCTCATTGTTGCAATGGGTCCACCTGTATCCATATTTAAACATTTTGTTTTTTCCTTTCCTCCCCCCAAATTTTACTGACATCAAATACAGTGAAAACAGGGCTTTCCCGTTCTTTCTTTCCCTCCCTTCCTCCTTCTCTCCCTTACTCTGTCTTTTCTCCTCCTCTCTTCTCCTTTCTTCATTTTCCTAAGAAATAGCATCTATATCCTTTATCCTGCATCTCTGGAATTTTTTTTATATGTTCACTACATTTATTCCCCATTTATTTCCAGTTTTACTCAGATTCACCATTTCCTGTCTACACTGGGACTCTTTTCAGTTCATGCATCTATGTTCAGTGGTTACTACTTTTTGCCACCTTAATGCTTTGCTTGCATCCATTAGAGGGTTGATAAATTTGTTGCTATCCTTGTCTGTATATAGTTCTTGTATTTCCAAGTCCCTTTCTGATAGCTCCATGACACGTGTGCTTTCAATGTGTGTTGTAATTCTGCTGTGGTTTGGGGTTGAATTGGTTTTTTTTTTCCCAAGGAGATAGCTACATGCAGTGGCTTAATTGAAGGGTGACATAAAAGCTTTATAAGTACTTGAAGGACCATGTCTGGGAAGGACTTACATATTTCCCACATGGCTCGAACAAACACAAAAGACGTCATTGACAGATGTACTTATCTTCAGTGAAAGGAAGCACTTTTTAATATAGCGGGTCAAAGATAGAATGGACTACGTCCAGGGCCAACAGTTCTGAGTGTGCATGTTGTGCATTGTGTAAAGGCCCCTGACAGAAGAAATGAGTGGGAGCTCAAGTTCAACTTGTGCTTTGCTCCCCAAGCCGTTGCTGTGGGGTGGAGTATTGCCAGCCTGGGAGAAGGGATCTGCCTTTTAGTATTGCTCATAAAGACACCATATTGCCTGTTCCAGGAGGAGGGACTTTCTTTACAGGTGAATGACTGTAACAAGGGAGATGGCTGGCTCAACTCGTGCACTGCAGAGGCGTGTTTATTTCGTCTCCATCATCTTTGTGTTTCTTGAGTATACATTCATTCTTACTGCTGAAAAATCTCCTTTTTTTTGTGGATCCTGTGGCTTGCACTCAGAGCCTGGGCACTGCCCCTGAGCTCTTTTGCTCAAGGCTAGCACTCTACCACTTTGAGCCACAGAGCCACTTCTGGTTATCTAGTGGTTCATTGGAAGTAAGAGTTTCATGGACTTTCCTGCCTGGGCTGGCTTCAAACTGTGGTCCTCAGGTCTCAGCCTTCTGAGTAGCTAGGATTAAAGGCATGAACCACTAGTGCCCAGCTTCCTTTTCTTACTCTCCTCCTATTTGGAATCTCAATTCATACATGCAGGCAGTATCTTCATCAAGACTACCAATTTCCTGGAGCTATTCAGAAGCCCTTGTATATGGTGCTATATTCTCACTTCAGAAAATGTTTCTTCTTTCTCCTGGTCACTAGAAATTGGCATGCCATTATTGCCTATACCAAGTGCTTTGTAAAGGACATGATCAGTAACACATATTAGAAGCACTTTGCTGAGAATGAACAAGTTTTCATTGATGCTATTAAATGAGATCCTGTTACACTATGAAGTCAACAGGCGTGGGCCTATCCCATTAGTATCTTTTTTGTGGGCTGATCCTGGGGTTCGAACTCAGGGCCTAGGCACTGTCTCTGAGCTTTTTCTTTGATCTAGGCTAGTGCTCCAACACTTGAGCCATAGCTTTTGGGTAGTTCATTAGAGAAAAGGGTCTCATGGACAGGCTGAGAAAGTGGCCCAGTGGTATTGTGCTTGCCTTACAGGCATGAGGCCCTGGGTTCGATTCTTCAGCACCACATAAGCAGAAAAAGCTAGAAGTGGCACCGTGTCTTGAGTGGTAGAGTGCTAGCCTTGAGTTGAAGAGTTGAGGGACAGTGGCACAACTGACCAAAAAAAAAAAAAAAAAAGAATCTCATAGACTTTCCTGCTCTGGCTGGCTTTGAAATGTGATGCTCCTATCTCAGCATCCTGGGTAGCCTCCAGCACCTGGCTAAAAATGGATTTATGTGTGTGTGGGGGGGGGTGCAGACAAGCAGAAGAAAAGAAGCCAGGAGGAAAGGATGATGGCCAGTGAATATGATTTAAGCACTGTGTGTGTGTGTGTGTGTGTGTGTGTGTGTGTGTGTGTATGAAAATAGACAAAAAACCCATTAAAGTTGTCAAACAAAAGGGGAAAGAAGATAAGAAGGACTAACATCAGGGCTTAATTTGATCAAAGCACATTTATATATACGTATGCACAAATCACAATGAAAAATATTTCTCTACTAGGATTCACATGTTTGCTACTCATTTGGCTTTCAGTGTATATACCATTTGGTAATAAATTACCCTTTCACCTGTACATCTTATTTCCTTTGAATAGAATATAAAATCTGCATTCCAGAAACCATGCTGTGTTCCCCCTTGGAATTCCACACAGGACATCATTGAATAATACCTTTAGAATTCAATTGAATCTGTCCTTCCTTCTATCCTACCTTTCTATTCCATACTGTGTTCATTAAGAATCTACTGTGTTTCAGTCTGTAATGTAATGAACAAAATAGAAGAATGAACCTTTATGGAGCGATGAGCTATATAACATCTTGTACCCTACTCCCCCCCTTTTTTGGGTCGGTTACAGGGCTTGAACTCAGGAATGGATGCTGTCCCTGAGCTTTTTTCACTCAAAGCTAGTGCTCTACCACTTTGAGCTACAGATCTACTTCCGGTTTTCTGGTGGTTCATTGGAGATAAGAATCTCATGGCCTTTTCTGCCCTGACTGGCTTTGAACCACAATCCTCATATCTCAGCCTCCCTGAGTAGCTAGGATTACAGGCATGAACCACCAGCACCTGGCAATATCTGGTACCTCTTCAGTGTGACCTGTGTACAGTGAAGGCTTGAGAAATGTTTGCATCTTTCCTTCTATTATTTTATTCCTTTTTTTTTTTTTTTGCCAGTCCTGGTGCTTGAACTCAGGGCCTGGGCAATGTCCCTGAGCTTTTTTAACTCAAGGCTAGGGCTCTACCACTTGAGCCACAGAGCCACTTCTGGCTTTTTCTGTGTATGTGGTACTGAGGAATTGAACCCAGGGCTTCATGCATGCTAGGCAAGTACTCTACCACTAAGCCACATTCCCAGCCCTTATTTTATTCTTTAACCATTGTTTTTATGGTCATCTCTTTATTTTTTTAATGAATTCCACAAATTTACTATTATCAGGAAAATAATAAGGATGTCTTTATCAGCAATAAATTATCTTTGGGTATTACTTATATAGTGTTTACCAAGATCATTGTTTTCAAAAATGGTATTATAGAGGTGATGTACAGAAGGGTTACAGTTAC
Source organism: Dipodomys ordii (assembly GCF_000151885.1). Lineage (NCBI taxonomy): Eukaryota > Metazoa > Chordata > Mammalia > Rodentia > Heteromyidae > Dipodomys > Dipodomys ordii. The sequence goes on from NW_012267254.1 coordinate 3,390,046, forward strand.
ATAAGTCAGGTAATGAGTGCCTATCTATCTTCCTCCCTCCCTCCCTTCCTCCCTCCCTCCTTCCCTCCTTCCCTCCTCCCCTCCTCCCCTCTTTCTTTCTTTCTTTCTTTCTTTCTTTCTTTCTTTCTTTCTTTCTTTCTTTCTTTCTTTCTTTTCTTTCTTTCTTTCTGTCAGTTGTGGGGCTTGAACTCTGGGCCTGGGCACTGTCCCTGTGCTCTTCAGCTCAAGGCTGGCACTCTATCACTTTGAGCCACAGCACCACTTCCGGTTATTTAGTGGTTATTTGGAGATAAGAGTCTCAGGTATTTTCCTTCCTCATGCTGGCTTTGAACCATGATCTTCAGATCTCAACCTCCTGAGTAGCTAGAATTACAGGTGTGAACCACCAGTATGCGGCTATGAGAGTATTTCTTTTGGCATAATGTCACCTGTCCCTCAGTCTCTTCCAGTTTTTCCCTCCTGTCCCCACCCACAAGTTGTATAGTTCATTTTCAACACAGTGTCTAATAAGTACCACTGCTGTATTTGTTCACCCTTTCTCCCACCATCTCTGTTCTTCCTTTACCCTCCCACAGACAGATAAGTGAATAAACAAGACAAAAAGAAAACAAAAACAACAAAGAAAAAAAACACCTCTTGTTTCCATTTTCTGACATTGATTTCTATTATGAAATTGTACTCTATTATGGATTCCTTTAGCCCCACACAGTGGCTGCTTTATTTCTACTTTGAATGTCCAGTTTACAATGCGTTTTTATTCATTTTTTCAAGTGTTACTTGAGATTTTCTCCCATTATGACAAACATCAACCTTCTTTTGTTTATTTTCTTTAGTCCTCTATCCTAAGAACAGCTCCCAGAGTTATAGCCTTGAGTTCCTTAGCTGCAGGAGATTGCCTGTTTAACCATGATAAATCCTCACAAGAGAATTGGATATATATTTTTTTCCTTTTGTAATTTTATTTATTTAAATCTTGAGTACTTATAGTAAATATCCTCTCAAATATCATTTCATTTCCAAACAGTTTAGTATCTGATTTGATGCAGCTTGAGTGTTTATTTTGGGGGTAACGTTTTTTTCTTTGTTAATGAACTCCCCATAAGAGCTTTGTTTTCCTTCTTTTCTTAATGTCTTCTTTTTGCCTAGCTACTGGCAGGACTGTGGTTAGCTTTCCTGGAGGAATATTAGACATTCACACATCAAGGTCAAAGGAGAATATGCATACAAGTGGTAGACAAAGGCTCAATAGCTATGTGATCATAATATTCAATGAAATGAACTCCAAGAAAAGGAAACAAGAGACATTTTTAGTTGCCATTATTGCTATTTTTCTTTTCCTTTTGTTAGTTTGTATTAGGGATGACAAGGGAGGGCACATAAAAGGTGAAACAAGAATGAACAAATGCAACAGTGATACCCACTAGACACTGTGGAAAATGAACTGGGTATCCTGTGGGTGTGTATGGGAGGAAAAAGCAGAGAGAGAGAGAAAGAGAGAGAGAGAGAGAAAGAGAGAGAGAGAGAGATGAAAGGAAAGACATGAGTCAAAAAGAATTGGACTCATTACTCATTACCTGATTTATGTAGTGTAGTGATAACCCCTCTGTAAATCAACTCTACAACAACAACAACAACAACAAAAGAAATGTTAGTTTACTAATGGTAATTAGCTCTCAAGGAACTTCTTTGTTGGCAGTAGCATCTGGTCTTTATTTATTTTTTAAAAAGTAAGCCAGGTGCTGGTGACTATGCCTGTAATGTAGCTATTCAGAAGGCTGAGATTTGAGGATCATGGTTTGAATCCAGCCGGGGCAAGAAAGTCTGTGAGACTCTTATCTCTAATAAATCACTAGAAAACTGGAAGTGGACCTATGGTGCCAAGTAGTAGAGTGCTAGCCTCGAGCAGAAAAGCTCAGGGACAGTGCCCAGGCCCTGAGTTCAAGCCCTGTGATAGACAAATGAACAAACAAAAAACAAAACAACACACACTCACACACACAACAAAGTAGAGCTTTTAAGAAATGTAATTAAATAAATCTTGAGAAAAGATGCTAAATTTATTCTTGAATAATATTCATTCCTTTTATAGTCCACTGATCAAATTTCAGTTTTACCATACTAAGGTGATACTGGTATTAGCATACTGTGTATACTGTGTAAGCAAGGCAGCCAATGTCTTCTTTTTAGGCATTCATACTAATTCAGGTTTAATTATTAAATAGCTGTGGTATAGGGAGATGAAGACTCTAATTTGATCTGTAATTTCACACATGAGGTTTCAATTGTTTCCTAGATGCTGTGAGCATTATGATTAACAGTAAAGGAAGCTCTGGCCTTTTCAGGGAACCACAGGTCAGTTGCTCTCCACGGAAAGGAAATGATTTTCCCCCAGAAAGTCCTATCTGTCCAGGAGCAAAGAACATTAAGAGTTAGAGATGTACAAGACACTATGTTGAAAACGAACTTTACAACTTGCAGGGGTGGGGGGTGGGTGGGAAGAGTTGGGGAAGTGGGGAGGGAAGGGAAAGGATGGTAGGGGAAAAACAAAGGAGAACATAACAATGCTCGCTAGGAAATGTACTCATTACCTTGTATTGTAACCCCTCTGTACAGTATTTTTTACAATAAAAGACATATTAAAAAAGAATTTGCTTACTAATAAAAAAATTTTTGAGAAAAAATGTTACATAAAATTCTTTCAACTGAATTCTAAATGACTAGAATCATCTTAAGATTTGGGCCAAGTCAATTTAGGAAGAAAAGGATCTAAACAAATTCACAAGCTTACCAAGTTATAGTTAGTAAATCAGAAGAATTTATTACTATTATTATTAATTTGTTGGTTGTGGAACTTGAACTCAGGGCCTGGGTGCTGGCACCTGAGCTTCTTTTGGTCAAGGCCAGCACTCTCCTCTTTGTACCACAGCTTCACTTCCAGTTTTTAGGTGTTTGATTAGAGAGAAGAGTCTCACAGCCTTTGTTACCCCAGGCTGTGAGCTCAGATCTCAGATCTCTTGAGTAGCTAGGATTAATGGTGTGAGACACCAGAGCCTTGGCCGTTATTATTCATTGTATTTTAAGAAAACAATTGTTTTACTTAAATACATTATTCCTCCTCCAGTCTCCTATCTCTAGAGGTTTCTGTGTATTATATGGCCATTTGTTCCTCGTGCCATTTTATTCCATCAGTGCTTTAGCTAGGATTTATTGTATTTTCCAGACCCGATGTTGGCCACAGGGATCATGTGAAGGAATGAGACTCATAGTTTGTTTTCTCTAAGCAAGTCATTTTATTTCTCTGAACCTCCACACTATAGTAAGCATTACGCCTTTCCTGAGGAATTACAGTGAGATTGGCATGCCTGGAACTTAGCATGAGCTAGAACCTCAACAAATGATGTCTCAGAATCATTATGAGTACTGGAGGGCCTTGGTCCTAGCTTATACATGGAAGAAAAAACTAGTGAAGAGCTTTCCTATGAAGAGTCACCCCAGGAATACTGTATTTGCTGGTGAAATTTGTTCATTATTTGTTACCAGGTTCAATTTCCTCCCCTCCCCCATGGACATTTTACCACTCCAAATATATTGGAATAGGTAAGCAAAGTGTGGAATTCCAGACATGAAGTGAGGAATTTAAAAAATGGCATAAATTAATTGCACAATGGAATTTTATTGTGATATTTGCATATATGCACACAATGTACTTTGATCAAATGTACCTATATATTACTTTTTCTTTTTACCACCTTTCATCTCCCCTTTCCTTGTAAAATTTTAAATGGGTTTCAATATGTTATTTTCGCACACATATAACGTATGCTTCTATGATAGTTAGTCTTCACTATTTTCCCCTCCTCCTACTATTGGTTCCCCTAACCAGTCCTTCCTTTACAATCATGCATTATTATTATTGTGCTAATATCTCGACTCTTCATATGAGCATAAGCATTTGACATTTGTCTTCTCTCCCTTAGCATTCTTGATTTCCAGTTTTATCTTTTTCTACAAATAACTCTTCCTCCTCTTCCCTCTCCTTCTTCTGTGCTATTACTGGGGCTTGAACTCAGGGCCTGGGCATTGTCCCTTAGTATTTTTGTTCAAGGCTGGCTAATTGGGCATATGAGTCTCGTGGACTTTGCTGCCTGGACCAATTTCCAACTGTGATTCTCAGATCTCAGCCTTCCAAGTAGTTAGTATTGCTGCTTTGAGCCACCAGTGCCCAACAATTTTCTTTTTTATTGTTGAATAATATTCGATTGTATTTACATAGTACGTTTTCTCTATCCATACATTGGTTGGTGAGCACCTAGACTGGTTCTGTGGCTGTTGTAAATAGTGCTGCTATAAAAATGATCATGTGTGAATCTCTCTTGTATGTTGACCTGCATTTCTTCACATATAAGCATGGAATTTCTTGAGCTAACCAGGGGAAACTTAAATATGACTGTTTTCCCTTGTATTCTGGAAATTATCAAAATGCCAGAGCTATTGAGCACTTAACTTACAAACTACCAGGAGTGCAAAGGTAAGAATAATTAATTGACTTGAAATCTGTTCATTTGTGTTAGAATAAGTATAAAAATGTTAATCAATTGAGCACAGAATAAATGGAAAAAGTTTGCAAAGGACACAATAAACTTTTCCCTTACAAGAATAATTTTTTGTCGGTTGTGGGGCTTGACCTCTGGGCCTGGGCGCTGTCCCTCAGCTTTTCATCTTGAGGGGAGCACTCTACCACTGGAGCCACAGCGCCACTTCTGATTTTTTGGTGGTTAATTGGAGATAAGAGTCTCACGTACTTACTTGCCCGGGCTGGCTTTGAACCTTGATCCTCAGATCTCAGCCTCCTGAGTAGCTAGGATTATAGGTGTGAGCCACCAGAGCCCAGCTCCTCACAAGCATTTGAAGATCGATTCCCCCCCCCTTTTTTGTGCCACAGCTTCACTTCCCCTTTTTTGGGGGTAGTTCATTGGAGATAAGTTTCATGGGTTTTCCTGCCTGGGTGATCTTCAGATCTCATCCTCCGAAGTGTCTTTTTGCTATCAGAATGTAGCTATTACTTTTGTAAGCTCAGATTCCAAGTTTGTGAAGGATTGGAATTATGGGGATGGATGGATGGATGGATTGGTGGATGGAGGCAGGTGGAATAGTTAAGAGGAAGAAACTGATTCTCCTGGTGATGGTGTGTGGGGAGAATTAGACTTTCAGCTATCCAAGCTCATGTTGGCTCTGGGACTACAAATTATGGGAAGGTGGCTAGAAATAAAAGACCAAATAAATCTCCAATTGAACTTATCTAATGTCTCTAGGATCACAGGATTGATCCCTGGCAGGCTGCACAGCCTGGGGGTATCAGCACTGTCCTTCACACTTGAATCAGAGCCTTGACACTTAAGAGATTGGGCTGGCTATGGCATCCATTAATCCTTTTATGGAGTGGCTAGGTTACAATCTGAATCCTATATTGGAATGTATCCTCAGGCTCATTAATTGATGACAAAGTAGCAGAATACTTTCACCCCTGCAGATTCATTAGAGACATCTAAATGGATTTACATCAAGGAGATCACTCTTAGGTTGTTTTTTAATGAGTGGAGAGCAATGCAAAGAAGACAATAAATCTTTTGATTTAATCTGTATCTGCTCCAAGACTATTTTGATATAATACTGTTCATCCCAAATTCTGACTGAGATGGTGAGTAACATAGATATCAAATAACATATGGATATTGCCTCAAATTGGAAACTGAGAAGAGGAACATACAAAGGTTTATCAAGGAACATTCAGGCTGCGTGTTGGTGGTTCGCACCTGTAATTCTGGCTACTCAGGAGATTGAATCTGAGGATCATGGTGCAAGGCCAGCCAGTGAGACTATTATCTCCAGTTCGCCACCAAAAAGCCAGACATGGAGCTGTGGCTTAAGTGGCAGAGAGTTAGCCCTAAGTGCAAACACCTCAAAGATAGTGATCAGACCCTGAGTTCAATGCTTTTTTTCAAGGGGGGGAGCTTGGAAAAAAGCAAATTCAAATAAATGGAAGTTATTAAAAATAGAAATGGAAAACTGGGTGCTGGTGGCTCATGCCTGGAATCAGATTGAGGTCTGAAGATTGTGGTTTGAAGCCAGCTCAGGTAGGAAAGTCCTTGAGACTCTTAGTTCCAATTAACCAGCAAAAGTCAGATATGCAGGTATGACTGAAGTAGTAGAGCACCAATTTTGAGTGAAAAAGCCAAGGAAGAGTGTAAGGCCATAAATTCAAGCCATAGTACCAACATAAAAAGAAAGTAAGTAAGTAAATAAGAAATAAAAATAAAACGATGCTGGTGGCTCACACCTGTAACCCTAGGTATTCAGGAAGCTGAGATCAGAGGATCATGGTTCAAAGCCAGCTTGGGCAAGGTAGTCCATGAGACTCATCTCCAGTTTACCACCTGAAAACCAGAAGTTGAACTGTAAGTACTAGCCTTGAGTGAAAAAATTTCAGGGATAGTGCCTAGGCCCTGAGTTCAAGCCCCATGACCCACCACCCCTGCCCTCCCATAGAGATGATGCCATATTGACAAAACATATTATTAAACATGATTTTAAAACTCCTCTGAATTACTCTCCATCTTTGCTTCTGACACTATTGGAATTTTGGGGAATTTCAGTGTAGGGTAGAAATGGCTACAAATACGTCTTTTAAATAATATAAGCAGTAGAGACCAGTGTTTCATCACCTTTTTTTTCCGAGATACTGCCCTAAGGAGATATTAAATTCAATTTAAATGATCCTTGCCAAGATTAATGATAAGGAATAAGATTGGGCAGAGGACTGCATTGAATGTGAAGGGCCACAAACCACCATAATATATATGATTTTTTTTTCATTCTCTCCAAAAACCAATTTTCTTTCCCTTGTGGGCAGTATGGTTCCTGTTGAAAATGTGTGATATAGATCCGTGAAACCAGACAATTTATGAAATGATATTTAAATTGTTCCTGGTTATGGATATTGTTTCCATCATGTATACCAAATAACCTCTAACAGGAGGGCAGCAATGTCAGTTAACTTCTTGCTATGTATCAAGACACTTCTCTTGTATTATTTAATTTAATCCATGCAAAGAATCTGTAGATGAGAAGTTAAAGGATTTTCTCAATATGTCAAACTCATATTGAGCTTGAACCCAGGTCTTTCTGATCCCAGAAATGATCTTTCTAGCATTTTACTTGTTCTTATTCTTTTTCATTTTCTTTCTTCTTTATTTCTTCTTTCCTTTCCCCTTCCCCTTCTCATTCTCTTTCCCCCTTCCCCCTTCTTCTTTTCTCTTTTTTGGCCATGGTGGGAATTAAACTCAGGAGCTCACACTTGCTATACAGGCACTGCACCGCTTGGGCCATGCTGCCAGCCCCTTTTTTGCAATGGTTATTTTCAAGGGAGGTTATTGGTTTATGCTGTAGTGGGCCTGGGCTATACTTCTCCTATTTGTGTTTTTCTGTGTCACTGGGAATGACAGGCATTTGCCACTGTGCCCAGTCATTGTGTTTCCCCATAGCTGGCATGATAGGCATATACCATTGCACCTAGCCATTGGTTGAGATGAAATCTTTCAAACATTATTTTGCCAGTCCTGGGTCTTGAACTCAGGGCCTGGGCACTATCCCTGAGCTTCTTTTTTTGCTTAAGGCTAGCACTCTACCACTTGTGCCACAGCGCCACTTCCAGCTATTTTTCTGTTTATGTGGAACTGAGGAATTAAACCCAGGGCTCCATGCTTGCTAGGAAAGCATTCTATCACTAAGCCACGTTCCAGGACCTCTTTCAGGCTTTTATGTTGGGGCTGACTAGCACTGAGACCACTGATCTCTGTCTATTACATATTCTATAGCAAGGATTATAAGCTTGAGCCACTATGCCAAACTTTTTCTTTTCATTTTTGCAGATCTAGGGATGCAAGCCAGGTCTTGGTACACAAATTTGTGCATGCCCTACCTCTGACTTACACCCTAACACTTATTTTTTAATTTTATTTTTGCTGGACCTGGGTTTTGAACTCTGGGACTGGGTACTTTCCCTGAACTTCTTTTGCTCAAGGTGAGTCCTCTACCACTTGAGCCACAGTGCCACTTCTGGCTTTTTTGACTAGTTTATTACAGACTTTCCTGCATAGGGTGGCTTTGAACCGTGAAGCTCAGATCTCAGCCTCCTGAGTAGCTAGAGTTATAGGCATGAACCACCAGCACCTGGCTTTTTTTTTTTATTTAAGGGAACAATGAAAGTTGTGTCTATGTAGAAAGGACATATAGGTGGGTGTTTCTTTGCAAAGGTGGGTTTGGGGTGTCTGGATTGCACAAATCCTTGGGTAGAATAGAAAAGAGAAATTTGATTAAAACTAAATCTTTTCTTTCCTCTTAGTGTATTTCTTAGTTTTATAGAAATAGATTTAGCTTCTTCATAGGGTGGCAACCCTATACTCAGTTCCTTGTATACATAGGATGAGGCTAATTATATTCTTAGCATTAATTTTTTTTGTTTTATGGGAATTTTTTTTAATTTTATTTTATTTGTGAACATGCTGTACAGAGGAGTTACAATTACATGGGCAGGATAATGCGTACATTTCTTACCAAGCATTGCAGCCTCCTCCTTTGGTTTACCCTTCACATCCCTTCCCAGCCTCCCCCCTCCCCCCCCAATCCCAATCCTTCTCCTTCCCCGCCCCTTCCCCACCCCCACCCCCCGCACCGACGTTGTAAAGCTCATTTTGGACATGACAACTTGTACTTCTCATTGTTCTTAGCATTAATTTTTATAGATGGAGTACCAATCTCTACATAGACTACCCAAATAGACTGTCAGTTGAGCCAGTGTTGAGTGTGAATTTGAGTGAGTGCTGATGGCAGAGAATGTGAGGCAAGCGGAAGAGCAATAATTAGTAATTGTACTGGGTAGATAAAGAAAGGAGAAAATAGACTAATTTTCAACATACAGTGCCTGAGAAGTGACTATGCACATAACAGCAAGCCATGATGCTTGGACTTAATGCTGGGTAAAATATATCATGCTGTTTTCCAAGGTAGTATGTTTGTTGAGAAAGAGTGTGTGTGTGTGTGTGTGTGTGTGTGTGTGTGTGTGTGTGTGTGTGTGTATCTAGGTCTGGGTCTGTGTGCATAGTTGTTCCTTTCTGGACTTTAAAGAAAATGAAACCTGGGCTTATGCATGTATAGACTTCCTGCCTATGCTCTAACAGACTCCACCCCCAGCTTTTTCTCTGTCCCCCGCAGACACCACGGTGGGAATAATACATTCTAGGAATACTTGTCTCTGATTGGTAGACCGTTTCCTTTATTGAGATTGGTGAAAGTCCCTCAGGGTGGAGCTTTGTCTATTGTCTTTATTTTTGGTACTCAATTCTTTCACAAAAGATACCGTGGGAAAATGTGCTGTGGCCTGAGACCACTTCTAGGCCAGAGGTAAAAATTAGAGTACAACACGTGAGAAGGCAGGTGCGATTGTGCACACCTGTCATTTCCAGTATCCTTGGAAGATGGGGTAGGAAGATCGGGTGGATTAGGAGGTCAGGCCAGCCTAGACTAAGAAGATTGTCCAAACAACAAGCAAGAAGAATATAAAAGGTGGGGAAAGTTGGTTCACCAGAGAACATAATACATTGGTTTCAGTTATTTAGAGTTCTAAAATTGTGACATATTTGCAAAGTACTCTAAAACCCGTTCTTTTCCTTTTCTTTCCTTTTTTATTTTTTCTCATTTGGGGATTTGAACTCGGGCCTGGGTACCATCCCTGAGCCTCTTTGTGCTCAAGGCTAGCACTCTACCACTTAGCCACAACTCCACTTCTGGTTTTGTGGTTGTTCATTGGAGATAAGAGTTTCACAGAGTTTCCTGCCTAGGCTGGTTTCGAACCTTGGTCCTTAGACCTTGGCCTCCTGTGTAGCTAGGATTACAGGTGTGAGCCACTGGTCCCTGGCTTAAAAACCTAATTTTTAGGAACTATTGCAAGATCCTATACTACAATCTAAATCCTACTGAAATTTGACTTTTGGTTTCTAGGATGTAAAAGTCAGTCTATCTTGATATAGAAAATGAATAGATGTTATTGTTGGTGGGGAGAGATGGCTGCTAGGAGATGGCTGACCTGAACTCTGGGCCTGGGCACTTTCCCTCAGCTCTTCAGCTCAAGGCTAGCACTCTACACTAGAGCCACAGCGCCACTTCCGGGTTTTTCTGCTTATGTGGTGTTTAGGAATGGAACCCAGGGCCTCATGCATGCAAGGCAAGCACTCTACCACTGAGCCACCTTCCCAGCCTGAGCTAGATGCTTTTTTTTTTTCTTTTCTTTTCTTTTTTTTTTTGGGTCCAGTCGTGGGGCCTGAACTCTGGGCCTGGGTGCTGTTCCTCAGCTCTTCAGCTGAAGGCTAGCGCTCTACCACTTGAACCACAGCACCACTTCCGGCTTTTTTCTTTTTGCTTATGTGGTGCTGAGGAATCGAACCCAGAGCCTCATGCTTGCTAGGCAAGCGCTCTACCACTAAGCCACCTTCCCAGCCCGCTAGATGCTTTTGAAAATACCTTTGAGGTCTGGAAAGTTCTGTAAAAAGGAAGATGAATGTTTAGGTGGTCATAATATTTATTTATTAATTTAAATTTTATGGTAAAGGTGCTGTACAGAGGGGTTACAGTTACATAAGTAAGGTACTAAGTACATTTCTTTTTGAGCAGTGATACCCCCTCCTTCATTTTCTCCCACTCCTCCCACTTCCTTCTCTCACAACTCCCCCCTCTCCCTAAGTTGTAAAGTTCATTTCCAACATAGTATTTAATCACTGCTCTCTCAAACATGGTGCCATTTTGTAGGGCAGGCTGATCTTGAACTGGCAATCTTCCAGCTTCAGCCTTCTGAGTTCTGAGATTATAGGTATGTGTCACTGCATTGCTATTTTCTAGCTTTTGTATTTCACTTATTGCTTCCTGATTTATCATAGGCAGCATACAATAGCCCTTTCATTGATGATTATATACTTTTGCTTGATGAAAGGTAGGTGGAAAGAAATATCTTGGAAGCCTTATTGTTTGTATATTAGATAAGGCAAATGTGATGATATTTATTATGTTACCAAGTGAATAATATCCACAGTTATTTTACTTTTTTGAATACTTGGTTCTGCTGAGGATAAATGCTCCCCCCCCCAATTGTTTTCTTCTGTTAGTTGTTGCTATACAGTAAGTTTCCCATAGGTAGGCCTGATTGTCTGGTGTTGTTAGTCTAGCTCTTAGGATCTTATATAGGTTTTTGGGATGATAACGGTTTTGATTGGAAAAGGTAGCTGAGTTTGGCTGGTATGTGTTACACTTGATTTTTTCCATACAGGGCCCAATGTCTGAGTCCTTTAGAACCCAGCACAGCCCTCAGTATAATGGCAAGGCTTTCTTCTTCTGGCACCCAGGTTTTGCCTGTGTTTGATTGTGAATGGGAAGATAGGAGAATTAATATGCCTAAAGGAATAAAAGCCAAAATGATTTCTGTATAATAAAAAAAATCACCAGAAGGAAGTGATTACAAATTATAACAGAGACAAAAGCAGACACTAAAAACAGATGGCTATCTTTGATTTTTGTTTCAGTGACTTGCTGAGCTTTATCAGTCATCAATGAAGAAGTGGGAAGAGATCTCTCCAGAACAGTGTGTTTGCATTTAATGCTTTTCTGCTTCCCCGCCCTCCCCCTTTCATTCTTTACTTCTGCACCTCTGTCAAGTACCATCTCCATCTCTCCTGACCATCTCAAAGACAAAGAGATTTCTCTTTTTCCCCTTATATGATCCTGGGCACATTGATAATTCAGTTCCAGTCCTGTGCGTTGTTTGCGGAGAAGAGAGGATTCAGTGAACACACATTATTGTCATCATGGTTGTTCTGGTAATTTGCTTGTACTGATCTTTGCCATCATTGGAATATTGGTGTTTGAGGAGAGTGTTGTTTCCAGCCTGAGACAATTCTGTCTGCCCACTGCTTTGTGGCCTAACTGGATTTATGTTGGTTTCAGCTACAAGATTTTATTTATTTATTTTGTGTGAGTCTTAGAGCTTAAACTCAGGGCTTGAGTGCCATCCCTGAGGTGTTTTGTTTTGTTTTGTTTTGTTTGGTTTGGTTGCGGGGCTTGAATTTTGGGCTTGGGCACTGTCCCTTAGCTCTTCAGCTCAAGGCTAGCACTCTACCACTTGAGCCACAGCACCACTTCCTGTTTTCTTGTGATTCATTGGAGATAAGAGTCTCAGGACTTTTCTGCTTGGGCTGGCTTTGAACAGCAATCCTCAGATCTCAGCCTCCTGAGTAGCTAGGATTACAGGCATGAGCTACCGGTGCCCGGCCCATCTGTGAGCTTTTGCTAGCACTCTACCATGTTGAGTCATAGCTGTGCATCTGGTTTTCTGGTGATTCATTGGAGATTAGAGTCTCATGGACTTTCCTGCCCAAGCTGGCTTTGAGCAGTGATCCTCAGATCTCAGTCTCTGGAGTGGCTAGGATTGTAGGTGTTGAGCTACCAGCGCCCGGCTCAGTTATAGATTTTAATAAGGATGTTCTTGGGAGCTGCATACAATTTCTTCACATTCCCTGTGAGTAATGACAAGCAGTGTATCCTGTACTTCTTGAAAGACCTTTCTTCAGCAGTCCTGGAGAATCCATGGCACACATATTTCTGAAAATGGCCCAATGACTGCTGGCTGAGTATACGCTGGGCATCCTTGAGGCTGAGTGCCAGGTCAGCAGAAGGTACTACCATACACAACAACATTGCTCTCCACTCTACTTGGCGTGGGCACATCTCTGGGCATGGAGCTAGTGCTGAGGGATGAAGATTGATGGTCCTTCAGTTTCCATGACCAGATTAGCCATTTTGCCTTCCTAGGTTCAGTGAGAATAGATTATCTTTACAAACCCACATTAAACATGGTCGGGAGAAAGTCAGTCATCCTAAATACACGTGTTTTAGGTTTCCATCTTCTTAGCCTCCTCTAATGAGAGCATCGTGTTGGCAGCATCCTTTTTGCTTATTTGTTACCCTCTAGAGGCTAAAAGAACTTAAAAAAGTCATCAACGCCACTACCCACCCTTACCTGAGACACCAACTGATGCTGTGCCCCATTGTTACCTTTGCTTATATGTGGTGTTTACAGATACCTAGCCTTGAACAGAGTTGAAATCCTATTTGTCATTGCTATAATTTGCCAGTGCTGCTTGGGACTTCCTGGAGCCAGAGAACAAGCGTAATTGTTTTTCATTGTGTTGGCCTTCAGAGCTTGGTTTCCTAGCTCTCCTCCTAGTCTGCTTTGCCTTCTTTCAAGGACTTTCTAATGCAGTACAGATAAAACAGAACACAAAAGGATGCTTTTGAAAGAACTGCAGAAGAGCATTCCTTTTTTGGATACTGTCATTGCCGACCCTGAATTAGCAAAGATTCTTCTTAGAAAGGGGAATCACACTTCAATTCTGCTTATAGTATGGATCTGATTCTCCTGCTCTCTTTTAGTTCCTTGCTTTTAGCCTAGAGAAATAGGCTCTTCTCTTTATAATGTTCTTTAAAAAAAAATTTGGTCAGTCATGGGGCTTGAACTCAGGGCCTAGGAGCTGTTGCTGAGCTCTTTTGCTTAAGGGCTTTCCTACTATGGTGGGCTTTGAATTGCGATCCTCAGATCTTAGCCTCCTGAGTTGCTAGGATTACAGGCATGAGCCACTGGTGCCGGGCTCTGATAGTCATTTTTGCTAAGGTATATCATATTAATTATTCAAAAGAGTCTCACTGTGGTATTTCACATGTGCTTTGCTCTCACTTTGTCCATGCCCACTACTTCCTGTTATTCAACAGCTTTCTGTGAGTTCATTTTGACATCTTCATAGATGCAGTATAGATCAGTATAGTTCACTGTCTATTGTTCTCTTTCCTCCCTGAAGATCCCTCAAAGTCTCCTAATTACAAACATATTCCATATATATATATACATATATATACACACACATACATGATTCTGTGTTTATTTACATATGTTTCTGTTTTAGATATAGCATCCACATAGGAGAGAAAATATGGAACTTTTATTCTTCCAAATTTGGCTTACTTCATTTAATACAATGATTTGCAGGGGAAGAAATCTTCCTTGCTCCTTTTGAAATTTGAGCAACAGACGAGGCCATGCCCCAGTTCCAGGCTTAATTACCACATTGTTTCCCTCCATTGTTGGTCAAGATCATCAAACTCTCATTTTAGCTTTCAATTATAGTGCATCTTGCAAACAAATTGTATCAGATGAGCTTGGTATAAGGATCTTTTATTAAGGCAATTCTGATGTCTTATTCAGTAGAGATGAGATATCCCACTTGAGAGACATTTCCAGATAATGAAGATGTTTTGCTTCTAAAGGCCCAGTGAAAGATTTTAGATTCCAAGCAGTAAAATGGAGGTCAGCAAGATGCTGCCAAATCCACTTTAGTCTTTCTATGGCACACAAAATGAGAATTGTTATTACCTGGACAAGTGATTGCACATGGTCAAAAGAATGATTTTTTTTTTTGTTAAGTGGACAAATTATATAAAACTCAAATTTCAGTGTCCCTGTGAAATGAGTAGCTAGAACACAACTATGCTTATTTGTTTAGGGATTATTTATACAGCTTTGTTGTAAAGCAGAATTGGGTAGTTGTGACAGAAAACTTATGGCTTACAATGCCATTTATTTACTTGTATTTGTGATTTGAATTTTTTTTTAAAAAAAGAAAGCAGACTATGTCTGGTCTACAACATTTTTGCATCCTTCATTTTGTGATTTTGTGTATTGAGAGCTGAGAAATATATTACTTATGAACAACTTTAAAAATTCTTTTAGACATGTTAAGAAACTATTTTGCTAATCATTTCACAATGTATCCACATATGAAAGCATTGTCTTGGACAATGAAAATACAAACCCTTTCTTCTCTTTTCTTTTTAAAAAATTTAATTGAATTGTAAAGGTGACATACAGAGGGGGTTACAGTTACCTAAGTAAGGTAATGAGTACATTTCTTTCTTTTTTGGGGGGGGGGTCTGGTCGTGGGGCTTGAACTCAGGGCCTCGGCACTGTCTCTGAGCTTTTTTACTCAAGGCTAGCACTCTACCACTTGAGCCACAGCTCCACTTCCAATTTTCTGGTGGTTAATTGGAGATAAGGGTCTCACAGGCTTTCCTGTAGAGGCAGGCTTTGAACTGTCATCCTCAGATCTTAGGCTCCTGAGTAGCTAGTATTATAGGCATGACCCACCAGTGCCTGGCTGAACAACGTGTTTAATGGAATATTTTGGTATTTTTGTGTGAACTGAACAAAATTGACATTAATCAGGAGAATATCATAATATCCTTCTGATGTAATATAGAAACATTTCTTTACCAGTGTACTTATGTTTATTATTGCACTATTCACTAGAGCTTAGCTATGGACTCAGCCTAGCTGCCCATTGACAAGTGAATAAAGAAATATAATATATACAACAGAGTATTATTTACCCTAAAAAGAATGAAGTCATTTGTAGCGAAATGCATGGAACTGGAGATTATCACGCTAAGTGTAATTAATAAACCAGTTTCACAAAGACAAGTATGGCATGCTTTCTTTCATATATGGAATCTAGGCAGAGGGAAGGGGACATGAAAATAAAAAGGGGACGGATAGAAATGTTGAAGGAGAAAAGGGTGAAGGCAGCAGGAAGATAAGAAAAGGAAGTAGACAGCTGAGTCTGTCTGTACTCAAGAGGATCACGGTTTGAAGCCAGCTGATGCAGAAAAGTCTACGAGACGTCATCTCCAAAATAATTAGCCTAAAGCAGAGCTGGAAGCATGGTTTAGGTGGTAGAGCGCCAGTCCTGAGCAAGAATGTTAAGCAAAAGCTTGAGACACTTAGTTCAAGCTTTTAATATCAGCACTGGGGTGGGGGGTTGTAGAGAGAGGGGGTGGTCATTAGATCAAAATATGTTATATGCATGCATGAAAATGTCATTATGAAACCACTTACTGCATACAATTAATGTATACAAATAAAAGTTCACAGAGGACTTCTTCATGTGTATAATTCTGATCCTTAGGATTAGGTTAATCAGTGACTGAGGCTCATCCTATAAATGTCTCTGTAATTTCACTGATATTGCCAAGAACATGTTTATGCTCTGTCTCCATGAGATTTGCGGGTGGGGCTTCCTTTTATGGAGTCCTCATCGTGTTGGGAGGGGCTGGAGGAAAAGAGTCCTTGGCTGAGGAGCAAGTGGGTTACACAGAGCTCAGTTTGCTGACAGCTGCTGTGGCTCAGCCTTGAATTTGGAAGATGAAGGGGAGAGGCTCAGAGAAATGAGAGAGGAAGAATAGAGAAGAGTAATATAAGTAATAAGTTATGGTAAAAATTTATATCTAGAGCTTGTGTTTAAAGCTTATGATACCCAGTGAGCTATGAAATGTTACTATTTGTACTTGCAGATCAGGACCTAGAAGACAGAAGCATCATGGAATATTCTGCATGCTTCCCTAGGCAAACAAACACTTTGCACCAATCTGGTTTTCAGATTGTTGTATGTGTTGATTAGTTTGATCTGATTTGTCATTGTATTTCATAAAGGTCATGGCATGGAGAACTAGAGATAGCAACACAGCAGGTATTGTCACCAGCACAAATCTGCACGTTATCATTGCCCCATGTCTGGATAATGGATTTCTATTAATAGATACACGTGGAATAGATGTATTAATATATTCAGTTTGAATAGATTGTGAATCTATTTGTACTCCTATTTTCAGATTTTATTTTATTAATTATTATTATTTATTAAAATTATTTTTGTCGGTTGTCTTGAACTCTGGTCTGGGCACTGTCCCTGAGCTCTTCAGCTCAAGGCAAGTGCTCTCCCACTTGAACCACAGCACCACTTCCAGTTTTCTGGTGATTAATTGGAGATATGTCTCATGGAAATTCCTGCTGGGGCTGGCTTTGAACCATGATCCTCAGATATGAGCCTCCTGATTAGCTAGGATTCCAGGCTTGAGCCACTGGTGCCTGGCTCCATTTTCAGATTTTAAAATCATCACATTCATGTCTACATCTGAGCAATGTTTTACCTGTATGTAGATGAGTCAATTTCCCTTGAAGAATTAAAAAGATCCCTCATTGGCTTTTATGCTTGATGCCCTAACCAACTACCCAAACCTAACACTGTTTAGATGTAGGGATGCACATGTGATTGATTGATTACATAATCAACGATTTTGTTTTGAAGGAAGTTTTCAAATTTTTATCTGGAATGGTGTTGGAACACAGAGGTGAACATTATTAATGTTACTGTTTTGCTGGCACTAGGGTTCTGCCATAATTTTGCTTTTGTCCAGTGCCATACTGAGACCATGATCCTTGGACCTATGTCTCTTTAGTAGCTGTGATGACAGGTGCTTGTCACCATATCTAGCTTTTTGATTATCATGGGACAGAAGCATTGCTAACTTTTTGCTTTAGATTGAATTTGAACTGTAATTGTCCCAGTCTTACCTCCTAAGTAGATATCATAATACATTTGAGTTCTATAGTGGTATACTTTGGTTCTATAGTGGTAAACATCATTAGCTCAGGTAACAATTGGGGTGTTTCTTTCTGCCTTCCTTCCTTCCCTTCCTTCCCTTCCTTCCTTTCCTTCCCCTTCCTTCCCCTTCCTTCCCCTTCCTTCCCCTTCCTCCCTCCCCCCACTCCCTCCCTCCCTCCCTCCCTTCCCCCCACTCCCTTCCTTCCTTCCTTCCTTCCTTCCTTCCTTCCTTCGTTCCTTCCTTCCTTCCTGGGGCTTGAACTCTGGGCCTGGATGATGTCCCTGGGTTCCTTTTGCTAGGGGTAGCATTCTACCACTTGAGCCACAGTGCCACTTTAGGCTTTTTCTGTTATTAATTGGAGATAAGAGTCTTGTGCAGACTTTCCTGCCTGGGCTGGCTTTAAACCACGATTCTCAGATCTCATCCTCCCGAGTAGCTAGGATTATAGGTGTGAGCTAATAGCACGTGGCCACAATTGGGACTTGTAATGAACATAATATAATTATGATATTATGGGATGGCTGTAATTATAATAACATCCTTATGGCCTTGTGTGTGAACGACACTCCTGTGCTCAGCAAAGTGAATGGGTGCTTTCCATAATTTTCTTTTTCTTTTCTTTTCTTATGTTTGTTGGTTGTGGGGTTTGAACTCAGGGCCTGGGCACTTTCTTTGAGCTGCTTTGTACTCAAGGCTAGTGATCTACTACTTGTGCCACAGGGCCACTTCCAGTTTATAGGTGGTTAATTGGAGATAAAATTCTCACAGGGACTTTTCTTTTTGGGCTGGCTTTGAACTGCAATCCTCAGATCTCAGCCTCCTGAGTAACTAGAATGACTGAGCCACTGGCACCTGGCCTTCTCATCATTTTCTTAATAAATGCCTTGGCTCCGTAGCTATTTATTTATATACTTGTAATAAAACTAGACACACAAGTCTCAAATCTATAGACAGTGCAGGTGTGAGAGGTGCTTGGGCAAGAATAGAATTCACAGGGTTTCAATTTAAGAGAGGCTGCTTCTGTTGGGTCTGGTACTTACCAGCCCAGGTATTTGACTGTGTGCATGAACCTTTCTTCCTCTGACCAGCCATTGCACGTGGTGCAGTCCCTGTTTTCTCTCTGTCCTCTTCTCTCAAGAGTTTCTGAGAATAAAAAAGGAAACATTTCCTGATAGTTTGGCAAAACATTTAATTAGAGGTGGTAATGAAAAGTCATTCCAGCAGCACGATGCATGTATATTATGAATTAGACTTAACCTATTTTAGGGTACTTGCTCACAAGCTCTTTGGCGATTAGGGACCAATCCACTGAATGTAGAAATAAAGAAATCAGTGGAATTGCCATGTGAAAAACGAGTGTGCTGCAGTTAGGTTGAATATAATTGCTACAAAACCAAAATAGAGTGCATTTAACCCCCACAGAGAGGGGGAAAACTTGTTAGGTGGCATCCTTCCATCCATGGCATTCAACCCAAGGCCAAGGCTGGCCCCTGAAAAGCAGTTGTGTGACATGATATATTCAGTCAAAACTGAATAGGTGCTGGTAGCTCACTCCTGTAATCCAGCCTACTCAGGACATTCAGATCTGGGGATTGTGGTTCAATGCCAGCCCAAGCAGGAAAGTCCATGAGACTCTTACCTCATATGAACCACCAGAAATGTGGAAGTGGTGCTGTGGTTCAAAGTGGTAGAGCACTAGCCTTGAGCAGAAGAGCTCAGGGTCAGAGTCCTGGTTCGGAGTTCCAGTCCTACAATCATCAAAAGCAAAACCCCAAAACAAAAAACTTGATGTTCTGACTACATTCCTCAAGTGGGTTTCTCTCCTTTCAGATGGAAAAAAAAACCCTCCAAGTTCATTGGTTGGATTTTTCCCCCTTTTATTTGTGCTTGGTATCATGTCTCCATTGACAGTTCCCTTCTTCTCTCAAATCCTTTCATCTTCAATCCTCTTAGACTTTAAAGAATACAATTACTTCTTTGATCTTTACCTGATATGAATGTCAGCCTTGCCCATCAGTTTCATTGGCCTATGTCTAGGAAAACATAAGACTCAGTGTTTAGCCTAGTACCTCAAGTATAGATTATAAACTGGGTATCAGGTATTGTTGGCTCATACCTATAATCCAAACTACTTTCTTGCCCAAGCTTGCCTGGAATCATGATCGTCAGCTCTCAGCCTCCTGATTAGATAGGATTATAGGTGTGAGCCATCAGTTTCTGGCTGCTCTTAAGTATAATGAGAGCCCCACTGCTGGTGAGAAGGCTTTTTGTCTAATTCTAATAATGAATATCATAACCAGCTATCACCCTGTGTCTTGAGCTATGTGATCAGGAAGTATCTTGTGGATTTTTCCCTCCAGAACAGCCAGAGTTGTCATCGATGCCCAGGTTGATATCCATCATCAATATTCACAAGTTGCAAATGGTCTTCCCCAGAAGAGCTGCTACAGTAATGGTTGTGGAACGTGAAAGAGGCTAAGGGTGGGGCAACTAAGCCATATTTGTTTTGCTGATTACAGATAGTTCTGGATTGGGACAAACAAAAAACACACAGTTGATAAAAAGAGCAGTCTTGCTGGGGACTCTTGGAATAATGAGTAGTAAATCTAATAGCCCTTTTGGATCGGTGTGGAAGCTGTGAAATCTCATGTGCTTGTACTCTCATGGAGAGAGTACAAGCTCATAATTTTTCATAAAATTCTGGAGAGATGGAGTTTCTTTGAAAGAATGAAATTGGGTGAGTGTATGATCGTGTGATTTCATTTCCTCCGTTTGAGCTTTCTCACCATTTATAACTAGAATTTAAGTGCAAGTTTGTTGTGCTTGGAAAAAAAAATTGAAGCTTTGCAAGTCTATTGCTTTCCACTGACCCACTGCTCTTTTAAAATTGCTTTGGGATTTTTATGAACCATCCCGTGAAGTTCATAAAAAATAAACAGAATATGCATTACATATGAGAGGGAGGTACAAATGTTAAACATAACCACATTGATCATTAAGAACAGGGAATACAGAGCTTGATTTAAGAATCAGTGGTAGTATTTATGAAGTTCTTTACCTGATGGATGTGTTAGCATTGCCCTGACTTCCGGGTAGGGAAAATACTTACGGAAGGAATAGAGGAAAAGGAGGAAGTCTTTAAAAAAATGAAAAAGAGAGTAAAATAAATATATGTGCTCCCCAAATGTGTGAGGGACCTGGCTAGGCATTTTTACGCAGATAAATTCATTTAATCCCCAAATACCTTTGGAATGTAAACAGTTTTTTAAAAAATTGCAAAAATATTAACTTAAAATGTATCAGGTGCTTTCTCTTGGGGTAGAGAAGAAGAGAAGGGACAGAGCAGAGAGAGTGGAAAGGAGCGAGAGAAAAGGAGAGGAAAAAGAGAAGACATGCTTTTGGAAACACAGCCTCGAGGTCAGATCTTAGATTGCATCATATGAGTGGCATCTTTTAGAACAGAACTGCCAAGTTACTCCTGGATGAAAAGGATATGGAGAGCAGGAGGGATTTGTTTGGGCATTTCCTGTTAAGTGTTTATAGAAAAGCCAAGGAGGAAGGTGGGAAACCTTTTTAAGACAAGACCACTAGCCTGGTGCCAGTGTAATCCTAGCTACTCAGGAGGCTGAGATCTGAGTAGCTTGGTTCAAAGGCAGCCTGAGCAGAAAAGTTCCCACATGACTCTTTAATCACTCAAAAACAAGAAGTGGAGCTGTGGCTCAAAGAGATACAGTGCTAGCCTAGAGCCAAAGAGCTGAAGAGCTGAGGGACAGAGCCCAGACCTGAGTTCAAGCCCCATGACTAACCAAAAAAAAAAAAAAAAAAGATAGGACCACCAAATAAGGCCCCAGAATACAACAAACAAAACACTTAATGACACCAGAGAGACAAGAATAGGAGCAGAAACTTGGCCTTCATACAGAATATTTGGACTGGAGGTTTGGAAATTTTATTATTTATTGCATTATTCTGAGCTCTCTGCATTCTTCATTAAGTCTGGTTATGAAAAAACTACCAAGGACTTGCTTCCGTGCTGGAGTAAAGGGACTAGGCTTACTTCCCGGCTCTTCAGTAGCTCCTCTTAGTCCAGTAGAGGCCACAATCAGAACAGGATCTTCATTTGTAGTCGCTTCATTTTCACATTTCGTTGACAGTACTGAGGATGGAGCCCACAGTCTCATAGCCCTCTGAGTGACTTTTCAGTCTTTGTATTTCAGTCCCAGTGTGTTATCACATTGAACAACTATTGCATGCTATATACAACACATTTACTACTACTAGAAAATGGAGTTGCTCGTCATACTTGCCTTGTTTTCTACTACTGCATTTTTTCTTCCAGTTCCTGTGTGCAAATGCACATTAAAGTATGATGTGGAAAAGCAGAAAACCTTTCTGAATTTGTTTGGAAGTAATACATGCCATTTCAGAATATTTGTGGCGGGGGAGGAGGGGGACGGGGAATCAAATCCAAATTAAAATGTGAAGCTAATAAATTTCATACGAGATACTAAAATGATAAAATACTAAAGGATAAAATATTAAATGATAAAATAGTAACTGCACAATACTAAAATGATAAACTACTAAATGGAGCGTAATTTACATTCACATAGTTGCATTTCTGATTGTGAATCCTAGAAGTCAAAGTCCCTTAGACCATCACCCTCCCTCCGCTTTTTTTTTTTTTTCTTTTGGTCTGTCTCTGGGCCTGGGCTCTACCACTGGAGTCAAGCGCCACTTCTGGTTTTCTGGTGGTTAATTGGAGATAAGAGTCTCACAGACTTTTTTTCCTGCCAGGGCTGGCTTTGAATCACCATCCTCAGATCTCAGCCTCCTCCTGAGTAGCTAGGATTACAGACATGAGCAACCTGAGCCCAATTTAGACCATCCCTTAAATCCAGGCCTATCATTTGGAGATCTCTTAACTCCTTTCTCTGTAAGCAACATCTGGTGCTACATAGTGGAACTGAAATCCTTTGGTAATGAATCTGCTAGTTTTTGGATAAACGGAAAGTAGGATATAGTTCTTAGGCTCTCACTGAATGATAGACATTCTTAAGAACAGAAGTAATGAATCTCCCTCAGGTGAGAAAAGGGTAGGAGAGGACAGAGGAGATACGTTTGGTGGGCATGAAGAAGAAGAGTGTGTTGTAAAGTTTTGCTATAGGCTTATCAGGGTCCAGTGAAGGCAACCGAACCAAGTATGCATAGACAGATGAATAAAGCATTCATGATCATTACAATGATAGTTTTGTGTCAATGTGGAAAGGTATAGCTGTTTTTTTTTAAAGCATGATTACTGCAAAGTATGCCATATTCCATCCAATAGTGACTTGGTGATTGCAACTAGGCAAAGAAACCTGTAAGAAATCTGTGCTTGTGTGAGGAGAAAACAATGTATTATGTGTAAACAGTGTATTATATCTATTTGTATTTTCTGTTAGGTGCTCACAGAAAAGCCAAGAAGAAAATATAAGATAGAGACTGGGCAAAATTAGGCCTGGAATAAAACCCCCAAAACTTGAAATGAGAGGAAGACTCTGAGAAACAGAGTCAAGCCAAAATCTCTTTGGAAGTACCATCACGCACCTGCAGTTCGAGTTCCAGAAGTGCCTGGAACCGTTTGAATAAGAAATTAGATCTCATTTAGCGATTCTTTTTCTGCAATGCTTCACAGTGAAGGATAGATTGCCTGGATACCTAAAAGTGCTAATGGAATCCAACTCCAAGAAGGACTGTTCACATTTGAGTGAAGGATTTAGTGTTAATGCTTGGAACTCAATTAGAACGAAGCTAGGCTTTCTGCATTTTGCTACTTTCACTCTACGCCATGACTAATAAGGCAAGTCATAGTCCCACTATGGCAAAGAGTCGATATTCAGTTAGAAACACCCATTCAAGAAGTCAGAGGGCCATTTTTGATTCCCAGTACTAGCTATAATGGAGCAGAAGCAGGTAGGTGCGTGAACGGCATCTATTCACACACACACATGCACGGCTGTGTTGTTTTCCTGGACAATCATTCCCCCCTCACCCCCCATTTCCTGGAGGAACTGCTGGAATCACAAATCACAATTTCTTGCTTGCCCTGGGTAATGAGTCATTGGATGGAATTTCATTTGGTAGATTTAAAGAGAGTTAGTGTTGATCTATGAAGCCGGATGATTTAAGAAATTGAAGCGGTAACAAGTAAATTGCTTTTCTCTTGTACTGCAAAATGCTTTCTAGGCGGTTTTGGCTTTTCTTTTTAAAATGGATTTATAATACTATTTTTCTCCACCTCAAGGCTCAAGTAAACCTCTTTGCTCTGATGAATCCTAAATGGCTTCTCATTTTCCACAAACAGATTGTCCAATGGAGTTTTTCATATCTTGGTTTTAGGCTGTTGAAGTGAGAATTATTAATTCTATAGGAAGCACAAATTAGCATACATGATGTTTTACAGGCTTTTGGTTTCTTTTTTTTTAATTCTGATTTCTCTCATGCAAAAACTATGTTTACCCATATTCAAATTCCTTAGTTTTATAACCAAGCCTTTCCAGTAACCAACCTCAATTCACCTGCTTTTAGTTATTTGCTCATTGGAAACAATAGGAAATGTGCTACCTATTAGAAAGGAAATGGATGAGCTAGATACCGGTGGCTCATGCCTGTAATCCTAGCTACTCAGGAGGCTAAGAGCTGAGGATCATGGTTTGAATACAGGAAAGCCCAATTAATCACCAATTAGTTACCCACATCTCCAGTTAATCACCCCACAATCTGGAAGTAGATCTGTGGCTCAAGTGGTTGGACACTAGCTTTGAGCAAAAAAGCTCAGGGACAGTGCCAGGCCCTGGGTTCAAACCCTAGGATTGCCCCCCTTTCCCCCAAATTAAGAGGTGAGGAATGGAATAAATCTAGGTACTTCACTTAGTCAATTTGCTGATCTTTGGGTAGGACTGGCATGCAAGCAAACACTTGTGTAAGATAGATGCAGTGTGTGTTGAAGTGTATACAGTAGCTTTTGGAGATGAGGAAAGTTGCTTTTCATACAATCAGGGTGTGCCAGGGTGGCTGGGAAAGAGACAGAGACCAGAGAAAATCCCAAAAGGCCTTCTCTATCTTCATGCATTCTCTTTACAAACTTGCTACTTGCACACTTGCAGCAACTCTTTTTTTTTTTTTTTTTGGTGCTGATCCTGGAGCCTGAACTCAAGGACCTGGGCACGCTTCTTGAGCCACAGCTCTACTTCCACCTTTTTCTGAGTACCTTCTTGGGAATAAGAATCTTGTGGACTTTCCTGCTTGGGCTCATTTCGAACCACGATCCTCACATTTCAGCTTCCTGAGTAGCTAGGATTACAGGCATGAGCCACTGATACCTAGCTTTCTTCTGGCAAACTTTAAGGTCCTTTGTTGCCAGGACCCTTGCCAGTCCCTAATGGTTAAGGAAGGACAAACATGAAGAAGAAGACTCCTGAAAAGGAACTCTTGTCAGTTCACAGAAATTCTGCGGAATTTGGTATGGAGCTCTTTGAAGGCGGGAGCCGTGTGAGATCGCATTTGTAACTCAGCACAGTGTCGCACGGGTTTCATCTTCTGTGTCCAGCTGCTGAGGAGTAAAAAGATGCTCAGAGAGTTTGGATGAAGGGAAAGTTAACTCCAAGTAGGGGACTTTGGAGCTGGGCCCAAGACATGTGTAGGAATTCATCAAGTCAGGAATTGGAGAGGCGGCCCCAGGTGGTGCAGGGTTTTGGCCAGCACAACCTGTGAATCACTGAAACCCCGAAAGCAGACTGCTTCTCTCACCATGCTTCTACTTGATAGGCCCAGTGGCTCTGAGGAACACATGACTACCTGAGAATTCAGTTCTTACAGCTATGACTTAGAGGAAAGCCCCCAGTTAGATATGGCCAGGGTGAAGCATGGTCAGGTTATCGTTTATGTGTTCAGTTGGCATTACTGGCACAGACAGGGGTGAAAGGCTCTGGAGGTTCTGTTTTATGTCACTGGCTGATGTCTCTTCCTCCTCTGCCACCGCTCATCCTTGCTGCTTTACATCTCTGAGGTATCTTCCACCATGGTGGCCTTTGTAAGACACAAGGTGAACAAACTGCTTATTAAGGTAAGACAATGGAAGCCCCATTTTAAAAAGGTTAAGATGTCCTGAAAAGTGTCAGCATAGCCCAAGAATCATTAACAGTGCATGGAACGCACAGCCTGGTATTTGCCAAAGGCCACACTAACCTTTTCAAGCATGGAACAGGCTAAAAGGAATGGATTTCCTACCCATTTGATGAGAGAAGAATCTTTTTAAATGCTTATTTTTATTTGCTCACTGAGAATCATCTCTGTGGAGCTCAACATGGGGAAATGGATCCTGAACACTTCAGCAACTCACTTAAAATACCATTAGAAAGCACTTGGGTTATTAAAAGCTGAAAACAAAAGACTCGCAACCCTCTGGCGCTAATAACACCTAGAGAAAAAGGGAAAACCTCGGCCCCCCCTGTTTGCCAAAAATGTCTTTGAATTTAAACTCTTTATTGTTAAGAAGGGATGCTTAAATTTTGCCAAACCCTTCTTTGCTCTAAGTACACCCACTTTCCTATGTAATTGGCTCAACACTGCTATTTGCATAATTGCCATATTTTTCTGCTTCCCAAGAGGTCTGTTAAGCATAAAGGTGAACCACAAAGCTTTGACAAAGTGCACATTTATATGTGATGTGCAATTCTCAAATCAGGAAGAAAATTATATCTCTTGCATCAAGTTTATCTTGCATTTGGAAAACGATGTATTCAAAACTCATGGCCCCTACACACGCGTTTAAACCTGCTTTTCTTTCACTTGGTCAAAGCACAATTTCCTGAGCCTTGGGACTTCAAATATGAAGATCCTCATGGGGCTCTCATCAGTCATCTGAAACACCGAGATTTTTCTCGAAGCTTTAGTAGCACCATGTTTTCGTTCATCTGGGATTTCATTGTTTTAGTTAGGAAGTATCAGACAATCATTTAGCCACTGAAAGTCTCCATTTGTCTAACTGTAAACTGCAGATGTCTTTAACTCATAGGGTGTTTATGTCGGAGGACATAATGTTGCCTAGGGCTTGGGACATGGTAGATATCCTAACAAACATGTACAGTCTTTCTTCATTTATGCTAAGTGGGTGACTTTCAAATAAAGAAAAGCCTTGAACTTTGGCATGAAAAAGGCATTTGTTTTGATTCGAACTCTGCTACTTTTCCAGAAGGACTCAGAATGCTGTGTAACCATGAGCAGATTAGTTAACATGGAAGTTGCTGTCTTTTCTCCTCCCTCCCTCCCTCCCTCCCTCCCTCCCTCCCTTCCTTCCTCCCTCCCTCTCTCTCTGTCTCTCTCTTTTCTCTTTCTTTCCTTCCTTCCTTCTCTCTTTCCTTCCTTCCTTCTCTTTTTCTCCTTCCTGCCTGCCTGCCTTTTCTCCCCGTCCCTCCCTTCCTCCCTCCCTCCATCTCTCTCTCTCTTTCTTTTTTATTTTTCTTTTTCTTTCCTTCTTTCTTCCTTTCTTTCTTTTTTCTTTCTTATGTTTTTCCTTGGCTTTTTCAGTCAAGACCAGTACTCTGTCACTTGAGCCATAGTTCCACTTACAAGTCTCAGTTTCTTTACCCGTCAAATAGGAATAGATGATAAGTTCCTCCAAGCTTATGTTGTGAGGATGAAATATGAAGCTGTCTCAGGAGGGTATGTCAGTGGCTTTCAAGTACCACCAAGAGTGATTCATACTATGTCCTTAACAGCAGCCAGTATCAGGTTTATAATAGTGCAGACAAGATGACCACAGATTGCACCTTTTCTCCCTACAAGTGAGCCTGGCAGGCTCCTGCTTCCGTCCTACCAAACGGGACTGGATTCCAGGAGGTTTCCTCATTGCTCTGTGCTTCTGGCTGCAACGTGAGGGCATCAGATTGCAGTGTGGAATGGAGGAACTGAATTCAGGGCATGCTAGTGGTCAGATCAGGAAGATAACTGAATATTAGACATCCGGCATCTGACGACTGATCACATGGGTCACTTTGGAGTCCTACTTTCCCCTTGACAAGGTTGGTCACTCATTGCCAACATATTTGTGGGTAAAATTCTAGCCAAGCAGGAAACTTTGACAGACAGAAGAGAAAGGGAAAGCAGCATTGTCCTAATGCCACAGGCTGGCACCTGCATTCAAATGAATGAATCTCATCAATGGCTTATGTACAGGAAGCAATGAAGTATAAACAAATCAGAATAAAGAGAATGGAAAAAATATCTAAATTTCCAACAAGAAGTGGTTAAATGTGTCATCTTTTTTTTTTAAATGTGTCATCTTAAATCCACTTATGGTCTATTACTTAGTCTATTTTTTTTTCAGTGTGGGAGTTAGCCCCAGGACTTCATGCATACCAGGAAAATACTCTAACCAGTGAACTACACCCTCAGCTTAACTAAAATGTGGAAACTGCCAGGCACTGGTGTCTCACGCCTGTAATCCTAGCTACTCAGGGGACTGAGATCTGAGGATCTCGTTTCAAAGCCAGCCTGGGCAGGAAAGTCCTTGAGACTCTTATCTCCAGTTAACCACCAGAAAACCACAAGTTGAGCTGTGGCTCAAGTGGTAGAGCACTTGCCTTGCTCACAAAAGCTTGAGAACACTGCTTAGGACCAGTGGTGAAAAAAAGTGGAAATTAACAGTAAAAATCCTTAATGTTTCTAGGCACCAGTGGGTCACACCTTTAATCCTACTTACTCAGGAAGCTGAATTCTAAGGATCTTCGTTAGAAGCCAGCCCTGGCAGGAAAGTTTGTGAGACTCTTATATCCAATAAACTACACCCTAAATCCCCCTGTCCCCCCAAAAAGCCGGAAGTGGCACTTTGGGTCAGGTGGTAGAGTACTAACCTTGAGGAAAAGAAGTTCAGGGACATCCCCTAAGCCCTGAGATCAGGCCCCAGGACGTGCACAGAAAAATAAAAAGCTTTGTTAGGTGAAGAATGGATAAAAATATCTAATATAATTAAACACTTAAAACAACATCCAGGTTGGGTAATGGAGAGATGAGACATGTCTAAGGCTTTTTTTGAAAGTGATGAAAATATTTTAAAGTTGATTGTACCTTCAAATGATACATTGTAAAAGGATGAGTTTTTTGATTATGTGAATTCTATTCCAATTAAGTTGTCACCAGATCCAAAAAGAAGATTATTTGAACTTATCTGTAGACAAACAGAATGCAGTCACAAACCAGTGGCTTACACTTGTAATCCTGGTGATTCAGAAGTCAGACCTGAGGATCTCAGTTTGAAGACAGGCCAGGCAGAAAAGTATGTGAGACTCTTATCTCCACTAAACTAGCAAAAACACTGGAAGTTGAACTGTGGCTTAAGTAGTAGAGTACGAGCCTTGACCAAAAGAAGCTCAGGGACAGCAGCGAGGCCCTGAGTTCAAGCTCCAGGACTGTCACAAAAGGGGAAAAAAAGAACAGAAAAACAATGCAAAAAAGTTTTCAGAAGGTGGATAATAGATATAATTTAGTGGTGAACTATGGTTGACTTTTTTTGTAGTTTTCTATATTTTGCATGGTGCTCATGTATGTCCTTTCATATTTTAGAAAGATGAAACTGTTTGAAAAGTAAGGGAAATGGTTTGATGTTAACCATTTCCAGTTCACACAATTGAAAAGGTAAATGATAAAAATGAAGGATAAATTTTTTATACTAAATTAAAATGTAAGTATATGGACTTGCATACACTGAATTAAGTATCAATAAATGCCCTTTTCATAATTCTTTTAGATTTTGATAAAATTGTCCAAACATGTTGACATAATAAAATGGAACACATGCTTTGGAAAATCAGTGGCAAATAACATAATATTTTCTATTTCTCAGAATTGATTTTTATCCTGACTTCAGATGAGAGCTTTGGAAAGGTTCATGCTATAAAAATCTTAACGAGCCCCGTGTAGGTCTTGATCGTAATCTCTTTTTTTTTTTTTATCGTTTTAAACAGGAAGTGCGTTAGATTGCATCAAAACATTGAGGCAAATGTTCTTCATATGATTATATGATCTTCTGTGGTGAGAGATGAACTTGATCAAGTGAGGAATGTGATAAAAATCTAGCCTGTCTAGCTTAATTTTGAAGTTCAGGGACTCGTGCCTCTCTCTCAGCTCAAGTCGTAAAAACTACAGAGAAGGGAAGGAGGTGCAAAGTGATCATGTTTATTCACCACCAGACCCTTTTCAACATTATTGCCATGCTTTTTATATTGAAAGGCAAGGAACAGCTGTCTTTCTCTACTTTGGTGTCCAGCTCAGCTGTTTCATATTCATCCTGTAGCTTTGAGCATCTGTTGACAGGTGGGAAGGCTCACTGTGAAGAGAATTATTGTTGCCTTGGGTGGCTTCTGCCTAAGACAAGCTTGACCCTTTGTTTGCTCCTTGGAACAGAATGTGTGCGTTCCTCGCAGCCCTCATTAAGGACAGCTGTTGGGTACATTTAGATCTGAACCATTTCGGAAACATCTTTGCATCTTTGTGGTGAGAACTGAGGGGTAGGAAGTGTCCAGAATGTGGTTGGATAAGGGCTTGTATGCTGTGGAATGTTTGTAAGTAGCCAAGACTTAACAGAGAGGCCTCCATATTGTCCCCTTCTCTCCAGAATAATACCTTCCACTCAAAGTTCTTGGAGGCTCCCATCTTTGTATCAGACTATATAAAAAAAATGGAAGGCTTTGTTGTTGTTATTGTTGGAACCTCTCAAAGACTGGTGCCCAGGCTCATTCTGCTACTAATCTGTGGATTATGTACAATAACATCACATCTTGTTCCCTGGTCTGTTTGTATCAGGGAAACATCTTTCTCTTCATGTTTATTATTTTAGCTTTAATCTCGTGTATTAAAAGTATAGGTACACATAGTTTGTACTGGGCATAAGATTTATAATTAGATTTCAGAGAACTAAAAGGAAACAAAATTCTGGAAAAAGGAGAATTCTGAATAGGCTTCTTGGTACATGTTCTTCAAAATGAAACAACCCCAATATTCCCCCCTTAGTTCCTGGCCCTGCCTTCTCTGTCACCATTTCTGGCACAGTGGTAGAAAAGCCATGTGGATGAGTGGAATTTATGTATTCACTGGGGGTGACATGACCTGGGATTTCCTGCATTGGGTATAAAAACATGGGCCTGGGGACCATACTAATGACTTTTCAAGAGCAGTTCTTTACAGAGCACAAGTCTTCAATCTTGTAACCGGACCATCAACCCCACTGACAGCCCACTTTGAAGGAGGTCTCATAAAGACAAGGTTCAGGCTTTCTAAATGGCTTTAGCTAATGGAAAACCTAG
Organism: Dipodomys ordii; assembly: GCF_000151885.1. Classification (NCBI taxonomy): domain Eukaryota; kingdom Metazoa; phylum Chordata; class Mammalia; order Rodentia; family Heteromyidae; genus Dipodomys; species Dipodomys ordii. The sequence continues at coordinate 3,420,981 of NW_012267254.1, forward strand.
AGGGGAAAAGTGAAATCATCTTCAAATTTCTTACAGGTAGAAAGGAGAAAAAAAAATCTCCTGAAGTTCTGAGAAGTGACAGGAATTGAACATTTTTGGTTTGAAATGCAAGAAGCAGCAGAGAATGATAAAGATCATTTGAAAAAAAATGCTTGCCTTTATTATAGGCAGTGGGGAAAAATATGTGAGTTTCAAACTGCTGGCCTCTATACAAAGTATATCAAGACTGACATTTCTGAGGAAATTTTAGAAATCTCAAGGAACAATGTAGGTATTTCAAACATTTCTTCTTTTGTGGTCACTTCCTCTCCTGGTTGTCTGGTCCCACATCCAGGGATATGTTTTGACCAGACATAATAGTGATTCTAAAAGAAATCACCCCAAATCTCCTTATATCACAATGTAAACATTGTGCTATTTTCTTTGTTCTCTGAGCCTTTTTTTTTTTTTTTGATCCAGACAAATAGCAATATACAAATTGGTGAGCTGGGCGCTGGTGGCTAATGTGATTGGAGGATCACTGTTCAAAGCCAGCCTGGGCAAGAAAATCTGTGAGACTCTTATCTCCAATGAACCACCAGAAAACTGGAAGTGGTGGTTCTGTGGCTCAAAGTAGTAGAGCACTAGTCTTGAGCAAATAGTGCAAACAGCGCTCAGACCCCCAGTTCAAGCCCCATAACTGAAAAACAAAAACAAAACAAACAAGCAAAAAAACAGGTGGTAGTGTACTGGGTTTTAATCATGAGCCTAACCAAGCCACACACAGGAAAGTACATCTATTCATTTGTTGGGCCATCATTCTTCACAAAGGTTTTCTCATATTTCAGAGCATTTCCTTCAGAGAGATATCCGGAAATGGGATTACCGAGTCATAGGCTCTAAACCTATTTTAAGGCCTTTGATACACAGTGGCAAATTGCTTTCCTAAGTGTTTGCCAGTTGACAAAGCAGCAAGGCCTGAGTCTTTCTTGGTACCTATAGGAGATACAGATAACATTTTAAAATAGGTATAAATATAGGTAAAATTTACATATAATTGACAGTGCATCTTCAATGTATCAACTTGATGAATTTTTGCATATATATATATATCCATGTAAATGCTACTCAGATTGACATGTAGACATAAGATATATAGATCTCTGTATATTATATTCATATATTTCTACCATCATCCTCAGAAGACTGTCTTCTATACCAGTCGGGATTTTATCTCAGATAATTACTATTCAGAAAAGTCATTTTTGAGTACTATCTGACAGTTTCTTCTCTCCTGTAAAATGACTTGACAGGTGGTCTCTGAAGTAAGATCTTCATGTTGTTGGCATCTCCCAGACTTCTGCCACCTCAGATTGGCAGATTTGAGTCACTTCGCAGGCTGTTTATTTCATTCCTGTCTAGTTGTTGATATTGAGGTTTGCCATCCTGAGCCCAGATGGTGTTAGGGATCATTTTGTGACTGTGCGTAACATACTCACTACCTTTTTTTCTTCAAGAATTAACTAAACCACTGCCATCTGTTCTGAGCTATGTGAGGTAGCAGATAGGGGTGATGATAAAGGTGTGCTACAAAAATAAAGCAGAAGCAATGCTGACATTAAAAAAAAAACCAACACAACAAACCTCAACCCAACCTCCTCCAAATGCTCCTGGCTGTTTTTTTTCCTATACTTGAGTTAAAACAGAGTGTGTGAAATGCTTGCTCTGCATATCCTACAGTCCTACAATACTTTGCCAAAACAGAGTTACACTTGTATGGAAGTTCTCTAGGAAGTAGACTTAAAGTCAAGTCTCCCAGGGCAAGAAGGATTACGCTCATAAGTCTTGTGTTTATGTGGGTCAATGTAGTTCAGAGTCTGAGCTCAGAGAGCAAGGACTCCCTTGCTGAAACAAAGTTTCATCATGTCTTTGATTTTATTAAAAATGATGATTCTCAAAGTTTATATAAAAGTTGTATTTATGCCAGGTGCTGGTGGCTCACACCTGTAATGCTAGCTACTCAGGAGGCCGAGATAAGAGGATCATGGTTCACAGTCAGCCCAGGCAGGAAAGTTTATGGGATTCTTATCTCCAATAAACTGCCAGAAATCCAGAAGTGGTGCTGTGGCTCAAGTGGTAGAGCACTACCCATGAGCACTAAAGCTCAGGAGTAGCACTCAGGCTCTGAGTTCAATCTTCAAGACGGGCAAAAGGAAAAAAAAAAGAAATATATTGAGTTGCTTTCATTCTTACTGAAATAGTTTGGCTTTTTATGGGTTAATAGCATCTGAAATCCTCTTTAGCAGCAAAGCAGATGTGAAAGCCAAGATAGAAGGAATGTCATGGATGCGACAGAGCAGTGGTTACTGGTATAGACTGAAGTATCCAGAACAGCCACTAAGAGGCCTGATACTAAATGGAAAACAGCACAGGAGAAAGTTAATAATGAAGCAGCGTCTCCTGCAGTCTAGGAGCAATGTTAGGTGCTTTCATCTATATAAACTCAGTTAATATTCACAGGATCACGAGCATGATATCTCCCTTTGGCAATAATGAAATTGCAAATGTCCAAATTGCAAATATCCAAAGTCTCAGTGGGTGCATTTCTTCTTGACCAATCCCTCTTTTCCCACTGTTGATATATTTCAGTATACACACTCCCCCCTTTAACCTTTTCTCATCTTTCTCATCCTTTGCTACAACATCCTGGGCCATAACAAACTGTCCATTGTGGTATACCCTTCAGAAGCCCATTGAATGCTATCTTTCCACCCTCTCAGGGTGCCTCCCTGCCACTGTGGACCTTGAGGGTGGGAGCTCTGTCTGTGATTACATATGCAGCCCACACAATACCTATGCAAGTTGCATGCCCAGAGCACTTAACAGTTCTCAGGGTTGAATAGTGCTAGGATACTGGGACAGACATGAGGTTCTAAGCCAAAAGATGGCTTCTCCAGCCACTGCTAGCATAAAGGTACACATGGTCTTAGTGACTGGACTAAGAGTGCTGAGTGACTTCTGATCAACAGAAGCACCTTTCTACTACAACTTCTGCCTTAAAATCAATATCCTTACCCAGTACTGATCACTGAATCTCTTTATTGGCATGCAAACACCTTTTTGTCCTTTTCTTCTTTTTAGTGTTTCATCAGGAATCATTCAAGCTTCTCTCCCCCTCCCCCATGTTTGTGTATGTGTGTGCTGGTACTGGAACTTGAACTCAGGGCCTAGGCGCTGTCCCTCAGATATTTTGCTCAAGGCTAGCATTCTACTACTTGAGCCACTGCTCACTACCAGCCTTTTGTGGTTAACTAGATGTAAGAGTCTCATTGACTTTTCTCCCCTTGCTGGCTTTGAACCATGATTCTCAGATCTCAATCTCCTGAGTAGCTAGGATTACAGGTGTGACTACTGGTCCTCAGTTCAAGCATCATAATTAATAACAAAATATAACAATATAAGAAAGAGATGGCTTGATCACAGCGTATTCCTCTACTGTGTACCCCATCTGGCAAATACATCAGGAGCTCCCAGTCTCTCCAAGGACTTGGGAACATTCACACCTGCAGTGCTCCATTAGAGCTGACATGCACTTCCCTTGTCAGCATGTTGTTATAGGTGTTTTCTGAAGAGTGGAAAAAGAATTAGTGCATCTAATTATCAGTGTGCTCACATGCTTTATGTTTTCCTAAGCGGCATGGTGGAGCTGTGTAATAGAAATATGTGAGCCACATACTGAATTTAAAATTTTCTTGTCACATTAAAATGATGTAAAATTTTCTAGTCATCACATTAAAAATATTAAAAGTATGTGCTACTTATTTTAACAATATATTCTATTTAACAGAATATACCTTAAATACCATTGCTGTAGATAAGTGATATAAAGTATTAACAATATATTCTTTCTTGAAGTATGTCTTGGAAATCTGGTATATAATTTATACATACAACCTATCCTGTTTTAGACTGGCCCACATTTCAAGTGCTCAATAGGTGACTATCATATTGGAGATAAAATAGGCCCAAGTAAATTTTAATCTAAGGGCTGGCAAGGTGGCTCAGTGGTAAGAGTGCTTGCCTTGCATGCATGAGGCCCTGGGTTCCATTCCTCAGCACCACATAAACAGAAAAGGCTGGAAGTGGCACTGTGGCTCAAGTGGTAGAGTGCTAACCTTGAGCTGAAGAGCTCAGGGACAGTGAGCCTCACGACTGACCAAAAAAAAAAAAAAAGATTTGGAAGAACTAACCACAAACCATACATACAACCAACCATTAGAATTTAGAATATGTAAATAACTCTCTAGGTTTGATTCCTCAGCACCACATAAGCAAAAAGAAAAAAGCCGGAAGTGGCGCTGTGGCTCAAGTGGTAGAGCGCTAGCCTTGAGCTGAAGAACTGAGGGACAGCGCCCAGGCCCAGAGTTCAGGCCCCACGACTGGACCCAAAAAAAAAGAAAAAAGAAAATGGTTCAAGCAGTACAGCACCATGAGTTAGTTTTAATTTTTTTGGTGGGGCTCAGATGGGACATAAGACCTTGACCATCATACTCTACCACTGAGCTGTGTGCCCAATAGAAGAAACATGAGCTTAGAAGAAAAGTAATTCTTGCTAGTTGAGGTGATCATGGGAGATAAGGAACATTGGTCAAAGTGCGTTATTTGCCTATGATGGGTAACAAAGAGAGTAATTTGTTCAGGTAGAGGATACAACTCAAGCAAAGATCTATGGGTGGTGAAATGCTCATCGTATGTATTCTGGATACTCTTACTTGTGTCTGAGAATTCACATCAAGATTATTATTGGAGAAAGAAGAAACAGATTGGATTTGTTTGGGCTGCATTACATAGAGTTTGAATGTATAAGGAGTAGCTAAGGTGCTTCAGTTAAAAATTAGGATGAAAATAATAATAACAAATGGCATTTACCTTATCAGGGGTCTCTGTACTAAATGCTTTGCTTGAACTTTAAACATGTATAAACCAAGTATTGATAGAGGTTGAATGATTTCTCCAAGTAAGAAGAGCAGAATTTATATCTACACCTGTTTGAGTTGAGAACACTTACCTTAATTATTAGTAGATATGCTCCTAAGCATGTTGGGAACAGTAATCTGTGTGTTTGGGTAATCAGAGGCCCCTGCCCCTCTTGACAAAGGTGCTGCAGAGGTTCAGAGGTACCATGTGCCAGAGATAGTCTAGGCCATGGATTCTCTGCAGTTTGTTTCTTTTGAAGAGACCCGAATAGGCACAGTCAAATTCCTATTGTTGACTGAGGTCAGGAGCCCAGCTTTTTATAATCCAGTGTTCTAGTTGATCTCCAACTTTCTCTTGTACTCCAGTATCATACGAAAATACTGAAATCCAACTGACCATAGTTAAATGTCCTGGTTTCATAGAAAAGCAAATTTAGAAACCAGGAATGGTGGCATATACTTCTACAAAGGCCATCTCAATGCCAAGTGAAATTCAGATTAGGGCATGTATTCCAGTTATTCTGAGTAATTATTTTAAGTGTCTTGCTAACAGTTGTAAAATTTCATCCTGGATCATAGATATCTCCAGATTAAGACATTGGATTTTGTAATGATTGCTATAAAATCAGTTTCTAGTAAGCTGAGTCTCCAGTGTTGAGACACTGATTTTTGATAAAATCAGCTGTTCTTCAAATGGGAAAAGTGTTGACCCCTTCCAATGCACTTTGGAGTTCAGAAAGTCCTTTAAATTCATATTTAAAAGAAAAGCAGTGGTTTTTAAAATTAAACATTAATGCCAACCCTTACTTGGAATGTTGTTTCCAGCTGAAGATTAAACCACATAGTAGGCTGGGAATGTGGCTTAATAGTACTTGCCTAGCATGCATGAAGCCCTGGGTTTGATTCCTCAGTTCACATAAACAGAAAAATATCCAGAAGTAGTGCTGTGGCTCAAGTGGTAGAATTCTAGCCTTAGTAAAAAAAAAAATCAACTCAGAGACAGTGCCCAGGCCCTGAGTTCAAGCCCCAGGACTGACAAAAACAACAACAACAACAACAACAAAAACAAGTACCACATAGTAAAAGTACTGCATTCACACCTGTAATTCCAGCTGCTCAGGAGGCTCGCAGTTCAAAGCCAGCCCTAGCAGGAAAGTCTCATTGAGACTTTCTCCAATTAATTACCCAAAAGCCAGAAGTGAGCTGTGGCTCATGTGGTAGAGCTCCAGCTTTGAGCAACAAAGCTCATGTACAGAACCCAGACCCAGGAGTTCATAACCTCAGGATTGGCATTAAACAATACTTAAACTTAAAAAATAACATTTAGTATATCAGAGTAGAGTCCCAGTATTCTGGCATTTGTTCAAGCTGCTTTTCTTATCTGACAAAGTGCTGCCAATGGCATTAAAAGTACTAACACTTTAGATTGATTTATACTTTTCTTTCTGGCTCCTCTCCTGCTTTTAACTTTATTTTATTTTATTTTATTTTTGGTCAGTCGTGGGGCTTGAACTCTGGGCTTGGGCGCTGTCCCTGCACTGCTCTTCAGCTCAAGGTGAGCACTGTACCACTTGAGCCTCAGCGCCACATCCAGTTTTCTAGTGGTTTTATTGGAGATAAGAGTCTCTCAGACTTTCCTTCCCCAGGCTGGCTTTGAACCGTGATCCTCAGATCTCAGCCTCCTGAGTAACTAGGATTACAGGTGTGTGCTACTGGCGCCCGGCTACTTTATGGTTTTTCTTTAGTCATCTTTTTCTTTAGCCATCTTTTCTTCCTTGGAAGAAGTGACATCTTAGAAAGCTAAGGCTTGGTCTGAGAAGGTGGCTCAGTGGTACAGTGCTTGTTTCTCATGCATGAGGCCCTGGGCTTGATTCCTTAGCACCACATACACAGAAAAAGCCAGAAGTGGTGCTGTGGCTCAAGTGGTAGAGTGCTAGCCTTGAGCTGAAGAACTGAGGGACAGGGCCCAGGCCCAGAGTCTAAGCCCCACAACCAGAAAAAAAAAAAAGAAAAAAAGAAAGAAAAGAAAAAGAAAGAAAAGAAAAGAAAAAAAGAAATCTAAGGCTAGAAATAGCTGGGCACATGATTCACATTTGACCTGTCAATAATAACCCTTCTCAAAACCAAACTGTATTGTGTAGCATGTCATGTGTATATTAGGCATAGCTATGCTACACTGCTTCTCTATTACTTCAGTCAATTAGTTCAAATTGGACACTCCATTTTGACTTTTCTCAGGTGGGTTGAGTTTCCAACTTTTCTTTCTTTTTTTGCCCATTGTGGGGCTTGAACTCTGGGCACAGGCGCTATCCCTGAGAGCCACAATCCCACTTCTCATTTTTCTGTGATTAATTGGAGATAAAAGTCTCGTGGACTTTATTGCCCAGGCTGACTTTGAACCATGATCCTCATATCTTAGCCTCCTAAATAGGATTACAGGTGTGAGCCACTGGTGCCTAGGTAGTTTCCGCCTTTTCTAAAGCCAAGTCCCTTTTCAAATCTTAACGATGGCTCCATGCATGATTTGTTACAGTTTTGTCAACTCCTGGAACTTCCAGATTCATCTTGAGCTGGAAGTAATAAATAAGAACTAGCCCAAGCAATTTCAACCACAGGCCTCTGATTGTAGCAACCTCCCTGTATAGTTGATAAACATTTTCCCTCTCTTAAGGAGAAAATCATGCACAAAAACAAGCACATATAAATAATTTACCCAGCTGTAATATGCTATAAATAACAAGCCTACTAAATAATGAATTAACCCAACTGCTGATTCATAGGTAAATGTCTCTTGTAAAGTAGCACTTTTATGGATTTTACAGCTTAGCTAATATCCACTCGTATTTCATGAGGCCGGTTCAGGTGAAATATTGGTGTAATAATCTGGATCTATTTGAAAGTGATGCAGCACACATCAGGAACTCAGACAGAGCTTGGGGAGGTTGCCAGCTTCCCCTTCTTTGGGCCAGAGCACAGTGGCCATTTGCAGTGAGCCTTACTCATGTCTTTCCTCCATAGCCTCTGCTTGCCCCATCCCCTAGTACAAGGCTGAGATGCTGAGATGTGGTCCTGTCTGAGACCATGGGTAATGATGGAGGTAGAGATAGGCCTGTGGAAGACTGGAACATAGAAATCACTTTGGCCTGGATAGTTAGTGTACCATGACATCAGCATGGAACACCAGAGCTAAGTTCTTGATATATTGGCTACTCTGTGACATTGAACAATATATAGAAGTGTGTGTGTGTGTGTGTGTGTGTGTGTTTGGAACTCATATATGTCATCTGTAAAAACGGGAACAATAATAGTGCCTCAATCCTAGATTGATCATGAATGTTACAGGAGGTTGTATTGTCAAATGGTGCAATGATGCTTGGTATATAGAAAACACTTCTTAACGATTAGGTGTTATTTTGATTAGGACGGGACTCCTTTAGAATTTCGTGTTACTATACTCTAGTCCTGGTGTTGTGTTCTAAGAAATGAAATGCAGAAAGCTAGAGGCTCTGTGTGGTTAAGGGGTATTTACACACCTCTTTTTACCATCAAAGCATGGAAATGGGGTATTGAAGCTGCTTTTGATGAACTCTCAATTATTACAAGACAAATACCAGTGCCTCACGCCTGTAGCCTCAAGTACTTAGGAGGCTGAGATCAGGAGGCGGAGGGTTGGAAGCCAACTTGAATAGAAACTATCAGACTCCAACTCCAAAATAAGCAGGGCGTGGGCACTATCCTTGAGCTTTTTTGCTCAAGGCTAGTGCTCTACCACTTGAGCCATAGTGCCACTTCTGACTTTCTTTGAGTCGTTTATTGGAGATGAGTCTCATGGACTTTTCCTGCACAAGCTCATATGTCAGCCTCCAGAGTAGCTAGGATTACAGTTGTGAGCCACCCAGCTGAACTTCAAAATAAACACTAATTTGGCAATTTGAACTGATGTGAAAGAAAGATGCTTATCTTAAAGTGTCACTTTCTCTATGCTGTAAGAACATAATAATGGGGCATTATTGTTCCAGTTAACAGGGGAATGTTGGAGCAAATGTCCCATCTGTTGAGCCATCACACTAACAATGTAAACCTAGAATAGTTTCCAGTGAAATGATATTTGATTAACAGCCAATGAGCCTGCTTCATCACTCCAAATACACCTATCAATTGCTAGAAGGGACATTCTTGCAGGGAGCTTCACAGTATAAGCCTGGTGTGGCAGTACTCTGAAGCCTTATTTGTACACACCTCCCTAGATAGCTCTGCTCTTTCTCTGCATGCTAGTTTTGTGGTTTGGTTTTCATTCTGCATTCTGTTCCCCTCAACCACATATTACATAGACTTTCCTGGATATTCACAAGAGATACTATTTCCCTATTCTTCCTATCTCTTGTCTCTGGTTCAGACATCTATTGGGACCATCCTTTGTTCCCTCCACTCACTTAGCTACCTTTGTGTATCGTGCCTTTAGTATGGTCCTATGACTGGTACTGCCCAGCTTTGAACACTTTGAGGCAGGGATGGTCACTTTGTCCTGGCCTTTTGTCTACTGGAATCTTTCACATATCCTGCTCAATAGCACAGAAACAAGGTTCTTTTAATTTGACAGGATTAATGCTTAAGAATTCACAATGCCTAAGAAGCAACCTGCTTATCTTCAGTAGCTCTCAAGCTAGGTGGCTTTAGAGTATCTGACAGAGGCAGTCAGTCTGCTTAGTGCCTTTTCTTTGTTCATACTGAGGTTTGAACTCAGGACCTCATGCTTGTTTAGGCAGGTGATCTACCATATGAGCCACATTTCTAGCCTTTGCAAAGTGCCCTGTACAAGAACTGCAGAGACACCTCCTACTGCCTTTTACTTTGGGACTTAACATGAAATCCTTCGTAGCTCACCATGAACATTTGACTAAGGTACCCATACCCAGGAAACGGAATGAAAGATGATGGCGGCGTGACATTCACTTTGACAAAGCTCATTTTCTTTTCTCTACGTCTTAAGGAAAAGCCTAAAGAAATCAAAACAGTTGCTAAGCTACTGGGTGGGCTCTATTGGTGTGCTTTGTTGCAATGCCAGCATCAAAGACTTGTGCTATCACCTATTTAGCAGCTTAAACTAAAAGGAAGGAAAAGGGAAGCTGGAGAGGGCTCTTTTTCAAGTTCAATTATTAGTGAGGTCAAGTGCTTGGCTGTGAGAATGCAGGGGACCTGGAGCCTGTCCACTACAATTCCGTCTCCAGGTGGGAAAATGGCAAAGAGGCTGTCTTTTCAATTTTCGTACTCTTCCAAATGACAGTGTTGATTTGGGGCCCCCTGTTTTGTTTCTATTTATTTTGGACAGAAAGATCACCTCTTGACGAAGCCTGGGTCACACTTGTAGTTCTCTAGGCCTTGCTCATGGTACCGCATCACATGCAATGGGGGCTTTGGATTGAAGGCTGGACATCAGCTGGTGTAAGCCAAATTCCTGTTCGAGAAAGTCTGCAAAGCCAGCCCTTAGTCAAACTGTTGCACTGCTGCTGTGTGTGTGTGTGTGTGTGTGTGTGTGAGAGAGAGAGAGAGAGAGAGAGAGAGAGAGAGAGAGAGAGAGAGAGAGAGGGAGGGAGGGGAGGGAGAGAGAG